>NW_028274810.1:0-313333 GCF_037043125.1 Eumetopias jubatus
TTGTTGTTATTCCCTAGTGAAATGTTTTATATTTCTAATTCACAAACATTTTCAAGAGAAATATAAGGAGGGCTTCATCTAATTTGAGAAGTTGTGCATTAAGTTCTACCCTGGATTAATTATAAGAAAAAATACAAGAAAAGGCTAAACAAAAGTCAAGTTGCTTTGTTTTCATGTTATTCATTAAAACATTTTCCTTCATTCTTCAAGTATTTATTGATGACCTACTGTGTGCCAAACACCATGGTTGTGTGTTTTCAGAATATTCTGACCAGAGACAATTACCACTGTGGCACTTGGTAAAGGTTATAAGATTATTTGTTGACATAAAACTAAATTTACAGATAAAATAATGTATTATTTGCATTTATTTCCCAAATAATTTCAACACTGATTATATTTTCATTTGTAGGGGGCATTTAGTGGGTGGAAAGTTATCTTATATGTTGACCAATCCCGAGAAGCAGGATTCAAACGCCTTCTTCAGTCAGGAGGAGCAAAGGTTTGTATTCAGTCAATTTACAGAATTTTTTACACAAATTATTTTTCAAACAAGGTTGCTATGATCAGTTCTTAATTTTCGGTACTTGGTGAGATGACAATCCTTAAGTACAGATGATACAGTTGAACTACTCTGGGAAACTGATAGCTTCTTATTTCTTATTTTTTCTTTAGGTACTACCTGGTCATTCTGTACCTTTATTTAAAGAAGCCACACATCTCTTTTCTGACTTCAATAAACTGAAACCAGATGACTCAGGGGTTAATATAGCAGAAGCTGCCACCCAAAATGTGTACTGCTTGAAAACAGAGTACATTGCTGATTATCTGATGCAGGTTTGTAAGATTTTGTCCTTGATCTCCTCATCACCAGAGATAGGCTTATATATATAGGGATGTGACCACACAGCAAAACCCTTGGCTTGTTTATTAATAGCATGTTTGGCTCCAGTTCGCTTTCATTTCATTCAGTTTCATTCTACTTTCTATAATAATGAGTACATATGTAAACATTTAGCTTGGAGTTAAATGAAGCAGGTATAAAAATCTAAGTACCTCTGGGCGCCTGGGTGGCTCAGATGGTTAAGTGACTGCCTTCGGCTCAGGTCATGATCCTGGAGTCCCGGGATCGAGTCCCACATCGGGCTCCCTGCTCAGCAGGGAGTCTGCTTCTCCCTCTGACCCTCCCCCGTCTCATGCTCTCTCTCTCTTTATCTCCTTCTCTCTCTCAAATAAATAAAATCTTAAAAAAAAATTAAAAAAAATCTAAGTACCTCTAAAAGTTTTAAAAGTGCCCTCTATAATGTTGGAATATTGCTGTTCACAAATAGCCTAAGTTTTGATTTGAATGAGCAAAGAAAAATCTTTCTGATGCCAGAACACCTAAAATGCCATCAGGAATCAGCAAGGTAGGATACATGATAATAAATGTCTCACTCCAAAGGATTTCAAACATAATGGTATAGAAATAAGGGGAAGCCAAAACTTAGCCTGCTGTGTAATTTTTACTGTTTGTGTTTGGGAGTTGCTCAGGATATATAGAAAGAATGGCTAAAACATAAACAATAAAACCTTTGTCATAAAGCGGTGGGATGTACTGATTGGAATTGGTAAGCCAATACTAACTCCTAGAAACACCTAAATCACTTTTTTTAAAAACTCAAGTTTTTTTGTTCCCTGCTTTTCTCAGGGTTGTATTGTGTGTCAGACACTAGATTTCTGGAGGAATGCAGTGGGGGGAGTGGGCTGCTCTGTATTTCTACATCTGAGCTCATTATTTCCTACCTAGCTCTCAGAAGTAGAGAAAACAGAATACTTCTGTGGGGGCAAAGCAGTAGACTAGGGAAGGGAGAGTAGTGACTTCATGTTCAAGTTCATGGTCAAGATAAGCCAAGCACAAGTAAGGCTCTTGAGATAGGCCCACCCCAGTGTTCTGACCTCAGGTTAAATGCTGAGGGGGGGGCGGGGGGGAGCATTAATTAAAAAGCTGGGTGCAGTGGCTGCAGGGATCTTGGTGATGAAAGCCTTCAACATGTCCTTAGCCATACTGTTCCAATCTGGATGGTCACCGTCTACTTCTACAAACTGGTGTCATCCCAGGATCTCCATTCATCATCCTTTCTCTTCTCTGTTGGATCTCCTGTTTCTATATCCCATGTCATCCTGATCTGCTCTCATCTGGTTGAAGGTGTTCTTATAGTAACTTCTTGAGAAAGCACATGGGAGATAAACTGAGATTTTCTTTGTGTGAAAATTCTTTTTTTCTGTGATTGCATTTCTTTTATCGTTTAGATGGGCATCAAATTCTAGGTTGGAACCTATTTTCTCCTTAGACTTTTGATTGCTTATCTCCTTGCTTCTAGTGTTGCTGTTGAGTAGTTAAAGCCATTTTGATTCATAATCTGTTATATGTAACTAATCTAGTAGGAAGCTCTTTTTGTCCCTAGTTTTCTGAAATTTCAAAATGATAGGCTATCATGAGGGTCTCTTTTTATTATACTGCACATGGTAGGCCTCTTCTGGTTTGGTAACTTGTGTCTTTCAGTTCTGGGAAATCTTGAATTATTTCAATGATGATTTTTTTTCCCTCCACTTTCTGTTCTCTCTAGTACTTCTGCTACTTGTATATTGGATCTTCTTATTTCACCACTATTTTTATAATCTTCACTTTTTGAGAGGTTCCCTCAGTTCAGTCTTCTCCTTTTATCAGCTCTTCATTTTGCGATCATGTTTTTAATAATCAGGACCTTTTTAAAAGTTTTTTGAATTTACATTTTAATTTTTTAATATCTTTTTTGCTTCATAGATGTAATACCTTCTACTGGATCTCAGAGGATTTATTGATTTTTTTTTAACTTATTTCGGTATATTCTCTATCCACTAAACTGCATTTTCCTCTTTGTTTGGGTCTTTGTCTAAGCTGATTGGAAGTACTGAGCACACAGTTGGGTCTTGGCAGTTTTGATCCGGATGCAATAGTCTTTGTGGTCTAATTGTTGGGGACTGTCGTCTGGGTTCATACTTGCATATACTTCTTGAATTGTTTCAATTGCTCCAAAGAGGAATCTTCCAGTCTGCCTGAAGGAAGAATCTGGCCACCTTTTTTTTTTTTTTGAGATACAATGACATATGACATTAATTTCAGATGTTCAGCATAAGAGTTGTATGTATTCATGACTATATATGCAAAATTATCACCATACATAATGAGATTTTCTTTCTTATGATAAGAACTCCCAAGATTGAGTCTCTTCCAACTTTCAAATATACCATACAATATTAACAACTACAGTCACCATGTTGTATATTACATCCTCAGGGCTTATTTTATAACTGTAAGTTTGTACCTCTTGTTCACCCTTACCCATTTCCCCCAGCCCTCACACCCTGCATCTAGCAACCCCCAGTCAGTTCTTTGTATCTATCTCATTTGGGTTTTTTTTTATTTTTTTATTTTTTTAAGATTTTATTTATTTATTTGACAGAGAGCACACGAGCAGGGGGAGTGCAAGAGGGAGAAGCAGGCTCCTTACTGAGCAGGGAGCCCGATGCGGCAGTCAATCCCAGGATCCTGGGATCATGACCTGAGCCGAAGGCAGATGCTTAACTGACTGAGCCACCCAGGCACCCGTTTTTTATATTAGGTTCCACTTGTAAGTGAAATCATCTAGTATTTGTCTTTTTCTGACTTATTTCACTTTGCATCATGCCATCAAGGTCCATCCATGTTGCTGCAGTTGGCAGGGTTTCCTTGGCTGAAATATTTTTTTATGGCTGATTAATCCATTGTGTGTGTGTGTGTGAATTTTCTTTATCCATCTGTCAGTGGACACTCAGGTTTTCATATCTTAGCTATGGTAAATAATGCTGCAGTGAACATAGGAGAGCAGATATCTTTTTGAATTAATGTTTTTATTTCTTTTGGATAAATACATAGAGGTTGGAACTGTTGAATCATAAGGTAGTTCCTTTTTTTTAAGATTGTATTTAACACAGTGTTATTAGTTTCAGGTGTGCAATATAATGATTCAACAATTGCTCAGTGCTCATCGAACTAAGTGTACTCTTAAGGTAGTTATATTTTTAATTTTTTGAGGAAAAAAAAATAATGGCTGCATCAGTTTACATTCCCACCAGAAGTACACAAGAGTTCTCGTTTCTCCATATCCTCATCAACACTTGTCTTTTTGATAACAGCTATTCCAACATGTGTTAGGTAATATCTTGTTATGATTTTGATTTGCGTTTCTTTGATGATTAGTGACGTTGAGCACCTTTTCGTATACCTGTTGACCATCTGTGTCTTTGGGGAAATGTCTATTCAGATCTCTGCCCATTTTTTAATCACATGGTTTGGGATATTAACCCCTATCCGATAGATGATTTGCAAATATTTTCTCCCTTTCTTAGGTTGCCTTTCCTTTTGCTGATGGTGTCCTTTACTATGCATGAGCTTTTTAATTTGATGTCTCCCCACATGTTAATTTTTGCTTGTGTTTCTTTTCATTTTGGTGTGAAATCCAAAAAATTTTTACCAAGACCAATGTCAGAGAGCTCATGACGTATATTTTCTTTTAGTTTTATAGTTTCATGTCTTTCATCCGAATCTTTAATCCATTTTGAGTTTATTTTTGTGTATGGTATAAGATAGTGGTCCTGTTTCAGTCTTTTGCATGTAGCTGTCTAGTTTTTCCAACACCATTTATTGAAGAAACTGTCCTTTTCCTTTTGTATGTTCTTGGCTCCTTTGTAATTGATCGAGTATGCCTGGGTTTATTTCAGGGTTTTCTGTTCTGTTCTCTTGATCTGTGTGTCTGTGTATGTGGTAGTACCATACTGTTTGGTTACCATAGTTTTGTAATACAGTTTAAAATCAGGGAGCATGATGCCTCCAGCTTTGTTCTCCTTTCTCAAGATTGCTTTGGCTAGGGGCGCCTGAGTGGCTCAGTCATTAAGCGTCTGCCTTCGGCTCAGGTCATGATCCCAGGGTCCTGGGATCGAGCCCCGCATCAGGCTCCCTGCTCCACGGGAAGCCTGCTTCTCCCTTTCCCGCTCCCTCTGCTTGTGTTCCCTCTCTCGCTGTGTCTCTCTGTCAAAAAATAAATAACTCTTAAAAAAAAAAAAAGATTGCTTTGGCTATTTGGAGTCTTTGTGATTCCATACAAACTTTAGGATTGTTAGTTCTATTTCTAGAAAAAATGCCATTGAAATTTTGATAGGGATTGCATTGAATCTGTGGGTTGCTTTGGGTAGTGTGGACATTTTAATAGTGTTAATTTTTCCAGTCCATGAGCATGGAATATCTTTCCATTTATTTGTGTCATCTTCTATTTCATCAGTGTTGCCTAGTTTTCTTTTTTTTAAGATTTTATTTATTTGACAGAGAGAGAAATAGCAAGAACAGGAACACAAGCAGGGGGAGTGGGAGAGGGAGAAGCAGGCTTCCCGCCGAGCAGGCAGCCCAATGCAAGGCTCAATCCCAGGACCTGAGCCGAAGGTAGACGCTTAAGACTGAGCCACCGAGGCGCCCCAATGTTGTCTAGTTTTCAATGTACAAGTCTTTTATCTCCTTGATTAAATTTGTCCCTATTTTATTCTTGATGCAATTGTAAATGGAATTTTCCTTTATATTTGAAATGGCTTTCTTTTAAAAAGGGTATCGTTGGGTTTTTTTTATTCTTTAGACTGTTTAGTCCATCGTGTAATTATTGATATGATTGGATTTAGGGTTTTTTTTTTTTTTTTGCAGTTTTCAATTTGTCTTTGTTCCTGTGTTCTTTCTTTCTTGCCTTTTTTGTTGGAGGCAGGGTGTGTTTTGCTCTATGGATTATAATATACTTAACTTTTTATAGTCTAGCTAAAATGATATTGTGCCACTTCACATGGAATGTAGAAATCTTACACTCATATAGGTTCCTTTACTTCCCCTATCCTTTAAACCAGGGGCCAATAAACTGTAGCCCACAGGCCAAACCCTCTCCACTGCCTGTGTTACAAAGTTTTACTGGAACACAGCTCCATTCACTCATTTACATGTTCTCTCTTCTGCTTTTGCAGTGCAACACTGGGCTGAGTAATTGCAACAGAGACCATCTCTCCCACACAGCCTGAAATATTTAGTGTCCGGTCCTTCAACGTAAAGCAGGGGCCAGCAAACTTTCTGTAGACTTGTATATTTTCCCTTGTCTCTTACAGCTCCACAGAACAGTGTTCTGCCATAAAGCAAAACTTGCTTAAACGGTCCTATGTATTTTGAGGAAATTAAAAGGAAAAATACAGTCTTATATTTATCCTATCTGGTATCAGTTTTCCTTCAGCCCAAAACTTTGATTTGTAGTATAAGTCTGATGGGACCAATTCTAGTTTTCTTTTATTTGAGAGTGTCTATTTTACCATTATGCCTGAAGGATCTTTTTGTAGGGCATAGGATTTAGGGTTGATAGTGTTTTTTACTAACGACTCCACTTTCTGCTGGCCTCCGTTATTTCTGAGAAGTCAGTGGTAATTTGATTTCTTCTCCTGTATGCAGTGCAGTGTCTCATTTTTTCTTCTGGCTGTTTCATCTTTGATTTTCACCATTTATGATACTTCCAGGTGTAGTTTCTTTATATTAATCCTGCTTTTTCTGCAGAGCTTCTTCAATCTGTAAATTTCTCTCTTTCACCAAACTTGAGAAATTTTGACAATTACTTCTCCATTCTTTCCTGTCTATATGGGAATTTAATCACTCGTACCTTTTGATATTGTCCCACAGGTCCCTCCCTCAGGTCCTTCAGGCCATATTTACTTTCTGTGTTTTCTGATTGACTAATTCCTATTTATTACTTCACTGATTTTTTTCCTGTTATTTTCATTCTAAAGGCTCTTACAGGAGATTTTCTTATTTAGATATTAAATTTTTTTATATCTAGAATCAGCTCTTTTTTATGGTTTCTATTTTTCTACTTTTTCATTTCACTCATTTCAAGGATAAGAGCTGCTTTGGTATCATTGTCTACTATTTCCAACATCGGGGTCATGAGCAAGACTGCTTTTATTTTGAGGTAATCGGTAGCTTTACATGCAATTGTAAGAAATAATAGTTTCCCCCAGGGGATGATATCTTGCAACAATATAAGACAGTATTACAGCCAGGATATTGACCTGATGCAATCCAAACTTATTCCGATTTCCCCACTTTTTTTTAAGATTTTATTTATTTGAGAGAGAGAGAATGAGAGAGAGCACGAGGGGGAAGAGGGTCAGAGGGAGAAGCAGACTCCCTGCTGAGCAGGAAGCCCGATGTGGGACTCGATCCCAGGACTCTGGGATCATGACCTGAGCCGAAGGCAGTCGCCTAACCAACTGAGCCACCCAGGCGCCCCCAATTTCCCCACTTCTGCTTCATGTGTCTGCCACCACAGTCAAGATACAGAACAATCTATCGCTACAGCAATCATTCATTTTGCCTTTTTTTTTTTTAACTACACCCACCTCCTTCCCTTCATTCTCTTCTCCCAGCGGTCTCTTACACCTGTCAACCACTAATCTGTTGTCAGTGTCTTTAAATCTTAAATGGAATCAATATAGTGTGTAATCTTTTCGGATTGGCTTTTTTTTTTTTTTAAGATTTCATCTATTTATTTGACAGAGAGAGAGCAGGAACACAAGCAGGGGGAGTGGGAGAGAGAGAAGCAGGCCTCCCGTTGAGCAGGGAGCCTGATGTGGGATTCGATCCCGGGACTCCAGGATCATGACCTGAGCCGGAGGCAGACACTTAACGACTGAGCCACCCAGGCGCCCCGGCTTTTTTTTTTAGCAAGATTCCCTTCGGAATCATTCAGGTGTTGCTTGTATCAGTGATTTTATTACTTTTTATTGAACATTTGAGATCTACAGCTTAACCATTAGCCTATTGAAGGACATCTGGGTTGTTTCTACTTTGGGGCTATTATGACTAAAGCTGCTATGAACATTTTTTTGCACATATTTTATGTGGAAATAAGATTTCATTGCATTGGGATAAATTCCTAAGTGTGTTTCCAGAGTGGTCATATTTTACATTCCTACCACTGTTATAAGTGATCGTTTTTCTGTATCCTTATTGGCATTTGTCACTTTTTTTTAGCCATTTCAGTTGGTATGTAGTAATCTCTCATTGTGGTTTTAATTTGCAGTTCCATAATGGCTAGTCAAGAGTGAATGCCTTTGGTGTGCTTCATAAATGTCATGAGGTGTGAGGTTTTCACAGAAGGTGTGAAGTTTAGGTCACTCAGAATGTCCAATTGCTCCACCGTAAAAGAACTGTCCTCCACTTAGTTGCTTTTACACCTTGGTCAAAATTCAGTTTGGCATATGTTGGGGGTCTATTGATCTAGGTCTTTCCCTCTGCAATAGCATCTTTCTTCTTATATCTGATATTAGGTAGCGATTCCTCTTTACTCTTCTTTTTCAAGATCCTTTTAGCTTTTCTAGGGCCTATACCTTTTAAGTTTTTAAATAAGCTTATCTATATGCCTATGAAAACATCTTGCTACGATTTTGATAGGAATCACATTAAACCTACAGATCAATTTAAGTGAATTGACATCTTCACTATGTTCAGTCTTTCAGTCCATGAATACAGCATATTTAAGTCGTCTTTGATTTCCTTCATGAACATTTTGTAATTTTCAATACATATAAGTTTTAGATCTTTATTGGGTTTTTGGATTCTGATTGTTTTTTCTTGAGAATGGGTCATGTTCTTCAGATGTGGAGTAATTTGCATGCGTCTAAGTTGTAAAAACTAGATTCTGTTACGTTCCTTAGGGAATGCCATTCTGTTTGCTTACCAGGCACCTCTTGCAGTGAGTGCGGGATCAAAGCTTTAGCCTTACTTGAGCCGCCTCTGCGCATCCATGGTGAGAGGGCAAAGATTTGGGCAGATTTCATACCCGAGTGTGAGGCTTCCCCTGCTCCCTCCTGGGATTTCCCACCTCATTTTCCAGTGGCTGTGGTTTCAGGCCATTACTACATGTTTTCTGTTGTGACTTGGCCCTCATAATACCGACTTCTCCTTACAACAAAAACAAAAATGAAGAGAAATTCACTCCCTACCCAGTGTCAACCCCTTTGGTATTTGCCTGATCTCATTTCCTCTCCAGTGTCTTGGGGTAGTTGCTTTTAACATATTTGGGTCGGAAGTTGTCATCCAGGGAAGAGTTGAATCAAAAGGCACTTACTCAGTATTTTATGGTGATGCATTTTCATGTTTTCCAGTCTGCCATCTTGCTAGAAAATTTTTATCACACTTTTAATGAGGGAAAGGTCGTTTTGGGTTGGAATATGGTTGTGAGGAAGAGAATTTTAAGGGTTTTAGAGGCAATGTATGAATTTTGGCTTTAACTCCTGCTAGTTATATGTTATTTAACCTTTTTTTATCTTATCTGTAAAATAAAAAAACACCTACCTCACATGTTTAAATATTTTTAAAAATCGACACTAAGTATAAGGTGTCACTTCTTAACCATACCTTTTTACAAATGAAACCATTATCAAGATCTGAGCTGGCCCCATTCCACCTGAGCTATAAATCTATTTTTCTGATAAAAGGTGAGATTTTGTCACACAGGTTCTGTTCCCTAAATGTGATAAGTGCTAAGTAGCATACCTTAAAAGACAAATCTCAAGTTTTTTCTGGTTCAAAAGCACAGTCAAGGAAAAATGAACAGTGTTTTTCCCTTTTATAGGAATCCCCTCCTCAAGTAGAAAATTACTGTCTGCCAGAAGCGATTTCATTTCTTCCGAATAATAAGGAACCTGGGCCTGGATTATCACAGAAGAGGAAAGCTCCTACAGAGAAAAATAAAATCAAACGACCTAGAGTAAACTAATCATGTTTACTCTTTAGTCACCAAACATTAGTATTTTAATTATAAAGCCTGAATGTTACTGTCTTGGATTTGCATAGTAATTTAAAGACAAGCGGCTGTAGAAGAATTCAGCTTCAGAGTATAATGATGACCTTGCTTGTAGTTAGTTTTTAACACCTGAAATTTTAACCACTGAAATATTAACTTTTACCTGAAATAACAAAACAGATCCTCAGCCATCTTGTCATTAAACCACATTGAAGTGTGTATGGGGCTGTTTATTTAATATCCGAGGCTGTAGCTTAGTGGAAGTTTTAGTAAGGTGATGGATTTTACTTTAAAATGCCAGCTTTAATTCGTAACAATAAGGAAGTTATCAACTGGGATTTTTTTCATGTTTTCCCTGATTCTTCTCACCCCTTTCCCTCTTTTTAACAGGAGCCTGAGTACAAGGTTTGAGGAACTGAGGCTTTAAACTTAAATATGTGAGTGTATATATGTATATGCATGTTTGTACAGATCTCCATGATGTTTGCCAAGTTTGGGTGCCAAAACTTGGAAAATAATAAATAAAAGTGACTCAAATTAGTTAAGTTTTTAAATGCAAAGCATTTTGGTGTCCATTCTCTTTTTGAAGCAATAAATGATTTGTAAAATATAGCTTAAAAAAGAAATTGCTGGGGCACCGGAGTTGTGCAGGTGGTTGAACATCCGACTCTTGGTTTCAGCTCGGGTGGCTCAGGTCATGGGATCAAGTCCCAGGTCGGGCTCCGGGCTGAGCTCGGAGTCTGCCTGGATTCCCTGTCCCTCTCCCTCAGCCCCCTCCCTCCCTAAAATAACTTTTTAAACTCAAAAATCGCTAGTTATATTTCTGATGTTTGTTACTTATGTAGGCTATTATATTAGTGGGTTAAAACCCTTTTATTGGAACTACAAGATTGCATTAGCCTGTATTAATCTAAACCTAAACACCAAATGCTACATGTGTTACCACAGTCCTCTAAATGTAAAGCTACCTCATTTTGCTGAAAGGAAGAACCAGAATCAGAACTATGATTTTGATGTAAATGGCCCCATTTCATAATGACTCTTGAAAGGCAAACTCAAATGGTGAAGGGTGGAAGTTCTTATCCTAGACACAAAACCCCTCAAGTTTTTTATCGGGTCTTCCTCTGAATGGAGGGAAATAGATAACCATCCCGGCCCTTCAGTTTTTGGCTTTGAACTAAATTCACAGCTCAGGTCAAAAATTCCTACACAGCCAAAGAGATAGCATTGTCGTGTAACCATGCCCCTCCCCAAACAGAAACCCCCGACCTGGTTTTATGGGGGCCATTTTGTGTGAGTAGAGTCTTTTCACTCTTTTCCCTGGCAGCTTGTGGCAAGTTTCCCCAAATTTCATCCCTTAGATTCTTTGCAATAGTCACTACTGTTCAAAACAACTTCACGAGTGCTCTGTGAAAGTAAATGTTAGATCCTCTTTGTCCCTAGCCCAGATAAAATTACATAATGTACCATTTTCTTTTCTGCCAAGATTATGAACTGTTTTTCCAGTCAGTTCTTAAACATAGTTTATAAATTTAAGAGTCCAGATTTCACCTGCTCCTCCTGATTCTCCAGACTCTGTCAGCCATTTCCGCTTTGGCTTCCACTCTCAGACTCTAGATGCCCTAATGCCAGCAAGGCCTTACACGCAAGTAGTTCTAAGCACAGGAAGTTCTCTCATTTAGGAAGGCACAAAAGCTTTCCTTGATTACTCTTAGTTTCTCCTCAGAATTGCTCTAGTATTTTAATGTGGCACTTAAATTAGAAGCAGGGGTCCAAGGCGCGTCTGGACGCAACACCTCTTTCCTGAGGCCAGGCCGTCTGGCCCTGTGTGCGTTTAGTCCGAACTGCCATCGGCCTAACGCCAAGGAACCAAACGTTAGAGGCCCCGAGCCTTCGCCACGAACGCCCTTCCTGAGCGCACACTTCACCTGTGGGGTGTTTGTGTGAAAGCATGAGCGATAGAACTTAAACGTGACTCTGACCGACAAACAGGCCTGTAAGGAAGGCTGCTGTCTCGACCCCTCTCTTGTGTGAGGAGGTTAGCACTGCTATCCCCTGTGGGCCTGCCTGGAGACCCAGGTACCTAAGCCCTAGCACGGAGAAGCCAGGCTGTAGAGTGACCGAACCCTAGCTAACAGCAGTGGAGAAGGAACGTGCTGTAGACAGCATCACGGTTGCGGAGGGTGGCAACACTTTCAGTGTGTCTGCGTGAGGGCCTAGGAAAAGATTCCCTTGAATCACAGGGCGAGAGAAACGGCTTCGCGGAGAGGCACCGCTCGCATCAGCTCTAGGGTCACGAAGCTAGCCTTCCACCGGCACGGGTGCGTGAAGCCCTGAATTCCAGGCACCTCCATCGACGGCAGAAATCTGGGCAGATACCGTGCCTTAAGCTCCCGCCGGTCACTGCCTTAGAGGGCGCGCTCTATTGTTACTGGGGCTGAGAGCTCTGGGAACGGCCTCCCTAAAGCCCAACCGAGCGAGCAAGAGCCCGGGGCCGAAGACACGCCTCTTGGCTCGGCTCTTGTTGCTGGGCCCAGGACCGTTGCCCCGTGTGCGAGTGCAGGCCTCAAAACCAGCCCCTGACTGTCAGGAACCACACTGGAGAGCGTCCTGGCTCCAGCCGGGACAGCCGTTGCTCAGGGTGGAAACATTCTGCCTTGTGCCTGCGGCCGTGCGCTGCCAGCTAGTCCCAGACCATTTTCGGAGTGAGACTCAGGGGGCGGCAGAAGGCAGAACACGGCCCCCCGCTTGGTTCGTGAAACCGGGCCTCCGGCCCCACTTGGGCATGCAAGTCTCATTGCTAGCGGACGAACGCGAAGCAAACACAGTGTAGAGAATCCGTGCTGTAGCTGTCGCCGACCTCTCTGCGGGAGGAGGCAGCGTACGGTGTCCGGGCACGAGAGCCTTGGGAACGGGTTCCATGCGCCAAAGCCAGGTGAGAAACAGGCCGTTGCGGAAGGCACCTATCGGCTCTGCTCCTGCTACCCGGTCCAGGTACCTGTACACTGCTCCCCGTGGCTCGGGAACTCTCGCCGCTCAACCCTGACTTGGAAGAAAGCAGCCTGGAAACCAGCACAGCTGTAGCTCCCGTCCCCTCTCCACGGGGCGCGGCCACCGGTTCAACCGTGCTTGTGTGCCCAGCTGCGGAGTGGGTCCCAGCGGAATTCCAGGGAGAAAGAAGCAGGGGTCCAAGGCGCCTCTGGACGCAACAGCTCTTTCCTGAGGCCAGGCCGTCTGTCCCTGTGTGCTTTTAGTCCAAAGTGCCATCCGCCTAACGCCAAGGAACCAAAGGCTAGAGGCCCCGAGCCTCCGCCACGAACGCCCTTCCTGAGCGCACACTTCACCTGTGGGGTGTTTGTGTGAAAGCATGAGCGATGGAACCTAAACGTGACTCTGACCGAGACACAGGCCTGTAAGGAAGGCTGCTGTCTCGACCCCTCTCTTGTGTGAGGAGGTGAGCAGTGCTCTCCTCTGTGGGCCTGCCTGGAGAGCTAGGTACCTAAGCACTAGCACGGAGAAGCCAGGCTGTAGAGTGACCGAACAGTAGCTAACAGCAGTGGAGAGGGACCGTGCTCTAGACACCATCACGGTTCCGGACGGTGGCAGCACTTTCAGTGTGTCCGCGTGAGTGCCTAGGAAACTATTCCCCTGAAACACAGGGCGAGAGAAACGGATTCGCGCAGAGGCACCTCTTGCACCAGCTCTAGTGTCACGAAGCTAGCCTTCCCCCGGCACGGGTGCGTGGAGCCCTGAGGTCCAGGCTCTTCCTTCGGACGCAGAAATCTGGGCAGATACCGTGGCTTAAGCTTCCACCGGTCACTGGGTTAGAGGGCGCGCTCTACTGTGTCCTGTGGCTGAGAGCTGTGGGAACGGCCTCCCTAAAGGCCACCCGAGCGAGCAAGTGGCCGGGGCCGAAGACACGCCTCTTGGCTCGGCTCTTGGTGCTGGGGCCAGGACCGTTGCCCCGGGTGCGAGTGCAGGCCCCAAAACCAGCCCCTGACTGGCAGAAACCACACTGGAGAGCATCCTGGCACCAGCCGGAACAGCCGTTGCTGAGGGTGGAAGCATTCTGCCGTGTGCCAGCGGCCGTGCGCTGCCAGCAAGTCCCAGACCTTTTTCGGAGTGAGACTCAGGCGGCGGCAGAAGGCAGAACACGGCCCCCCGCTTGGTTCGTGAAGCCAGGCCTGCGGCCCTGCCTTGGCATGCCAGTCTCATTGCTAGCGGACGAACGTGAAGCAAACACAGTGTAGAGAATCCGTGCTGTAGCGGCCGCCGACCTCTCTGCTAGAGGAGGCAATGTACAATGTCCGTGCGCGAGAGCCTGGGGAACGGTTTCCATACGCCAAAGCCAGGTGAGAAACAGGCCGTTGTGGAAGGCACCTCACGGCTCTGCTCTTGCTACCAGGAGCTGCTACCTCTACACTGTTCCCCGTGGCTCGGGAACTCTCGCCGCTCAAGCCTGACTTGGAAGAAAGCAGACTGGAAACCAGCACAGCTGTAGCTCCCGTCCGCTGTCCACAGGGTGCGGCCACCTCTTCAACTGTGCTTGTGTGCCCAGCTGGGTAGTGGGTCCCTGCGGAATTCCAAGGGAGAAAGAAGCAGGGGCCCAACGCGCCTCTGGACGGAACACCTCTTTCCTGAGGCCAGGCCGTCTGGCCCTGTGTGCGTTTAGTCCGAACTGCCATCCGCCTAATGCCAAGGAACCAAACGCTAGAGGCTCCGAGCCTACCCCACGAACGCCCTTCCTGAGCGCACACTTCACCTGTGGGGTGTTTGTGTGCAAGCATGAGCGATGGAACCTAAATGTGACTCTGACCGAAAAACAGGCCTGTAAGGAAGGCTGCTGTCTCGACCCCTCTATTGTGTGAGGAGGTTAGCACTGCTCTCCGCTGTGGGCCTGCCTGGAGACCTAGGTACCTAGGTACCTAACTAAGCACTAGCTCGGAGAAGCTAGGCTGTAAGGTGACCGAAAACTAGCTAACAGCAGTGGAGAGGGACCGTGCTTTAGACACCATCTCAGTTGCGGAGGGTGGGAACACTTTCAGTGTGTCTCCGTGAGGGCCTAGGAAACGATTTCCTTGAATCAGAGGGCGAGAGAAACGGCTTCGCGCAGAGGCACCGCTCGCATCAGATCTAGCATCACGAAGCTGGCCTTCCCCCGGCTCGGGTGTGTGGAGCCCTGAATTCCATGCACCACGGTCGAAGGCAGAAATCTGGGCAGATACCATGCCTTAAGCTCCCGGCGGTCACTGGGGTAGAGGGCGCGCTCTACTGTGTCCTCAGGCTGAGAGCAGTGGGAACGGCCTCCCTTAAGCCCAAGCGAGTGAGCTAGAGCCCGGGGCCGAAGACACGCCTCTTGTCTCGGCTCTTGTTGCTGGGCCCAGGACCGTTGCCCCGTGTGCGTGTGCAGGCCCCAAAACCAGCCCCTGACTGGCAGGAACCACACTGGAGAGCATCCTGGCTCCAGCCGGGACAGCCGTTGCTGAGGGTGAAAGCATTCTGCCTTGTGCCAGCGGCCGTGCGCTGCCAGTGGTTCCCAGACCATTTTCGGAGTGAGACTCAGGCGGCGGCAGAAGGCAGAACACGGCCCCCCGCTCCGTTCGTAAAGCCGGGCTTGCGGCCCCGCTTTGGCATGCAAGTCTCATTGCTAGCGGACGAACGCGAAGCAAACACAGTGTAGAGAATTTGTGCTGTAGCTGCCGCCGACATCTCTGCGGGAGGAGGCAGTGTACGGTGTCCGGGCGCGAGAGCCTGGGGAACGGGTTCCATCGCCAAAGCCAGGGGAGAAACAGGCCGTTGCAGAAGGCACCTATCGGCTCAGCTCCTGCTACCCGGTGCAGGTACCTCTACACTGCTCCCCGTGGCTCGGGAACTCTCGCCGCTCAAGCCTGACTTGGAAGAAAGCAGACTGGAAACCAGCACAGCTGTAGCTCCCGTCCCCTGTCCACAGGGTGCGGCCACCTCTTCAACTGTTCTTGTGTGCCCAGCTGGGTAGTGGGTCCCTGCGGAATTCCAAGGGAGAAAGAAGCAGGGGCCCAACGCGCCCCTGGACGGAACACCTCTTTCCTGAGGCCAGGCCGTCTGGCCCTGTGTGCGTTTAGTCCGAACTGCCATCCGCCTAATGCCAAGGAACCAAACGCTAGAGGCCCCGAGCCTACCCCACGAACGCCCTTCCTGAGCGCACACTTCACCTGTGGGGTGTTTGTGTGCAAGCATGAGCGATGGAACCTAAATGTGACTCTGACCGAAAAACAGGCCTGTAAGGAAGGCTGCTGTCTCGACCCCTCTATTGTGTGAGGAGGTTAGAACTGCTCTCCCCTGTGGGCCTGCCTGGAGACCTAGGTACCTAGGTACCTAACTAAGCACTAGCTCGGAGAAGCTAGGCTGTAAGGTGACCGAAAACTAGCTAACAGCAGTGGAGAGGGACCGTGCTGTAGACAGCATCACAGTTGCGGAGGGTGGCAACACTTTCAGTGTGTCTGCGTGAGGGCCTAGGAAACGATTTCCTTGAATCAGAGGGCGAGAGAAACGGCTTCGCGCAGAGGCACCGCTCGCATCAGCTCTAGCGTCACGAAGCTGGCCTTCCCCCACACGGGTGTGTGGAGCCCTGAATTCCAGGCACCACCGTCGAAGGCAGAAATCTGGGCAGATACCGTGCCTTAAGCTCCCGCCGGTCACTGGGGTAGAGGGCGCGCTCTACTGTGTCCTGTGGCTGAGAGCTCTGGGAACGGCCTCCCTAAAGCCCAAACAAGCGAGCTAGAGCCCGGGGCCGAAGACACGCCTCTTGGCTCGGCTCTTGTTGCGGGGCACAGGACCGTTGCCCCGTGTGCGAGTGCAGGCCGCAAAACCAGCCCCTGACTGGCAGGAACCACACTGGAGAGCATCCTGGCTACAGCCGGGACAGCCGTTGCTGAGGGTGAAAGCATTCTGCCGTGTGCCTGCGGCTGTGCGCTGCCACTACTCCCAGCCCATTTTCGGAGTGAGACTCAGGCAGCGGCAGAAGGCAGAACACGGCTCCCGGTTTGGTTCGTGAAGCCGGGCCTGCGGCCCCGCTTTGGCATGCAAGTCTCATTGCTAGCGGACGAACGGGAACCAAACACAGTGTAGAGAATCCGTGCTGTAGCGGCCGCGGACCTCTCTGCAGGAGGAGGCAGTGTACGGTGTCCGGGCGCGAGAGCCTGGGGAACGGGTTCCATGCGCCAAAGCCAGGTGAGAAACAGGCCTTTGCGGAAGGCACCTCTCGGCTCAGCTCTTGCTACCCGGAGCTGCTACCTCCACACTGCTCCCCGTGGCTCGGGAACTCTCGCCGCTCAACCCTGACTTGGAAGAAAGTAGCCTGGAAAGCAGCACAGCTGTAGCTCCCGTCCCCTCTCCACTGGGCGCGGCCACCGGTTCAACCGTGCTTGTGTGCCCAGCTGGGGAGTGGGTCCCAGAGAAATTGCAGGGAGAAAGAATCAGGGGTCCAAGGCGCCTCTGGACGCAACAGCTCTTTCCTGAGGCCAGGCCGACTGGCCCTGTGTGCGTTTAGTCCGAACTGCCATCGGCCTAACGCCAAGGAACCAAACGCTAGAGGCCCCGAGCCTCCGCCACGAACGCCCTTCCTGAGCGCCCACTTCACCTGTGGGGTGTTTGTGTGCAAGCATGAGGGATGGAACCTAAACGTGACTCTGACCGAGAAATAGGCCTGTAAGGAAGGCTGCTGTCTCGACCCCTCTATTTTGTGAGGATGTTAGCACTGCTATCCCCTGTGGGCCTGCCTGTCGACCTAGGTACCTAGGTACCTAACTAAGCACTAGCAAGGAGAAGCCAGGGTGTAATGTGACCGAAACTAGCTAACAGCAGTGGAGAGGGACCGTGCTGTAGACAGCATCTCGGTTGCGGAAGGTGGCAACACTTTCAGTGTGTCTGCGTGAGGGCCTAGGGAACGATTCCCTTGAATCACAGGGCGAGAGAAACGGCTTCGCGCAGAGGCACCGCTCGCATCAGCTCTAGGATCACGAAGCTAGCCTTCCCCCGGCACGGGTGCCTGGAGCCCTGAGTTCCAGGCACCACCGTCGAAGGCAGAAATCTGGGCAGATACCGTGCCTTAAGCTCCCGCCGGTCACTGGGTTAGAGGGCGCGCTCTACTGTGTCCTGTGGCTGAGAGCTCTGGGAACGGCCTCCCTAAAGCCCAACCGTGCGAGCTAGAGCCCGGGGCCGAAGACACGCCTCTTGGCTCGGCTCTTGTTGCTGGGCCCAGGACCTTTGCCCCGTGTGCGTGTGCAGGCCCCAAAACCAGCCCCTGACTGGCAGGAACCACACTGGAGAGCATCCTGGCTCCAGCCGGGACAGCCGTTGCTGAGGGTGAAAGCATTCTGCCGTGTGCCTTCGGCCGTGCGCTGCCAGCGGTTCCCAGACCATTTTCGGAGTGAGACTCAGGCGGCGGCAGAAGGCAGAACACGGCCCCCCAGTCCGTTCGTGAAGCCGGGCCTGCGGCCCCGCTTTGGCATGCAAGTCTCATTGGTAGTGGATGAACGCGAAGCAAACAGTGTAGAGAATCCGTGCTGTAGCTGCCGCCGACATCTCTGCGGGAGGAGGCAGTGTACGGTGTCCGTGCGCGAGAACCTGGGGAACAGGTTCCACCCGCCAAAGCCAGGTGAGAAACAGGCCGTTGCGGAAGGCATCTCTCGGCTCAGCTCTTGCTACCAGGAGCTGCTGCATGCACACTGCTCCCCTTTGCTCGGGAACTCTCGCCGCTCAACCCTGACTTGGAAGAAAGCAGCCTGGAAAGCAGCACAGCTGTAGCTCCCGTCCCCTCTCCATGGGGCGCGGTCCCCTGTTCCACTGTGCTTTTGTGCCCAGCCGGGGAATGGATCCAGCGGAATTTCAAGGGAGAAAGAAGCAGGGGTCCAAGGCGCGTCTGGACGCAACACTTCTTTCCTGAGGCCAGGCCGTCTGGCCCTGTGTGCGTTTAGTCCGAACTGCCATCGGCCTAACGCCAAGGAACCAAACGTTAGAGGCCCCGAGCCTCCGCCACGAACGCCCTTCCTGAGCGCACACTTCACTTGTGGGGTGTTTGTGTGAAAGCATGAGCGATAGAACTTAAACGTGACTCTGACCGACAAACAGGCCTGTAAGGAAGGCTGCTGTCTCGACCCCTCTCTTGTGTGAGGAGGTTAGCACTGCTATCCCCTGTGGGCCTGCCTGGAGACCCAGGTACCTAAGCCCTAGCACGGAGGAGCCAGGCTGTAGAGTGACCGAACACTAGCTAACAGCAGTGGAGAGGGACCGTGCTGTAGACAGCATCACGGTTGCGGAGGGTGGCAACACTTTCAGTGTGTCTGCGTGAGGGCCTAGGAAAAGATTCCCTTGAATCACAGGGCGAGAGAAACGGCTTCGCGCAGAGGCACCGCTCGCACCAGCTCTAGTGTCACGAAGCTAGCCCTCCTCCGGCACGGGTGCGTGGAGCCCTGAATTCCAGGCACCTCCTTCTAAGGCAGAAATCTGGGCAGATACCGTGCCTCAAGCTCCCGCCGTTCACAGGGTTAGAGGGAACGCTCTACTCTGTACTGTGGCTGAGAGCTCTCGGAACGGGCTCCCTAAAGCGCACGCGAGCGAGCAAGAGCATATCTTGCAGATACCGTGCCTTTCAACAGTTGTGTTTTCATTTTCATTGGTTTCCGTGAGTTTTTTTAATTCTTCCTTAATTTCCTCTTTGACCCATTCATTCTTTAGTAGGATGCTCCCTAGCCTCCATATATTTCAGTTCTTTCCAACTTTCCTCTTGTGATTGAGTTCTAGTTTCAAAGCACTGTGGTCTGAAAATATGCAGGGAATAATCCCAATCTTTTGGTAGCCGTTGAGACTTGATTTGTGATCTAGGATGTGATCAATTCTGGAGAATGTTCCATGGGCACTAGAGAAGAATGTGTATTCCGTTGCTTTGGGATGGAATGTTCTGAATATGTCTGTGAACTCTTTTGGTCCATTGTGTCATTGAATGTCTTTATTTCCTTGTTGATCTTTTGCTTAGATGATCTGTCCACTTCAGTGAGGGCTTTACCAGAAAGTCCCTCACTATTATTTTATTGTTGTCAATGTGTTTCTTTGCTTTTGTTATTAACTGGCTTATATAATTGGCTGCTCCCACGTTAGGGGCATAGATATTTACGATTGTTAGATCTTCTTGTTGGATAGACCCTTTAAGTAGGATATAGTGTCCTTCCTCATCTCTTATTATAGTCTTTGTTTTAAAATCTAATTGGTCTGTTATAAGGTTTGCCACCCCAGCTTTCTTTTGGTGTCCATTAGCATGGTAAATGGTTTTCCACCCCCTCACTTTCATTCTGGGGGTGTGTTTGGTTCTAAACTGTGTCTCTTACAGACAGCATATCGATGAGTCTTGTTTTTTAATACAATCTGATAGCCTGTATCTTTTGATTGGGGCATTTAGCCCATTTACATTCAGGGTAACTATTGAAAGGTATGAATTTAGTGACATTGTATTGCCTGTAAGGTGACTGTGACTGTATATTGTCTGTGTTCCTTTCTGGTCTATGCTGCTTTTAGGCTCTCTCTGCTTAGGAGGACCCCTTTCAATATTTCTTGGAGGGCTGGTTTCGTGTTTGCAAATTCCTTTCGTTTTTGTTTGTCCTGGAAGCTTTTTATCTCTCCTTCAATTTTCAATAACAGCCTAGCTGGATATAGTATTCTTAGCTGCATATTCTTCTCGTTTAGTGCTCTGAAGATATCATGCCAGTCCTTTCTGGCCTGCCACGTCTCTGTGGATAGGTCTGTTGCCAGTCTAATGTTTCTACCATTGTAGGTTACATATCTCTTCTCCTGAGCTGCTTTCAGGATTTTCTCTTTGTCTCTGAGACTCGTAAGTTTTACTATTAGATGTGGGGGTGTCGACCTATTTTTATTGATTTTGAGAGGGGTTCTCTGCGCTTCCTGAATTTTGATGCCTGTTTCCTTCCCCACATTAGGGAAGTTCTCTGCTATAATTTGCTCCAATATACCTTCTGCCCCTCTCTCTCTTTCTTCCTCCTCTGGGATCCCAATTATTCTAATGTTTCATCTTATCATATCGCTTATCTCTCGAATTCTGCCCTCGTGACCCAGTAGTTGTTTATCTCTTTTTCTCAGCTTCTTTATTTTTCATCATTTGGTCTTGTATCTCGCTAATTCTCTCTTCGGCCTCATTTGTCCTAGCAGTTAGTGCCCCCATTTTTTATTGCACCTCATTAATAGCCTTTTTGATTTCGACTTGGTTAGATTTTAGTTCTTTTATTTCTCCAGGAAGGGTTTCTCTAATAACCTCCATGCTTTTTTCAATCCCAGCTAGTATCTTTAAAATCATGATTCTGAACTCTAGGTCCGACATCGCACTAATGTCCATATTGAGTAGGTCCCTGGTAGATGGTACTACCTCTTGTTCTTTTTGTTGAGGTGATTTTTTTCGTCTTGTCATTTTGTCCAGAGGAGAATAGATGAATGAGAAAACAAAATGCTAACAGGATAACAACATCCCCAGAAAATATATTCTAAACAAATCAGAAAAGACCTGAGACCAGGGGAGAAGAAAGGGAAAGAAAGAAAAAAGAGAAAAAAAACCCCAAAAAGATAGAAACAGATGAAAACAGAACAAAAATAAAACAGAACATGATCATATATAATCAGGCTAGTGCAGAGATCAGTGCCACACACTAGATTTTGGGTGTATTTTGGTCTATTAGAAGAAAGTGCCTCCTAAAATTTTAAAGAAAGACTTATATATGTACAAAATAAGGGTTGATACAATGAAGGGATGGAATATGAATGTAAAGATGAAAATTATAAAAGATTATGTAAAAGGAATTGATAAGATAGGAAGTTGTTTGAAAAAAGAAAGAAGATTTAAAAAGAAAAGAAAAAACGGAGAGAATGCGATCAGGCAGGAGACTAGAACAAAGCCATACACTAGTGATTTAGGATATATTTTGATCTGTTATAAGAAACTGTACCTCAAAACTTTAGAGAGAACAACTTATATATATATGCGCCATAAATAAGGATAACTACCATGAAGGGACAGAATATGACTCTAAAAATGAAAAATAAAAATTCTTTAAAAGTGATTGATAAGATGCTGGTTGTAAAAGGGAAAAAGAAAAATTCAACAAAAAAGTTAAAAAAAATTAACTTTGAAAGACTAATGAATCACGGTAAAAAAGCCATGAATTCTATGTGCAGTATTCCCTTAGTGCTGGAGTTCTCCCGTTCTCATTGATCGGTGAACTTGGTCTTGGCTGGCTGTTCGTGTTGATCTTCTGGGGGAGGGACGTGTTGCCATGGTTCCCAAATATCTCTTCCGGAGGCGGAATTGCCCTGCCCTTGTCGGTCGGGACTAAGTAAGCTGCTTGGGTTTGCTCTCAGATGCTTTTGTTCCCTGCAAGCTTTCCCTATGGCTTTGGAGGACGAGAGTGAAAATGGGGGCCTCCAGTCTCCGCCCCAGAGGAGCGGAGAACTCAGGGCCCCACTCCTCAGAGCGCCCCCAGAGAAAAGCAGTCAATCACTGCCGTCTCCCCAGTCTCCGGCCGTACTCCGTGCTCACCTGGCCTGTGACCGAGCGTTTCTATCTCTGGCACCTGCTCGGTGTGGAGTCTCCAAACCCAGCCGATCCCTGCGGTGCGCTCTCCTGCCGCTCCTCCTGGAGGAGGAAGGGGAGTCTCCCCGGATCTGCCACTTGTTGGGTCCCTGCTGGAGGAGCAGTGGCCTGATTGTGTCGCCGATCACAGTTTATGGCAACCCCAAGCTGAGATCCCGCGCCTCGGCTCCGTCTCTGCAGCCGGCTTCCCCGCTCCGATACCTGGGAGCTCTGGTGCACTCAGGCACCCCCGGTCGTTCTGTGACCCCCGAGGGTCCTGAGACCACATTGTCCTGCAAGGGTTCCACCCCCCACTTAGCCACTGGAGCGACGTCCCTCAGCAGAGCTAACTTCTAAAAGTTCTGATTTTGTGCTCCGCGGCTCTATCACTTGCCAGAGCGGCCGATGGAGGGCCCCTCCCCCGCCGTCTATCCTCCCGAATATCGCCTCGGATTCACTTCTCCGCACGTCCTACCTTCCAGAAAGTGGTCGCTTTTCCGTTCAGAGAGTTGTTGCTATTCTTTTCTTCGATCTCCTGTTGAGTTCGTAGGTGTTCAGAATGGTTTGATCCCTATTCATCCCAATTCCTGAGACCAGATGAAATCCAGGTCTCCTACTCTTCCGCCATCTTGCTCCGCCCGCCCCCCACATTTGTTCTTTGGATTTGTATGTGTTCCTTTCTGAATTCTCCTGGTTTTTTTCTCCTTGGGCTTTACCTTGAAGACAGAATGATTCCTGTCCCTCATCTTTGGTCATCTTTTTTCCCCCATTTTCTCATATCACATGATTATGTCTCTGCACTAGGTAGATTTTCTCCAAGTGTAACATTGCTTTCATTTTACAAATTTAGGTTACATTTTACTGATGAAAGCTTGGTATTTAAAGAAAAGTTTGGGAGAAGCCCACAGGTAACACCATTTGCCCTTTTAAAAAGCTAATTAATTGCATTTATTTATAAGCTCTAGAAATAGGCTGTCTCTTCTGCATGTACTTTTTACATTGCAGAATTTGTGTTTAATTTCATCTTGGTTAAGACAGATGAGAATATTTGCCTGAATTTGTTCTTAGTCATATTTGGATAACATCACACTGCAGCATTTTATTGCCCTCAGCTGTCTGTGATCCCGAAAACATGCGTGTGACTGAAGCCCCAAAACACCCGATCTCTGAAGAACTGGAAACACCGGTAAAAGACAGCCACCTGATCCCTACACCTCAAGCCCCCAGTATTGCCTTCCCCCTAGCCAACCCACCAGTGGCCCCACACCCTCGAGAAAAGGTTACTTTATCCTTAGTGTGATGATACACCTTTTTGATATTACTGTTACGCTGCATTAAGAATTTCCTGATACCACCAGCAAGAGTTCACAAATGTTGAAACTGCATTTCTTTGCATGCTGTTATTTCTGTATTTGATAAGTCAAAGGACTAAAAATGTCACTTAAAACCATCTACCTGATTGATAGCCTCTTTACTGTTAATTTTTTCTAAAATAAAACTCTTCCATTTCAGATTATAACAATAGAGGAAACACATGAAGACTTAAAAAAACAGTATATATTCCAGTTGTCATCTCTGAATCCTCAAGAACGTATTGATTATTGTCATCTGATTGGAAAACTAGGTACAAGTATTTTAAGTTAAAAATGTAACCTTCCTATTCTCGGGGGGCGGAGCAAGATGGCGGAGGAGTAGGAGACCTGGATTTCGTCTGGTCTCAGGAATTCAGCTGAATAGGGATCAAACCATTCTGAACACCTACGAACTCAACAGGAGATCGAAGAGGAGAGTAGCAACAACTCTCTGAACAGAGAAGCGACAACTTACTGGAAGAGTCATATTTTATCCCTTCGTAGTAGTTACCCTTATTTTTGGCAAATATATATAAGTTGTTCTCTCTTTAAAATTTTGAGATACAGTTTCTTCTAACAGATAAAAATATACCCTAAATCCCTAGTGTATGGTTCTGTTCTAGTCTCCTGTCTGATCACATTCTCTACCTTTATTCTTTTTTTTTAATCTTCTTTCTTTTTTCAAACAACTTCTTATCTTATCAAGTCCTTTTATAAAATATTTTATAATTTTTATCTTTACAGTCATCTTCTGTCCCTTCATTGTATCGACCCTTATTTTGTACATATATGTCTTTCTTCCTTTAAAATTTTAGGAGGCACTTTTTTCTAACAGATCAAAATACGCCCAAAATCTAGTGTGTGGCACTGATCTATGCACTAGCCTGATCATATTTGATCACATTCTGCTTTTTTTGTATTGTTCTGTTTTTGTTTTTATCTTTTTTTTTCTCTCTCTCTCTTTCTTTTTTCTTTCTTTCCCTTTCTTTTCCCCTGGTTTCAGGTCTTTTCTGATTTGTATACAGTATATTTGCTGGGGACGTTGTAAACCTGTTAGCATTTTGTTCTCTCATTCATCGATTCTCCTCTGGACAAAATGACAAGTCGAAAAAAATCACCTCAGCAAAAAGAACAAGAGGTAGTACGGTCAGCCAGGGACCTACTCAATACGGACGTTAGTACGATGTCGGACCTAGAGTTCAGAATCATGACTTTAAAGATACTAGCTGGGCTTGAAGAAAGCGTGGAAGTTATTAGAGAAACCCTTTCTGGAGAAAGAAAAGAACTAAAATCTAACCAAGTCGAAATCAAAAAGGCTATTGATGAGGTGCAATCAAAAATGGGGGCACTAACTGCTAGGATAAATGAGGCAGAAGAGAGAATCAGTGATATAGAAGACCAAATGATGGAACGTAAAGAGGCTGAGAAAAAGAGGGAGAAACAACTACAGGATCACGAGGGCAGAATTCGAGAGATAAGTGATTCGATAAGACGAAACAACATTAGAATAATTGGGATCCCAGAAGAAGAAGAAAGAGAGAGAGGGGCAGAAGGTATATTGGAGCAAATAATAGCAGAGAACTTCCCTAATGTGAGGAAGGAAACAGGCATCAAAATCCAGGAGGCACAGAGAACCCCTCTCAAAATCAATAAAAATAGGTCAACACCCCGACATCTAATAGTAAAACTTACGAGTCTCACAGACAAAGAGAAAATCCTGAAAGCAGCTCGGGAGAAGAGATATGTAACCTACAAGGGTAAAAATATTAGATTGGCAACAGACCTATCCACAGAGACGTGGCAGGCCAGAAAGGACTGGCAAGATATCTTCAGAGCACTAAACGAGAAAAATATGCAGCCAAGAATACTATATCCAGCTAGGCTGTCATTGAAAACAGAAGGAGAGATAAAAAGCTTCCAGAACAAACAAAAACTAAAGGAATTTGCAAACACGAAACCAGCCCTCCAAGAAATATTGAAAGGGGTCCTCTAAGCAAAGAGAGAGCCTAAAAGCAGCAAAGATCAGAGAGGAACACAGACAACATACAGTAACAGTCACCCTACAGGCAATACAATGGCACTGAATTCATACCTTTCAATAGTTACCCTGAATGTAAATGGGCTCAATGCCCCAATCAAAAGACACAGGCTCTCAGATTGGATTAAAAAACAAGACCCATCCATATGCTGTCTGCAAGAGACTCATTTTAGACCCAAAGACACCCCCAGATTGAAAGTGAGGGGGTGGAAAACCATTTACCATGCTAATGGACACCAAAAGAAAGCTGGGGTGGCAATCCTTATATCAGACAAACTAGATTTTAAAACAAAGACTGTAATAAGAGATGAGGAAGGACACTATATCCTACTTAAAGGGTCTATCCAACAAGAAGACCTAACAATCGTAAATATCTATGCCCCGAACGTGGGAGCAGCCAATTATATAAGGCAATTAATAACAAAAGCAAAGAAACACATTGACAACAATACAATAATAGTGGGGGACTTTAACACCCCCCTGACTGAAATGGACAGATCCTCTAAGCAAAAGATCAACAAGGAAATAAAGACTTTCAATGACACACTGGACCAAATGGACTTCACAGACATATTCAGAACATTCCATCCCAAAGCAACGGAATACACATTCTTCCCTAGTGCCCATGGAACATTCTCCAGAATTGATCACATCCTAGGTCACAAATCAGGTCTCAACTGGTACCAAAAGATTGGGATCATTCCCTGCATGTTTTCAGACCACAGGGCTTTGAAACTAGAACTCAATCACAAGAGGAAAGTCGGAAAGAACTCAAATACATGGAGGCTAAAGAGCATCCTACTAAAGAATGAATGGGTCAACCAGGAAATTAAAGAAGAATTTAAAAAATTCATGGAAACCAATGAAAATGAAAACACAACTGTCCAAAATCTTTGGGATACAGCAAAGGCAGTCCTGAGAGGAAAGTATATAGCAATACAAGCCTTTCTCAAGAAACAAGAAAGGTCTCAAATACACAATCTAACCCTACACCTAAAGGAGCTGGGGAAAGAACAGCAAATAAAGCCTAAACCCAGCAGGAGAAGAGAAATAATAAAGATCACAGCAGAAATCAATGAAATAGAAACCAAAAGAACAGTAGAACAGATCAACGAAACTAGGAGCTGGTTCTTTGAAAGAATTAACAAGATTGATAAACCCCTGGCCAGACTGATCAAAAAGAAAAGAGAAATGTCCCAAATCAACAAAATCATGAATGAAAGAGGAGAGATCACAACCAACACCAAAGAAATAAAAACAATTATAAGAACACATTATGAGCAACTCTATGCCAGCAAATTAGATAACCTGGAAGAAATGGGTGCATTCCTAGAGATGTATCAACTACCAAAACTGAACCAGGAAGAAATAGAAAACCTGAATAGACCTATAACCACTAAGGAAATTGAAGCAGTCATCAAAAATCTCCCAAGAAACAAAAGCCCAGGGCCAGATGGCTTCCCAGGGGAATTCTATCAGACATTTAAAGAAGACTTAATACCTATTCTCCTGAAACTGTTCCAAAAAATAGAAATGGAAGGAAAACTGCCAAACTCATTTTATGAGGCCACCATTACCTTGATCCCAAAACCAGACAAAGATCCCATCAAAAAGGAGAATTACAGACCAATATCCTTGATGAACATGGATGCAAAAATTCTCACCAAAATACTAGCCAATAGGATCCAACAGTACATTAAAAGGATTATTCACCACGACCAAGTGGGATTTATCCCTGGGCTGCAAGGCTGGTTCAACATCCGCAAATCAATCAACGTGATACAATACATTAACAAAAGAAAGAACAAGAATCATATGATTCTCTCAATAGATGCAGAAAAAGCATTTGACAAAGTACAGCATCCTTTCTTGATCAAAACTCTTCAAAGTATAGGGATAGAGGGTACATACCTCAATATCATAAAAGCCATCTACGAAAAACCTACAGCGAATATCATTCTCAATGGGGAAAAGCTGAGAGCTTTTCCCCTAAGGTCAGGAACGCGGCAGGGATGTCCACTCTCACCACTGCTATTCAACATAGTATTAGAAGTCCTAGCCACAGCAATCAGACAACAAAAAGAAATCAAAGGCATCCAAATCGGCAAAGAGGAAGTCAAACTCTCACTCTTTGCAGATGATATGATACTGTATGTGGAAAACCCAAAAGACTCCACCCCAAAACTGCTAGAACTCACACAGGAATTCAGTCACGTAGCAGGCTATAAAATCAATGCACAGAAATCAGTGGCATTCCTATACACCAACAACAAGACAGAAGAGAGACAAATCAAGGAGTCGATCCCATTCACAATTGCACCCAAAAGCATAAGATACCTAGGAATAAGTTTAACCAAAGAGGCAAAGGATCTGTACTCAGAAAACTATAAAATACTCATGAAAGAAATTGAAGAAGACACAAAGAAATGGAAAAACGTTCCATGCTCATGGATTGGAAGAACCAACATTGTGAAGATGTCAATGCTACCTAGAGCAATCTACACATTCAATGCAATCCCCATCAAAATACCATCCATTTTTTTCAAAGAAATGGAACAAATAATCCTAAAATTTGTATGGAACCAGAAGAGACCCCGAATAGCCAGAGGAATCTTGAAAAAGAAAAGCAAAGCTGGCGGCATCACAATTCCGGACTTCCAGCTCTATTACAAAGCTGTCATCATCAAGACAGTATGGTACTGGCACAAAAACAGACACATAGATCAATGGAACAGAATCGAGAGCCCAGAAATGGACCCTCAACTCTATGGTCAACTTATCTTTGACAAAGCAGGAAAGAATGTCCAGTGGAAAAAAGACAGTCTCTTCAACAAATGGTGTTGGGAAAATTGGACAGCCACATGCAGAAGAATGAAACTGGATCATTTCCTTACACCACACACAAAAATAGACTCCAAATGGTTGAAAGACCTAATCGTGAGACAGGAGTCCATCCAAATCCTAAAGGAGAACACAGGTAACAACCTCTTCGACCTCAGCCGCAGCAACTTCTTCCTAGAAACATCACCAAAGGCACAGG
Organism: Eumetopias jubatus; assembly: GCF_037043125.1. Taxonomy (NCBI): domain Eukaryota; kingdom Metazoa; phylum Chordata; class Mammalia; order Carnivora; family Otariidae; genus Eumetopias; species Eumetopias jubatus. The sequence goes on from NW_028274810.1 coordinate 28,919, forward strand.
AAGCCAGGGCAAAAATGAACTATTGGGATTTCATCAAGATAAAAAGCTTTTGCACAGCAAAAGAAACAGTCCACAAAACCAAAAGACAACCGACAGAATGGGAGAAAATATTTGCAAATGACATATCAGATAAAGGGCTAGTGTCCAAAATCTATAAAGAACTTATCAAACTCAACAACCAAAGAACAAATAATCCAATCAAGAAATGGGCAGAAGACATGAACAGACATTTTTCCAAAGAAGACATCCAAATGGCCAACAGGCACATGAAAAAGTGCTCCACATCGCTCGGCATCAGGGAAATCCAAATCAAAACCTCAATGAGATACCACCTCACACCCGTCAGAATGGCTAAAATTAACAAGTCAGGGAACGACAGATGTTGGCGGGGATGTGGAGAAAGGGGAACCCTCCTACACTGTTGGTGGGAATGCAAGCTGGTGCAACCCCTCTGGAAAACAGTATGGAGGTTCCTCAAACAGTTGAAATTAGAGCTACCGTTCGATCCAACAATTGCACTACTGGGTATTTACCCCAAAGATACAAATGTAGGGACCCGAAGGGGTACGTGCACTCCAATGTTTATAGCAGCAATGTCCACAATAGCCAAACTGTGGAAAGAGCCAAGATGTCCATCGACAGATGAATGGCTAAAGAAGAAGTGGTATATATACACAATGGAATATTATGCAGCCATCAAAAGGAATGAGATCTTGCCATTTGCAACGACGTGGATGGAACTGGAGGGTGTTATGCTGAGTGAAATAAGCCAATCAGAGAAAGACATGTATCATATGACCTCACTGATATGAGGAATTCTTAATCTCAGGAACAAACTGAGGGTTGCTGGAGTGGTCGGGGGTGGGAGGGATGGGGTGGCTGGGTGATGGACATTGGGGAAGATATGTGCTACGGTGAGCGCTGTGAGTTGTGTAAGACTGTTGAATCACAGATCTGTACTTCTGAAACAAATAACGCAACATACGTTAAGAAAAAAGAAAAAGAAGAAGATGGCAGGAGAGGAAGAATGAAGGGGAGTAAGTCAGAGGGGGAGACGAACCAGGAGAGATGACGGACTCTGAAAAACAAACTGAGGTTTCTGGAGGGGAGGAGGGTGGGGGGATGGGTTAGCCTGGTGATGGGTATTGAGGAGGGCACGTTCTGCATGGAGCACTGGGTGTTATGAACAAACAATGAATCATGGAACAGTACACCAAAACAAATTATGTAATATATGGTGATTAACATAACAATAAAAAATGAAAAAAAAAATGTAACCTTCCTTGGAAGTCAGTGTAGTTGATATCATTTGTAAGATGTACAAATTGAGAGAAAAAAGATGGGTGGGGCACCTGGCTGGCTCAGGTGGTAGAACACGCGATTCTTGATCTTGGGTTCATGAGTTTGGGTGTGAAGCCTACTTAAAAGATGGGTAACTTGTCTTAGGCAGTATGTATTGACTCAGCATTAGAACTTTGACTTTATATAGGTCTAAATCTAAAGTCACTGGGTCATAGGATTTAAACATTTAAAGATTTAAATTGAAACCAACCATTAAAATGATTTAAGAATCTCTTGTGCTGCCTTGGGCTTTTGTTCACTGATGAAATCATTGAAATTATAGACTTAAAATAAAACTACATTTTTGTAAAGTTGAAGGCACAGTAATACCCAGAGAGGAGCTCCTCCTTATGTAACATTCTTATTCCATTATTATCAGACTCTCCACCTGACATCATTCTGGAAGCAGCATACTAGACAGGTAACCTGGTGCTCTAAGCAGTACCGTCCAGTAGAAAGATAGCAAAAGCCACATGTTAAATTTTAAACTTAGTAGTAGCCACATTTTAAAAAGGAAAAAAATCGAGTGAAATTAATAAAGCATATATTTTATTTAACCTATACACAAAGTGTTATATTCAACATGTAATTAATATAAAATATCAATGAGATTTTACCCTTTTTTTTTTTCCTTACTAAGTTTTTGAAATCTCGGGTATATTTTGCACTTCTAGCACATCTCAATTTGGTCTGGCTGTGTTTCAGGTGTCTGATAGTCACATGTGGCTAGTGGCTACTGTATTGGACAAAGTAGCTCTATAGAGTTAGGGAAAGTATAGGAAGAGAACTCAGTCTGACAGCTTCATATAGAGGAAAACTTAAATAACGGTTATTTTTAATGACGGCCCTGAGTCAAGAAAAGATTAAATGTAACTTAGTGCTGTCCTTTTAAGAATGTGGAAAGCCATGATTTTTTTTTTTAAAGATTTCTGTCAAATACAGTCATACAGTTGAGAAGCTGTGTTTCTTGGAAACTGGACTCAATGTGGAACACTGTTTCCTGGTCACCCAATAAGTTAGAGTTAGAAATCAAAATTGTTCAACTTTACCTAGAGCTTTCAGAACAGAAGAAGCTGCTTCATGTGTCTGTCTCCTATATTTTGTTCCATCTCTGTAAACTCTGGACAAGAGTAATATCAACTAGCAGAAGACAGAAGAGAGGCAGATGAGGACAGACTGTGCTGGAACTGAGTCTGAATAGAAAGTTTTTGATAGTAAAATGCAAAGAGACCCTTCATTTTATAAATGAAGCAACTGTGGCCAACTGATTCACATAAATAGTCTATTATGTTGTCTGGATTACAGAATAAATCTGTTAAATAGAATTAGATCCCAATAGAATAGGGAATTTTCACCTTCTTGTTCTTTTGTCACTCCGATCCTGGGTGAGTTACTCTGTACTTGTGTCATCATGGGTAGATTACAGATAATACTAGTAATCTACCTTCATAGAGTTGTGAGGATTAAATGAGTTAATCCGGAGCACTTCCAACAGTCTCTGGTGTATACTATGTGCTCAAACAGTTGCCTCTCTTAGTCATCTGTAGAGCATGAATAGAGTTCAAATGTTTCATTGAATTCTTACAAAGTCTTTAATACAACTCTTTCTAACCCATAATCAGGTTAACTTCTAAAGTATAAATCAAAAATCAATCAATAAAAGCCATGCTTTACATAAGTTTATGCCTTCTTTCCTCAAAGTCAGGCATCGTACAGCTGTATCTGAGAAGAGGGTTCAGCTTCCACCCGCTGCTTCATCTCTATTTCCCTAGCGTGTGTGTTTTCCTTCTAAGCTTCTGCGTTGGGCTGCTGACCTTATTTCCACTCAAAAAATTTTCCTCTGCTTTTAGTCTGTAGGAGCCCCTTTTTGACTTCCATCTCCTTGATTACCCATTTTCAATGCTTGGAAATTGCAAAAGTAGTTGAGACTTAAGAAATATACTAACAGTAGTAAATGGCATCTATTTATATTCTGTTTTTATATCTTAATTGTAACAAACCAAGTGCAGACAAACAGGAAAGTTTGCATAAGGATTTACTATTGAAATAGGAAAGAATTTTTGTTAATTAATTTAGATCTGATAATAGCATTAGGGCTGTATAAGAAAATTACCATGTATTTTAGAGATGCATACTGAATGGATAGGGGTAGAGTCACAGGATGTCTAGAACTTTTTTTTTTTAAGATTTTATTTATTTATTTGCCAGAGAGACAGTGAGAGAAGGAACACAAGCAGGGGGAGTGGGAGAGGGAGAGGGAGAAACAGGCTTCCTGCAGAGCAGAGAGCCTGATTATGGGGCTCGATCCCAGGACCTTGAGATCATGACCTGAACCGAAGGCAGATGCCCAACAACCGAGCCACCCAGGCGCCCTGGAACTTACTTTAAAATAGTTAAGCCCAAAGGGGGTATACTGAAATAAGGATGGCAAAATTTTGATAATTTAAGAATCAGTATGTTGGATTTCATTTTACTATTTTTCTATTTTAAATTTTCATTAAAAATATGGGGGGGGGCACCTGGGTGGCTCAGCTGGTTAAGCGTCTGCCTTCGGCTCAGGTCATGATCCCGGGGTCCTGGGATCAAGTCCCACATCAGGCTCCCAGCTCAGCAGGGAGCCTGCTTCTCCCCCTGACCTTCTCCCCTCTCATGCTGTTTCTCTCTCTCTCTCAAATAAATAATTAAAATCTTTAAAAAAAAATTATGGGGGGCATGCCTGGGTGGCTCAGTTGGTTGGGCATCTGCCTTTGGCTCACATAATGATCCCAGGGGCCTGGGATCGAGTCCTGCATCGGGCTCCCTGCTCAGCGGGGAGTCTGCTTCTCCCTCTGCTGCCGCCCCCCCCCGCGCTTGTGCTCTCTGTCTCTACCTACCTCTGACAAATAAAATATTTAATAAAAATAAAGTAAAAATATTATAGGGGTTAAGTGGCTGACTTTGGCCCAGGTCATGATCCCAGGGTCCTGCTTCTCCCTCTCCCTCTGCCTGCCGCTCCCCCTGCTTGTGCTCGCTGTCAAATCATCTTTAAAAAATACATATTTCTTATTTTATTTCATTATGTTAGTAAAAAAATATTTTAAAAAATGTATGTGAAGTAAAATAATTGTCAGTCAAGGTTTTTCAGTTTATTTGGTGCATTTTATTTATAAATAATTTCTATGCAGAGTTGACATGTCTTTCCTAGGAAGAAGTTAAGAATTCCAATCACGTATCAATTTTTCTCTACTTTAGGTGGATTAGTAATAGAGAAACAGTGCTTTGATCCCAATTGTACACACATTGTTGTGGGACATCCACTTCGAAACGAGAAGTATTTAGCCTCAGTGGCAGCTGGGAAATGGGTGCTTCATCGCTCCTACGTGGAAGCATGCCGGACTGCTGGACACTTCGTGCTGGTATGTATTCAAACTAACATGAAGAATCATTTTTCGTTAAAAGTAATTGTCCTAATTGATTCTAGTATCTACACTAACCATTCATATAATTGAAATAACCAAATATGACCAATTAGATTATACCAATTTTACAAGGTCCAGATTAACAGAGCAAAAAAATTTAGAGATCACAGACCCAGATTCTCAGTTATATGAGTTTTATTTAATTTTAATCTGGGCTTTTTTTTCCCCCTCTTTGGAATAACATTAGAAAACTTCAGGATTACTTCATTGTAAACTTTTTATCCTTACTGCCAGCCCATTAAATATTAAATTGTTTGGGGACGTGTGGGTGGCTCAGTCAGTTAAGCATCTGCCTTTGGTTCAGGTCATGATCGCAGGGTACCGGGATCAAGTCCCGCATTGGCTCCTTGTTCGGTGGGGAGCGTGCTTCTCCCTCAGCCCCTCCCCCCTGCTCATGCTCACACTCAGCTCGCTCTCCCTCTGACAAAATCTTTTTAAAAAAGAACATTTTTTTTTTAAATATTGTCTGAAATATTTTGGTCCCTAACTAACCATCACAGTAATATCTATCATGTAGTTTTTGAAGTTTTCAATCAAGATCCCTTAGGGATATGATTTCTTTGGACAGGTAATCAAGGTGTTAACACATACCTCCACTGAGAACATGTCCTTCTGTGAAGTTCATCTTAAAATGGATGAAGCCCAATAATCTATATATTACCAATTACTAAGGTGTAGTTACCTGTATTTCTTAGAAACGTATGCAGTATTTTTCTGATTTCTAATTAAAAGCCAGATATACTTGACCCTCCTATGAAGCCAAATTAATGTACATTTCTTTCCTCTATGTTCATAAACTGATGCTTATTTAGTGCTCTGTATTTATAACAACTGAATGTATAGCTTTTAACTCTTAAATGATCGTGGACTCCTTGAGGACATATTGTAGGACCAGATCCAAAGTTTATTCTACTAATTGTCTAGGAAGAAGACTATGAATGGGGAAGTAGTTCCATACTCGATGTTTTGACTGGAATCAATGTTCAGCAACGAAGACTAGCACTTGCAGCAATGAGATGGAGGAAAAAACTCCAGCAAAGACAAGAATCAGGCATCGTTGAGGTATTAACATATATATGGTGATATGAACGGCATTCAGTGTCATGACTATTACAGATTTTAATTTTAAGAGAATATGCTTATTAACAAAATAATAATTCTACTTGTCTTTTATGCTTTGTTGATATACTTAGTTTGGGCATTCTAAATTGGGCTTAATGTTAATTCCTAATTTTAATTATGATTACAAGGAAGATATATATAATGTTGATGGCTCTATTAAAAATATATGTGTAAATGGGGTGCCTGGGTGGCTCAGGCAGTTAGGCATCCAATTCTTGATTTTAACTCAGGTCATGATCTTAGGGTGATGAGATCAAGCCCTGCCATCGGACTCCTCGCTCAGCCTGGAGTTTGCTGGAGATTCTCTCCCTCTTCCTCTGCCTCTCTCCCCACTGTGCATGTGCACACTAGTGCACATACTGTCTCTTAAATACATAAATCTTTTATTATTATTATTTTTTTAAGATTTTGTTTATTTGACAGAGAGAGACACAGCCAGAGAGGGAACACAAGCAGGGGGAGTGGGAGGGAGAAGCAGACTCCCCGCTGAGCAGGGAGCCCAATGCGGGGCTCGATCCCAGGACACTGAGATCATGAGCTGAGCCGAAGGCAGATGCCTAACGACTGAGCCACCCAGGCACTCCCATAAGTCTTTTTTTTTTTAAAAGTAAAAAGACATAAAAATAATTTAAATATATGTGTAAAATGTGACCCATACTGTATTTCTTCCAAAGACTCTTCAGCATCTACCTTCAAGGGTTCTTAACATGGGATCCACAGACTCTCCCAAAGGAGTTGTAGATCACATTCAGGAAGGCTGTTTATACACTTTGGATGGGGCAGGGAATACATCCTTATTTTTACTAACCTCCAATTGAAAACATTTCCTTTTATTATAGAAGTCTAGGTAAAAATCACAGCACTATTAATAGTACTTGTGATTTTACCCCAACAGAAATAAGATATCTTTGCTTTGCATTATAATTCCAAGTATCTTGAGATACTGCTTATGTTCAATTTTTTTTCATTGAAATATAGTTGATGCACAGTGTTACATTAGTTTCAGGTATGTAACAGATTTGACAACAATTCATTATGCTCACCACAAGTGTAGCTACCATCTGTCTTTATACTTCAAAATTATAATAATCTATCCAGCCACCACTATTTATTTAATTCATTAATATAGAAGCACATCTGTCACAAATTTGTAAATATTTTATTTTTAATAAAATGGGTTTTTTTGTAATCCTTTACACTTTATGTTAAAACCAGTATTTTAAAACATTATTAATATAGCACAGAAATTACATTTCAATAAAGCTGTTTCTTTAAAAGAATTATTTAGAGAACAGATCCATAGGTTTCACTGGACTGTCAAAGGGGTCCATGGCTCACATAAAGGTTAGAAACCCAAGTTTTAAATAATCTTGTGCGATGTATTCTGAGTTCTCTCCTGTGTCCAAGCCCTTGTTAGCCTTAATTCCCTTCTTTTAGAGTAATTCCACTGGCTTTTGTTGTTATTCCCTAGTGAAATGTTTTATATTTCTAATTCACAAACATTTTCAAGAGAAATATAAGGAGGGCTTCATCTAATTTGAGAAGTTGTGCATTAAGTTCTACCCTGGATTAATTATAAGAAAAAATACAAGAAAAGGCTAAACAAAAGTCAAGTTGCTTTGTTTTCATGTTATTCATTAAAACATTTTCCTTCATTCTTCAAGTATTTATTGATGACCTACTGTGTGCCAAACACCATGGTTGTGTGTTTTCAGAATATTCTGACCAGAGACAATTACCACTGTGGCACTTGGTAAAGGTTATAAGATTATTTGTTGACATAAAACTAAATTTACAGATAAAATAATGTATTATTTGCATTTATTTCCCAAATAATTTCAACACTGATTATATTTTCATTTGTAGGGGGCATTTAGTGGGTGGAAAGTTATCTTATATGTTGACCAATCCCGAGAAGCAGGATTCAAACGCCTTCTTCAGTCAGGAGGAGCAAAGGTTTGTATTCAGTCAATTTACAGAATTTTTTACACAAATTATTTTTCAAACAAGGTTGCTATGATCAGTTCTTAATTTTCGGTACTTGGTGAGATGACAATCCTTAAGTACAGATGATACAGTTGAACTACTCTGGGAAACTGATAGCTTCTTATTTCTTATTTTTTCTTTAGGTACTACCTGGTCATTCTGTACCTTTATTTAAAGAAGCCACACATCTCTTTTCTGACTTCAATAAACTGAAACCAGATGACTCAGGGGTTAATATAGCAGAAGCTGCCACCCAAAATGTGTACTGCTTGAAAACAGAGTACATTGCTGATTATCTGATGCAGGTTTGTAAGATTTTGTCCTTGATCTCCTCATCACCAGAGATAGGCTTATATATATAGGGATGTGACCACACAGCAAAACCCTTGGCTTGTTTATTAATAGCATGTTTGGCTCCAGTTCGCTTTCATTTCATTCAGTTTCATTCTACTTTCTATAATAATGAGTACATATGTAAACATTTAGCTTGGAGTTAAATGAAGCAGGTATAAAAATCTAAGTACCTCTGGGCGCCTGGGTGGCTCAGATGGTTAAGTGACTGCCTTCGGCTCAGGTCATGATCCTGGAGTCCCGGGATCGAGTCCCACATCGGGCTCCCTGCTCAGCAGGGAGTCTGCTTCTCCCTCTGACCCTCCCCCGTCTCATGCTCTCTCTCTCTTTATCTCCTTCTCTCTCTCAAATAAATAAAATCTTAAAAAAAAATTAAAAAAAATCTAAGTACCTCTAAAAGTTTTAAAAGTGCCCTCTATAATGTTGGAATATTGCTGTTCACAAATAGCCTAAGTTTTGATTTGAATGAGCAAAGAAAAATCTTTCTGATGCCAGAACACCTAAAATGCCATCAGGAATCAGCAAGGTAGGATACATGATAATAAATGTCTCACTCCAAAGGATTTCAAACATAATGGTATAGAAATAAGGGGAAGCCAAAACTTAGCCTGCTGTGTAATTTTTACTGTTTGTGTTTGGGAGTTGCTCAGGATATATAGAAAGAATGGCTAAAACATAAACAATAAAACCTTTGTCATAAAGCGGTGGGATGTACTGATTGGAATTGGTAAGCCAATACTAACTCCTAGAAACACCTAAATCACTTTTTTTAAAAACTCAAGTTTTTTTGTTCCCTGCTTTTCTCAGGGTTGTATTGTGTGTCAGACACTAGATTTCTGGAGGAATGCAGTGGGGGGAGTGGGCTGCTCTGTATTTCTACATCTGAGCTCATTATTTCCTACCTAGCTCTCAGAAGTAGAGAAAACAGAATACTTCTGTGGGGGCAAAGCAGTAGACTAGGGAAGGGAGAGTAGTGACTTCATGTTCAAGTTCATGGTCAAGATAAGCCAAGCACAAGTAAGGCTCTTGAGATAGGCCCACCCCAGTGTTCTGACCTCAGGTTAAATGCTGAGGGGGGGGCGGGGGGGAGCATTAATTAAAAAGCTGGGTGCAGTGGCTGCAGGGATCTTGGTGATGAAAGCCTTCAACATGTCCTTAGCCATACTGTTCCAATCTGGATGGTCACCGTCTACTTCTACAAACTGGTGTCATCCCAGGATCTCCATTCATCATCCTTTCTCTTCTCTGTTGGATCTCCTGTTTCTATATCCCATGTCATCCTGATCTGCTCTCATCTGGTTGAAGGTGTTCTTATAGTAACTTCTTGAGAAAGCACATGGGAGATAAACTGAGATTTTCTTTGTGTGAAAATTCTTTTTTTCTGTGATTGCATTTCTTTTATCGTTTAGATGGGCATCAAATTCTAGGTTGGAACCTATTTTCTCCTTAGACTTTTGATTGCTTATCTCCTTGCTTCTAGTGTTGCTGTTGAGTAGTTAAAGCCATTTTGATTCATAATCTGTTATATGTAACTAATCTAGTAGGAAGCTCTTTTTGTCCCTAGTTTTCTGAAATTTCAAAATGATAGGCTATCATGAGGGTCTCTTTTTATTATACTGCACATGGTAGGCCTCTTCTGGTTTGGTAACTTGTGTCTTTCAGTTCTGGGAAATCTTGAATTATTTCAATGATGATTTTTTTTCCCTCCACTTTCTGTTCTCTCTAGTACTTCTGCTACTTGTATATTGGATCTTCTTATTTCACCACTATTTTTATAATCTTCACTTTTTGAGAGGTTCCCTCAGTTCAGTCTTCTCCTTTTATCAGCTCTTCATTTTGCGATCATGTTTTTAATAATCAGGACCTTTTTAAAAGTTTTTTGAATTTACATTTTAATTTTTTAATATCTTTTTTGCTTCATAGATGTAATACCTTCTACTGGATCTCAGAGGATTTATTGATTTTTTTTTAACTTATTTCGGTATATTCTCTATCCACTAAACTGCATTTTCCTCTTTGTTTGGGTCTTTGTCTAAGCTGATTGGAAGTACTGAGCACACAGTTGGGTCTTGGCAGTTTTGATCCGGATGCAATAGTCTTTGTGGTCTAATTGTTGGGGACTGTCGTCTGGGTTCATACTTGCATATACTTCTTGAATTGTTTCAATTGCTCCAAAGAGGAATCTTCCAGTCTGCCTGAAGGAAGAATCTGGCCACCTTTTTTTTTTTTTGAGATACAATGACATATGACATTAATTTCAGATGTTCAGCATAAGAGTTGTATGTATTCATGACTATATATGCAAAATTATCACCATACATAATGAGATTTTCTTTCTTATGATAAGAACTCCCAAGATTGAGTCTCTTCCAACTTTCAAATATACCATACAATATTAACAACTACAGTCACCATGTTGTATATTACATCCTCAGGGCTTATTTTATAACTGTAAGTTTGTACCTCTTGTTCACCCTTACCCATTTCCCCCAGCCCTCACACCCTGCATCTAGCAACCCCCAGTCAGTTCTTTGTATCTATCTCATTTGGGTTTTTTTTTATTTTTTTATTTTTTTAAGATTTTATTTATTTATTTGACAGAGAGCACACGAGCAGGGGGAGTGCAAGAGGGAGAAGCAGGCTCCTTACTGAGCAGGGAGCCCGATGCGGCAGTCAATCCCAGGATCCTGGGATCATGACCTGAGCCGAAGGCAGATGCTTAAATGACTGAGCCACCCAGGCACCCGTTTTTTATATTAGGTTCCACTTGTAAGTGAAATCATCTAGTATTTGTCTTTTTCTGACTTATTTCACTTTGCATCATGCCATCAAGGTCCATCCATGTTGCTGCAGTTGGCAGGGTTTCCTTGGCTGAAATATTTTTTTATGGCTGATTAATCCATTGTGTGTGTGTGTGTGTGTGAATTTTCTTTATCCATCTGTCAGTGGACACTCAGGTTTTCATATCTTAGCTATGGTAAATAATGCTGCAGTGAACATAGGAGAGCAGATATCTTTTTGAATTAATGTTTTTATTTCTTTTGGATAAATACATAGAGGTTGGAACTGTTGAATCATAAGGTAGTTCCTTTTTTTTAAGATTGTATTTAACACAGTGTTATTAGTTTCAGGTGTGCAATATAATGATTCAACAATTGCTCAGTGCTCATCGAACTAAGTGTACTCTTAAGGTAGTTATATTTTTAATTTTTTGAGGAAAAAAATAATGGCTGCATCAGTTTACATTCCCACCAGAAGTACACAAGAGTTCTCGTTTCTCCATATCCTCATCAACACTTGTCTTTTTGATAACAGCTATTCCAACATGTGTTAGGTAATATCTTGTTATGATTTTGATTTGCGTTTCTTTGATGATTAGTGACGTTGAGCACCTTTTCGTATACCTGTTGACCATCTGTGTCTTTGGGGAAATGTCTATTCAGATCTCTGCCCATTTTTTAATCACATGGTTTGGGATATTAACCCCTATCCGATAGATGATTTGCAAATATTTTCTCCCTTTCTTAGGTTGCCTTTCCTTTTGCTGATGGTGTCCTTTACTATGCATGAGCTTTTTAATTTGATGTCTCCCCACATGTTAATTTTTGCTTGTGTTTCTTTTCATTTTGGTGTGAAATCCAAAAAATTTTTACCAAGACCAATGTCAGAGAGCTCATGACGTATATTTTCTTTTAGTTTTATAGTTTCATGTCTTTCATCCGAATCTTTAATCCATTTTGAGTTTATTTTTGTGTATGGTATAAGATAGTGGTCCTGTTTCAGTCTTTTGCATGTAGCTGTCTAGTTTTTCCAACACCATTTATTGAAGAAACTGTCCTTTTCCTTTTGTATGTTCTTGGCTCCTTTGTAATTGATCGAGTATGCCTGGGTTTATTTCAGGGTTTTCTGTTCTGTTCTCTTGATCTGTGTGTCTGTGTATGTGGTAGTACCATACTGTTTGGTTACCATAGTTTTGTAATACAGTTTAAAATCAGGGAGCATGATGCCTCCAGCTTTGTTCTCCTTTCTCAAGATTGCTTTGGCTAGGGGCGCCTGAGTGGCTCAGTCATTAAGCGTCTGCCTTCGGCTCAGGTCATGATCCCAGGGTCCTGGGATCGAGCCCCGCATCAGGCTCCCTGCTCCACGGGAAGCCTGCTTCTCCCTTTCCCGCTCCCTCTGCTTGTGTTCCCTCTCTCGCTGTGTCTCTCTGTCAAAAAATAAATAACTCTTAAAAAAAAAAAAAGATTGCTTTGGCTATTTGGAGTCTTTGTGATTCCATACAAACTTTAGGATTGTTAGTTCTATTTCTAGAAAAAATGCCATTGAAATTTTGATAGGGATTGCATTGAATCTGTGGGTTGCTTTGGGTAGTGTGGACATTTTAATAGTGTTAATTTTTCCAGTCCATGAGCATGGAATATCTTTCCATTTATTTGTGTCATCTTCTATTTCATCAGTGTTGCCTAGTTTTCTTTTTTTTAAGATTTTATTTATTTGACAGAGAGAGAAATAGCAAGAACAGGAACACAAGCAGGGGGAGTGGGAGAGGGAGAAGCAGGCTTCCCGCCGAGCAGGCAGCCCAATGCAAGGCTCAATCCCAGGACCTGAGCCGAAGGTAGACGCTTAAGACTGAGCCACCGAGGCGCCCCAATGTTGTCTAGTTTTCAATGTACAAGTCTTTTATCTCCTTGATTAAATTTGTCCCTATTTTATTCTTGATGCAATTGTAAATGGAATTTTCCTTTATATTTGAAATGGCTTTCTTTTAAAAAGGGTATCGTTGGGTTTTTTTTATTCTTTAGACTGTTTAGTCCATCGTGTAATTATTGATATGATTGGATTTAGGGTTTTTTTTTTTTTTTTGCAGTTTTCAATTTGTCTTTGTTCCTGTGTTCTTTCTTTCTTGCCTTTTTTGTTGGAGGCAGGGTGTGTTTTGCTCTATGGATTATAATATACTTAACTTTTTATAGTCTAGCTAAAATGATATTGTGCCACTTCACATGGAATGTAGAAATCTTACACTCATATAGGTTCCTTTACTTCCCCTATCCTTTAAACCAGGGGCCAATAAACTGTAGCCCACAGGCCAAACCCTCTCCACTGCCTGTGTTACAAAGTTTTACTGGAACACAGCTCCATTCACTCATTTACATGTTCTCTCTTCTGCTTTTGCAGTGCAACACTGGGCTGAGTAATTGCAACAGAGACCATCTCTCCCACACAGCCTGAAATATTTAGTGTCCGGTCCTTCAACGTAAAGCAGGGGCCAGCAAACTTTCTGTAGACTTGTATATTTTCCCTTGTCTCTTACAGCTCCACAGAACAGTGTTCTGCCATAAAGCAAAACTTGCTTAAACGGTCCTATGTATTTTGAGGAAATTAAAAGGAAAAATACAGTCTTATATTTATCCTATCTGGTATCAGTTTTCCTTCAGCCCAAAACTTTGATTTGTAGTATAAGTCTGATGGGACCAATTCTAGTTTTCTTTTATTTGAGAGTGTCTATTTTACCATTATGCCTGAAGGATCTTTTTGTAGGGCATAGGATTTAGGGTTGATAGTGTTTTTTACTAACGACTCCACTTTCTGCTGGCCTCCGTTATTTCTGAGAAGTCAGTGGTAATTTGATTTCTTCTCCTGTATGCAGTGCAGTGTCTCATTTTTTCTTCTGGCTGTTTCATCTTTGATTTTCACCATTTATGATACTTCCAGGTGTAGTTTCTTTATATTAATCCTGCTTTTTCTGCAGAGCTTCTTCAATCTGTAAATTTCTCTCTTTCACCAAACTTGAGAAATTTTGACAATTACTTCTCCATTCTTTCCTGTCTATATGGGAATTTAATCACTCGTACCTTTTGATATTGTCCCACAGGTCCCTCCCTCAGGTCCTTCAGGCCATATTTACTTTCTGTGTTTTCTGATTGACTAATTCCTATTTATTACTTCACTGATTTTTTTCCTGTTATTTTCATTCTAAAGGCTCTTACAGGAGATTTTCTTATTTAGATATTAAATTTTTTTATATCTAGAATCAGCTCTTTTTTATGGTTTCTATTTTTCTACTTTTTCATTTCACTCATTTCAAGGATAAGAGCTGCTTTGGTATCATTGTCTACTATTTCCAACATCGGGGTCATGAGCAAGACTGCTTTTATTTTGAGGTAATCGGTAGCTTTACATGCAATTGTAAGAAATAATAGTTTCCCCCAGGGGATGATATCTTGCAACAATATAAGACAGTATTACAGCCAGGATATTGACCTGATGCAATCCAAACTTATTCCGATTTCCCCACTTTTTTTTAAGATTTTATTTATTTGAGAGAGAGAGAATGAGAGAGAGCACGAGGGGGAAGAGGGTCAGAGGGAGAAGCAGACTCCCTGCTGAGCAGGAAGCCCGATGTGGGACTCGATCCCAGGACTCTGGGATCATGACCTGAGCCGAAGGCAGTCGCCTAACCAACTGAGCCACCCAGGCGCCCCCAATTTCCCCACTTCTGCTTCATGTGTCTGCCACCACAGTCAAGATACAGAACAATCTATCGCTACAGCAATCATTCATTTTGCCTTTTTTTTTTTTAACTACACCCACCTCCTTCCCTTCATTCTCTTCTCCCAGCGGTCTCTTACACCTGTCAACCACTAATCTGTTGTCAGTGTCTTTAAATCTTAAATGGAATCAATATAGTGTGTAATCTTTTCGGATTGGCTTTTTTTTTTTTTTAAGATTTCATCTATTTATTTGACAGAGAGAGAGCAGGAACACAAGCAGGGGGAGTGGGAGAGAGAGAAGCAGGCCTCCCGTTGAGCAGGGAGCCTGATGTGGGATTCGATCCCGGGACTCCAGGATCATGACCTGAGCCGGAGGCAGACACTTAACGACTGAGCCACCCAGGCGCCCCGGCTTTTTTTTTTTAGCAAGATTCCCTTCGGAATCATTCAGGTGTTGCTTGTATCAGTGATTTTATTACTTTTTATTGAACATTTGAGATCTACAGCTTAACCATTAGCCTATTGAAGGACATCTGGGTTGTTTCTACTTTGGGGCTATTATGACTAAAGCTGCTATGAACATTTTTTTGCACATATTTTATGTGGAAATAAGATTTCATTGCATTGGGATAAATTCCTAAGTGTGTTTCCAGAGTGGTCATATTTTACATTCCTACCACTGTTATAAGTGATCGTTTTTCTGTATCCTTATTGGCATTTGTCACTTTTTTTTAGCCATTTCAGTTGGTATGTAGTAATCTCTCATTGTGGTTTTAATTTGCAGTTCCATAATGGCTAGTCAAGAGTGAATGCCTTTGGTGTGCTTCATAAATGTCATGAGGTGTGAGGTTTTCACAGAAGGTGTGAAGTTTAGGTCACTCAGAATGTCCAATTGCTCCACCGTAAAAGAACTGTCCTCCACTTAGTTGCTTTTACACCTTGGTCAAAATTCAGTTTGGCATATGTTGGGGGTCTATTGATCTAGGTCTTTCCCTCTGCAATAGCATCTTTCTTCTTATATCTGATATTAGGTAGCGATTCCTCTTTACTCTTCTTTTTCAAGATCCTTTTAGCTTTTCTAGGGCCTATACCTTTTAAGTTTTTAAATAAGCTTATCTATATGCCTATGAAAACATCTTGCTACGATTTTGATAGGAATCACATTAAACCTACAGATCAATTTAAGTGAATTGACATCTTCACTATGTTCAGTCTTTCAGTCCATGAATACAGCATATTTAAGTCGTCTTTGATTTCCTTCATGAACATTTTGTAATTTTCAATACATATAAGTTTTAGATCTTTATTGGGTTTTTGGATTCTGATTGTTTTTTCTTGAGAATGGGTCATGTTCTTCAGATGTGGAGTAATTTGCATGCGTCTAAGTTGTAAAAACTAGATTCTGTTACGTTCCTTAGGGAATGCCATTCTGTTTGCTTACCAGGCACCTCTTGCAGTGAGTGCGGGATCAAAGCTTTAGCCTTACTTGAGCCGCCTCTGCGCATCCATGGTGAGAGGGCAAAGATTTGGGCAGATTTCATACCCGAGTGTGAGGCTTCCCCTGCTCCCTCCTGGGATTTCCCACCTCATTTTCCAGTGGCTGTGGTTTCAGGCCATTACTACATGTTTTCTGTTGTGACTTGGCCCTCATAATACCGACTTCTCCTTACAACAAAAACAAAAATGAAGAGAAATTCACTCCCTACCCAGTGTCAACCCCTTTGGTATTTGCCTGATCTCATTTCCTCTCCAGTGTCTTGGGGTAGTTGCTTTTAACATATTTGGGTCGGAAGTTGTCATCCAGGGAAGAGTTGAATCAAAAGGCACTTACTCAGTATTTTATGGTGATGCATTTTCATGTTTTCCAGTCTGCCATCTTGCTAGAAAATTTTTATCACACTTTTAATGAGGGAAAGGTCGTTTTGGGTTGGAATATGGTTGTGAGGAAGAGAATTTTAAGGGTTTTAGAGGCAATGTATGAATTTTGGCTTTAACTCCTGCTAGTTATATGTTATTTAACCTTTTTTTATCTTATCTGTAAAATAAAAAAACACCTACCTCACATGTTTAAATATTTTTAAAAATCGACACTAAGTATAAGGTGTCACTTCTTAACCATACCTTTTTACAAATGAAACCATTATCAAGATCTGAGCTGGCCCCATTCCACCTGAGCTATAAATCTATTTTTCTGATAAAAGGTGAGATTTTGTCACACAGGTTCTGTTCCCTAAATGTGATAAGTGCTAAGTAGCATACCTTAAAAGACAAATCTCAAGTTTTTTCTGGTTCAAAAGCACAGTCAAGGAAAAATGAACAGTGTTTTTCCCTTTTATAGGAATCCCCTCCTCAAGTAGAAAATTACTGTCTGCCAGAAGCGATTTCATTTCTTCCGAATAATAAGGAACCTGGGCCTGGATTATCACAGAAGAGGAAAGCTCCTACAGAGAAAAATAAAATCAAACGACCTAGAGTAAACTAATCATGTTTACTCTTTAGTCACCAAACATTAGTATTTTAATTATAAAGCCTGAATGTTACTGTCTTGGATTTGCATAGTAATTTAAAGACAAGCGGCTGTAGAAGAATTCAGCTTCAGAGTATAATGATGACCTTGCTTGTAGTTAGTTTTTAACACCTGAAATTTTAACCACTGAAATATTAACTTTTACCTGAAATAACAAAACAGATCCTCAGCCATCTTGTCATTAAACCACATTGAAGTGTGTATGGGGCTGTTTATTTAATATCCGAGGCTGTAGCTTAGTGGAAGTTTTAGTAAGGTGATGGATTTTACTTTAAAATGCCAGCTTTAATTCGTAACAATAAGGAAGTTATCAACTGGGATTTTTTTCATGTTTTCCCTGATTCTTCTCACCCCTTTCCCTCTTTTTAACAGGAGCCTGAGTACAAGGTTTGAGGAACTGAGGCTTTAAACTTAAATATGTGAGTGTATATATGTATATGCATGTTTGTACAGATCTCCATGATGTTTGCCAAGTTTGGGTGCCAAAACTTGGAAAATAATAAATAAAAGTGACTCAAATTAGTTAAGTTTTTAAATGCAAAGCATTTTGGTGTCCATTCTCTTTTTGAAGCAATAAATGATTTGTAAAATATAGCTTAAAAAAGAAATTGCTGGGGCACCGGAGTTGTGCAGGTGGTTGAACATCCGACTCTTGGTTTCAGCTCGGGTGGCTCAGGTCATGGGATCAAGTCCCAGGTCGGGCTCCGGGCTGAGCTCGGAGTCTGCCTGGATTCCCTGTCCCTCTCCCTCAGCCCCCTCCCTCCCTAAAATAACTTTTTAAACTCAAAAATCGCTAGTTATATTTCTGATGTTTGTTACTTATGTAGGCTATTATATTAGTGGGTTAAAACCCTTTTATTGGAACTACAAGATTGCATTAGCCTGTATTAATCTAAACCTAAACACCAAATGCTACATGTGTTACCACAGTCCTCTAAATGTAAAGCTACCTCATTTTGCTGAAAGGAAGAACCAGAATCAGAACTATGATTTTGATGTAAATGGCCCCATTTCATAATGACTCTTGAAAGGCAAACTCAAATGGTGAAGGGTGGAAGTTCTTATCCTAGACACAAAACCCCTCAAGTTTTTTATCGGGTCTTCCTCTGAATGGAGGGAAATAGAGGGGGTTATCCCGGCCCTTCAGTTTTTGGCTTTGAACTAAATTCACAGCTCAGGTCAAAAATTCCTACACAGCCAAAGAGATAGCATTGTCGTGTAACCATGCCCCTCCCCAAACAGAAACCCCCGACCTGGTTTTATGGGGGCCATTTTGTGTGAGTAGAGTCTTTTCACTCTTTTCCCTGGCAGCTTGTGGCAAGTTTCCCCAAATTTCATCCCTTAGATTCTTTGCAATAGTCACTACTGTTCAAAACAACTTCACGAGTGCTCTGTGAAAGTAAATGTTAGATCCTCTTTGTCCCTAGCCCAGATAAAATTACATAATGTACCATTTTCTTTTCTGCCAAGATTATGAACTGTTTTTCCAGTCAGTTCTTAAACATAGTTTATAAATTTAAGAGTCCAGATTTCACCTGCTCCTCCTGATTCTCCAGACTCTGTCAGCCATTTCCGCTTTGGCTTCCACTCTCAGACTCTAGATGCCCTAATGCCAGCAAGGCCTTACACGCAAGTAGTTCTAAGCACAGGAAGTTCTCTCATTTAGGAAGGCACAAAAGCTTTCCTTGATTACTCTTAGTTTCTCCTCAGAATTGCTCTAGTATTTTAATGTGGCACTTAAATTAGAAGCAGGGGTCCAAGGCGCGTCTGGACGCAACACCTCTTTCCTGAGGCCAGGCCGTCTGGCCCTGTGTGCGTTTAGTCCGAACTGCCATCGGCCTAACGCCAAGGAACCAAACGTTAGAGGCCCCGAGCCTTCGCCACGAACGCCCTTCCTGAGCGCACACTTCACCTGTGGGGTGTTTGTGTGAAAGCATGAGCGATAGAACTTAAACGTGACTCTGACCGACAAACAGGCCTGTAAGGAAGGCTGCTGTCTCGACCCCTCTCTTGTGTGAGGAGGTTAGCACTGCTATCCCCTGTGGGCCTGCCTGGAGACCCAGGTACCTAAGCCCTAGCACGGAGAAGCCAGGCTGTAGAGTGACCGAACCCTAGCTAACAGCAGTGGAGAAGGAACGTGCTGTAGACAGCATCACGGTTGCGGAGGGTGGCAACACTTTCAGTGTGTCTGCGTGAGGGCCTAGGAAAAGATTCCCTTGAATCACAGGGCGAGAGAAACGGCT
The DNA here is from genome assembly GCF_037043125.1 of Eumetopias jubatus. NCBI lineage: Eukaryota > Metazoa > Chordata > Mammalia > Carnivora > Otariidae > Eumetopias > Eumetopias jubatus. The sequence continues at coordinate 48,438 of NW_028274810.1, forward strand.
TCGCGGAGAGGCACCGCTCGCATCAGCTCTAGGGTCACGAAGCTAGCCTTCCACCGGCACGGGTGCGTGAAGCCCTGAATTCCAGGCACCTCCATCGACGGCAGAAATCTGGGCAGATACCGTGCCTTAAGCTCCCGCCGGTCACTGCCTTAGAGGGCGCGCTCTATTGTTACTGGGGCTGAGAGCTCTGGGAACGGCCTCCCTAAAGCCCAACCGAGCGAGCAAGAGCCCGGGGCCGAAGACACGACTCTTGGCTCGGCTCTTGTTGCTGGGCCCAGGACCGTTGCCCCGTGTGCGAGTGCAGGCCTCAAAACCAGCCCCTGACTGTCAGGAACCACACTGGAGAGCGTCCTGGCTCCAGCCGGGACAGCCGTTGCTCAGGGTGGAAACATTCTGCCTTGTGCCTGCGGCCGTGCGCTGCCAGCTAGTCCCAGACCATTTTCGGAGTGAGACTCAGGGGGCGGCAGAAGGCAGAACACGGCCCCCCACTTGGTTCGTGAAACCGGGCCTCCGGCCCCACTTGGGCATGCAAGTCTCATTGCTAGCGGACGAACGCGAAGCAAACACAGTGTAGAGAATCCGTGCTGTAGCTGTCGCCGACCTCTCTGCGGGAGGAGGCAGCGTACGGTGTCCGGGCACGAGAGCCTTGGGAACGGGTTCCATGCGCCAAAGCCAGGTGAGAAACAGGCCGTTGCGGAAGGCACCTATCGGCTCTGCTCCTGCTACCCGGTCCAGGTACCTGTACACTGCTCCCCGTGGCTCGGGAACTCTCGCCGCTCAACCCTGACTTGGAAGAAAGCAGCCTGGAAACCAGCACAGCTGTAGCTCCCGTCCCCTCTCCACGGGGCGCGGCCACCGGTTCAACCGTGCTTGTGTGCCCAGCTGCGGAGTGGGTCCCAGCGGAATTCCAGGGAGAAAGAAGCAGGGGTCCAAGGCGCCTCTGGACGCAACAGCTCTTTCCTGAGGCCAGGCCGTCTGTCCCTGTGTGCTTTTAGTCCAAAGTGCCATCCGCCTAACGCCAAGGAACCAAAGGCTAGAGGCCCCGAGCCTCCGCCACGAACGCCCTTCCTGAGCGCACACTTCACCTGTGGGGTGTTTGTGTGAAAGCATGAGCGATGGAACCTAAACGTGACTCTGACCGAGACACAGGCCTGTAAGGAAGGCTGCTGTCTCGACCCCTCTCTTGTGTGAGGAGGTGAGCAGTGCTCTCCTCTGTGGGCCTGCCTGGAGAGCTAGGTACCTAAGCACTAGCACGGAGAAGCCAGGCTGTAGAGTGACCGAACAGTAGCTAACAGCAGTGGAGAGGGACCGTGCTCTAGACACCATCACGGTTCCGGACGGTGGCAGCACTTTCAGTGTGTCCGCGTGAGTGCCTAGGAAACTATTCCCCTGAAACACAGGGCGAGAGAAACGGATTCGCGCAGAGGCACCTCTTGCACTAGCTCTAGTGTCACGAAGCTAGCCTTCCCCCGGCACGGGTGCGTGGAGCCCTGAGGTCCAGGCTCTTCCTTCGGACGCAGAAATCTGGGCAGATACCGTGGCTTAAGCTTCCACCGGTCACTGGGTTAGAGGGCGCGCTCTACTGTGTCCTGTGGCTGAGAGCTGTGGGAACGGCCTCCCTAAAGGCCACCCGAGCGAGCAAGTGGCCGGGGCCGAAGACACGCCTCTTGGCTCGGCTCTTGGTGCTGGGGCCAGGACCGTTGCCCCGGGTGCGAGTGCAGGCCCCAAAACCAGCCCCTGACTGGCAGAAACCACACTGGAGAGCATCCTGGCACCAGCCGGAACAGCCGTTGCTGAGGGTGGAAGCATTCTGCCGTGTGCCAGCGGCCGTGCGCTGCCAGCAAGTCCCAGACCTTTTTCGGAGTGAGACTCAGGCGGCGGCAGAAGGCAGAACACGGCCCCCCGCTTGGTTCGTGAAGCCAGGCCTGCGGCCCTGCCTTGGCATGCCAGTCTCATTGCTAGCGGACGAACGTGAAGCAAACACAGTGTAGAGAATCCGTGCTGTAGCGGCCGCCGACCTCTCTGCTAGAGGAGGCAATGTACAATGTCCGTGCGCGAGAGCCTGGGGAACGGTTTCCATACGCCAAAGCCAGGTGAGAAACAGGCCGTTGTGGAAGGCACCTCACGGCTCTGCTCTTGCTACCAGGAGCTGCTACCTCTACACTGTTCCCCGTGGCTCGGGAACTCTCGCCGCTCAAGCCTGACTTGGAAGAAAGCAGACTGGAAACCAGCACAGCTGTAGCTCCCGTCCGCTGTCCACAGGGTGCGGCCACCTCTTCAACTGTGCTTGTGTGCCCAGCTGGGTAGTGGGTCCCTGCGGAATTCCAAGGGAGAAAGAAGCAGGGGCCCAACGCGCCTCTGGACGGAACACCTCTTTCCTGAGGCCAGGCCGTCTGGCCCTGTGTGCGTTTAGTCCGAACTGCCATCCGCCTAATGCCAAGGAACCAAACGCTAGAGGCTCCGAGCCTACCCCACGAACGCCCTTCCTGAGCGCACACTTCACCTGTGGGGTGTTTGTGTGCAAGCATGAGCGATGGAACCTAAATGTGACTCTGACCGAAAAACAGGCCTGTAAGGAAGGCTGCTGTCTCGACCCCTCTATTGTGTGAGGAGGTTAGCACTGCTCTCCGCTGTGGGCCTGCCTGGAGACCTAGGTACCTAGGTACCTAACTAAGCACTAGCTCGGAGAAGCTAGGCTGTAAGGTGACCGAAAACTAGCTAACAGCAGTGGAGAGGGACCGTGCTTTAGACACCATCTCAGTTGCGGAGGGTGGGAACACTTTCAGTGTGTCTCCGTGAGGGCCTAGGAAACGATTTCCTTGAATCAGAGGGCGAGAGAAACGGCTTCGCGCAGAGGCACCGCTCGCATCAGATCTAGCATCACGAAGCTGGCCTTCCCCCGGCTCGGGTGTGTGGAGCCCTGAATTCCATGCACCACGGTCGAAGGCAGAAATCTGGGCAGATACCATGCCTTAAGCTCCCGGCGGTCACTGGGGTAGAGGGCGCGCTCTACTGTGTCCTCAGGCTGAGAGCAGTGGGAACGGCCTCCCTTAAGCCCAAGCGAGTGAGCTAGAGCCCGGGGCCGAAGACACGCCTCTTGTCTCGGCTCTTGTTGCTGGGCCCAGGACCGTTGCCCCGTGTGCGTGTGCAGGCCCCAAAACCAGCCCCTGACTGGCAGGAACCACACTGGAGAGCATCCTGGCTCCAGCCGGGACAGCCGTTGCTGAGGGTGAAAGCATTCTGCCTTGTGCCAGCGGCCGTGCGCTGCCAGTGGTTCCCAGACCATTTTCGGAGTGAGACTCAGGCGGCGGCAGAAGGCAGAACACGGCCCCCCGCTCCGTTCGTAAAGCCGGGCTTGCGGCCCCGCTTTGGCATGCAAGTCTCATTGCTAGCGGACGAACGCGAAGCAAACACAGTGTAGAGAATTTGTGCTGTAGCTGCCGCCGACATCTCTGCGGGAGGAGGCAGTGTACGGTGTCCGGGCGCGAGAGCCTGGGGAACGGGTTCCATCGCCAAAGCCAGGGGAGAAACAGGCCGTTGCAGAAGGCACCTATCGGCTCAGCTCCTGCTACCCGGTGCAGGTACCTCTACACTGCTCCCCGTGGCTCGGGAACTCTCGCCGCTCAAGCCTGACTTGGAAGAAAGCAGACTGGAAACCAGCACAGCTGTAGCTCCCGTCCCCTGTCCACAGGGTGCGGCCACCTCTTCAACTGTTCTTGTGTGCCCAGCTGGGTAGTGGGTCCCTGCGGAATTCCAAGGGAGAAAGAAGCAGGGGCCCAACGCGCCCCTGGACGGAACACCTCTTTCCTGAGGCCAGGCCGTCTGGCCCTGTGTGCGTTTAGTCCGAACTGCCATCCGCCTAATGCCAAGGAACCAAACGCTAGAGGCCCCGAGCCTACCCCACGAACGCCCTTCCTGAGCGCACACTTCACCTGTGGGGTGTTTGTGTGCAAGCATGAGCGATGGAACCTAAATGTGACTCTGACCGAAAAACAGGCCTGTAAGGAAGGCTGCTGTCTCGACCCCTCTATTGTGTGAGGAGGTTAGCAGTGCTCTCCTCTGTGGGCCTGCCTGGAGAGCTAGGTACCTAAGCACTTGCACCGAGAAGCCAGGCTGTAGAGTGACCGAACAGTAGCTAACAGCAGTGGAGAGGGACCGTGCTCTAGACACCATCACGGTTCCGCACGGTGGCAACACTTTCAGTGTGTCCGCGTGAGTGCCTAGGAAACTATTCCCCTGAAACACAGGGCAAGAGAAACAGATTCGCGCAGAGGCACCTCTTGCACCAGCTCTAGTGTCACGAAGCTAACCTTCCCCCGGCACGGGTGCGTGGAGCCCTGAGGTCCAGACTCTTCCTTCGAAAGCAGAAATCTGGGCAGATACCGTGGCTTAAGCTTCCACCGGTCACTGGGTTAGAGGGCGCGCTCTACTGTGTCCTGTGGCTGAGAGCTCTGGGAACGGCCTCCCTAAAGGCCACCCGAGCGAGCAAGTGGCCGGGGCCGAAGACACGCCTCTTGGCTCGGCTCTTGTTGCTGGGCCCAGGACCGTTGCCCCGTGTGCGAGTGCAGGCCGCAAAACCAGCCCCTGACTGGCAGGAACCACACTGGAGAGCATCCTGGCTCCAGCCGGGACAGCCGTTGCTGAGGGTGAAAGCATTCTGCCGTGTGCCTTCGGCCGTGCGCTGCCAGCGGTTCCCAGACCATTTTCGGAGTGAGACTCAGGCGGCGGCAGAAGGCAGAACACGGCCCCCCAGTCCGTTCGTGAAGCCGGGCCTGCGGCCCCGCTTTGGCATGCAAGTCTCATTGGTAGTGGATGAACGCGAAGCAAACAGTGTAGAGAATCCGTGCTGTAGCTGCCGCCGACATCTCTGCGGGAGGAGGCAGTGTACGGTGTCCGTGCGCGAGAACCTGGGGAACAGGTTCCACCCGCCAAAGCCAGGTGAGAAACAGGCCGTTGCGGAAGGCATCTCTCGGCTCAGCTCTTGCTACCAGGAGCTGCTGCATGCACACTGCTCCCCTTTGCTCGGGAACTCTCGCCGCTCAACCCTGACTTGGAAGAAAGCAGCCTGGAAAGCAGCACAGCTGTAGCTCCCGTCCCCTCTCCATGGGGCGCGGTCCCCTGTTCCACTGTGCTTTTGTGCCCAGCCGGGGAATGGATCCAGCGGAATTTCAAGGGAGAAAGAAGCAGGGGTCCAAGGCGCGTCTGGACGCAACACTTCTTTCCTGAGGCCAGGCCGTCTGGCCCTGTGTGCGTTTAGTCCGAACTGCCATCGGCCTAACGCCAAGGAACCAAACGTTAGAGGCCCCGAGCCTCCGCCACGAACGCCCTTCCTGAGCGCACACTTCACTTGTGGGGTGTTTGTGTGAAAGCATGAGCGATAGAACTTAAACGTGACTCTGACCGACAAACAGGCCTGTAAGGAAGGCTGCTGTCTCGACCCCTCTCTTGTGTGAGGAGGTTAGCACTGCTATCCCCTGTGGGCCTGCCTGGAGACCCAGGTACCTAAGCCCTAGCACGGAGGAGCCAGGCTGTAGAGTGACCGAACACTAGCTAACAGCAGTGGAGAGGGACCGTGCTGTAGACAGCATCACGGTTGCGGAGGGTGGCAACACTTTCAGTGTGTCTGCGTGAGGGCCTAGGAAAAGATTCCCTTGAATCACAGGGCGAGAGAAACGGCTTCGCGCAGAGGCACCGCTCGCACCAGCTCTAGTGTCACGAAGCTAGCCCTCCTCCGGCACGGGTGCGTGGAGCCCTGAATTCCAGGCACCTCCTTCTAAGGCAGAAATCTGGGCAGATACCGTGCCTCAAGCTCCCGCCGTTCACAGGGTTAGAGGGAACGCTCTACTCTGTACTGTGGCTGAGAGCTCTCGGAACGGGCTCCCTAAAGCGCACGCGAGCGAGCAAGAGCATATCTTGCAGATACCGTGCCTTTCAACAGTTGTGTTTTCATTTTCATTGGTTTCCGTGAGTTTTTTTAATTCTTCCTTAATTTCCTCTTTGACCCATTCATTCTTTAGTAGGATGCTCCCTAGCCTCCATATATTTCAGTTCTTTCCAACTTTCCTCTTGTGATTGAGTTCTAGTTTCAAAGCACTGTGGTCTGAAAATATGCAGGGAATAATCCCAATCTTTTGGTAGCCGTTGAGACTTGATTTGTGATCTAGGATGTGATCAATTCTGGAGAATGTTCCATGGGCACTAGAGAAGAATGTGTATTCCGTTGCTTTGGGATGGAATGTTCTGAATATGTCTGTGAACTCTTTTGGTCCATTGTGTCATTGAATGTCTTTATTTCCTTGTTGATCTTTTGCTTAGATGATCTGTCCACTTCAGTGAGGGCTTTACCAGAAAGTCCCTCACTATTATTTTATTGTTGTCAATGTGTTTCTTTGCTTTTGTTATTAACTGGCTTATATAATTGGCTGCTCCCACGTTAGGGGCATAGATATTTACGATTGTTAGATCTTCTTGTTGGATAGACCCTTTAAGTAGGATATAGTGTCCTTCCTCATCTCTTATTATAGTCTTTGTTTTAAAATCTAATTGGTCTGTTATAAGGTTTGCCACCCCAGCTTTCTTTTGGTGTCCATTAGCATGGTAAATGGTTTTCCACCCCCTCACTTTCATTCTGGGGGTGTGTTTGGTTCTAAACTGTGTCTCTTACAGACAGCATATCGATGAGTCTTGTTTTTTAATACAATCTGATAGCCTGTATCTTTTGATTGGGGCATTTAGCCCATTTACATTCAGGGTAACTATTGAAAGGTATGAATTTAGTGACATTGTATTGCCTGTAAGGTGACTGTGGCTGTATATTGTCTGTGTTCCTTTCTGGTCTATGCTGCTTTTAGGCTCTCTCTGCTTAGGAGGACCCCTTTCAATATTTCTTGGAGGGCTGGTTTCGTGTTTGCAAATTCCTTTCGTTTTTGTTTGTCCTGGAAGCTTTTTATCTCTCCTTCAATTTTCAATAACAGCCTAGCTGGATATAGTATTCTTAGCTGCATATTCTTCTCGTTTAGTGCTCTGAAGATATCATGCCAGTCCTTTCTGGCCTGCCACGTCTCTGTGGATAGGTCTGTTGCCAGTCTAATGTTTCTACCATTGTAGGTTACATATCTCTTCTCCTGAGCTGCTTTCAGGATTTTCTCTTTGTCTCTGAGACTCGTAAGTTTTACTATTAGATGTGGGGGTGTCGACCTATTTTTATTGATTTTGAGAGGGGTTCTCTGCGCTTCCTGAATTTTGATGCCTGTTTCCTTCCCCACATTAGGGAAGTTCTCTGCTATAATTTGCTCCAATATACCTTCTGCCCCTCTCTCTCTTTCTTCCTCCTCTGGGATCCCAATTATTCTAATGTTTCATCTTATCATATCGCTTATCTCTCGAATTCTGCCCTCGTGACCCAGTAGTTGTTTATCTCTTTTTCTCAGCTTCTTTATTTTTCATCATTTGGTCTTGTATCTCGCTAATTCTCTCTTCGGCCTCATTTGTCCTAGCAGTTAGTGCCCCCATTTTTTATTGCACCTCATTAATAGCCTTTTTGATTTCGACTTGGTTAGATTTTAGTTCTTTTATTTCTCCAGGAAGGGTTTCTCTAATAACCTCCATGCTTTTTTCAATCCCAGCTAGTATCTTTAAAATCATGATTCTGAACTCTAGGTCCGACATCGCACTAATGTCCATATTGAGTAGGTCCCTGGTAGATGGTACTACCTCTTGTTCTTTTTGTTGAGGTGATTTTTTTCGTCTTGTCATTTTGTCCAGAGGAGAATAGATGAATGAGAAAACAAAATGCTAACAGGATAACAACATCCCCAGAAAATATATTCTAAACAAATCAGAAAAGACCTGAGACCAGGGGAGAAGAAAGGGAAAGAAAGAAAAAAGAGAAAAAAAACCCCAAAAAGATAGAAACAGATGAAAACAGAACAAAAATAAAACAGAACATGATCATATATAATCAGGCTAGTGCAGAGATCAGTGCCACACACTAGATTTTGGGTGTATTTTGGTCTATTAGAAGAAAGTGCCTCCTAAAATTTTAAAGAAAGACTTATATATGTACAAAATAAGGGTTGATACAATGAAGGGATGGAATATGAATGTAAAGATGAAAATTATAAAAGATTATGTAAAAGGAATTGATAAGATAGGAAGTTGTTTGAAAAAAGAAAGAAGATTTAAAAAGAAAAGAAAAAACGGAGAGAATGCGATCAGGCAGGAGACTAGAACAAAGCCATACACTAGTGATTTAGGATATATTTTGATCTGTTATAAGAAACTGTACCTCAAAACTTTAGAGAGAACAACTTATATATATATGCGCCATAAATAAGGATAACTACCATGAAGGGACAGAATATGACTCTAAAAATGAAAAATAAAAATTCTTTAAAAGTGATTGATAAGATGCTGGTTGTAAAAGGGAAAAAGAAAAATTCAACAAAAAAGTTAAAAAAAATTAACTTTGAAAGACTAATGAATCACGGTAAAAAAGCCATGAATTCTATGTGCAGTATTCCCTTAGCGCTGGGGTTCTCCCGTTCTCATTGATCGGTGAACTTGGTCTTGGCTGGCTGTTCGTGTTGATCTTCTGGGGGAGGGACGTGTTGCCATGGTTCCCAAATATCTCTTCCGGAGGCGGAATTGCCCTGCCCTTGTCGGTCGGGACTAAGTAAGCTGCTTGGGTTTGCTCTCAGATGCTTTTGTTCCCTGCAAGCTTTCCCTATGGCTTTGGAGGACGAGAGTGAAAATGGGGGCCTCCAGTCTCCGCCCCAGAGGAGCGGAGAACTCAGGGCCCCACTCCTCAGAGCGCCCCCAGAGAAAAGCAGTCAATCACTGCCGTCTCCCCAGTCTCCGGCCGTACTCCGTGCTCACCTGGCCTGTGACCGAGCGTTTCTATCTCTGGCACCTGCTCGGTGTGGAGTCTCCAAACCCAGCCGATCCCTGCGGTGCGCTCTCCTGCCGCTCCTCCTGGAGGAGGAAGGGGAGTCTCCCCGGATCTGCCACTTGTTGGGTCCCTGCTGGAGGAGCAGTGGCCTGATTGTGTCGCCGATCACAGTTTATGGCAACCCCAAGCTGAGATCCCGCGCCTCGGCTCCGTCTCTGCAGCCGGCTTCCCCGCTCCGATACCTGGGAGCTCTGGTGCACTCAGGCACCCCCGGTCGTTCTGTGACCCCCGAGGGTCCTGAGACCACATTGTCCTGCAAGGGTTCCACCCCCCACTTAGCCACTGGAGCGACGTCCCTCAGCAGAGCTAACTTCTAAAAGTTCTGATTTTGTGCTCCGCGGCTCTATCACTTGCCAGAGCGGCCGATGGAGGGCCCCTCCCCCGCCGTCTATCCTCCCGAATATCGCCTCGGATTCACTTCTCCGCACGTCCTACCTTCCAGAAAGTGGTCGCTTTTCCGTTCAGAGAGTTGTTGCTATTCTTTTCTTCGATCTCCTGTTGAGTTCGTAGGTGTTCAGAATGGTTTGATCCCTATTCATCCCAATTCCTGAGACCAGATGAAATCCAGGTCTCCTACTCTTCCGCCATCTTGCTCCGCCCGCCCCCCACATTTGTTCTTTGGATTTGTATGTGTTCCTTTCTGAATTCTCCTGGTTTTTTTCTCCTTGGGCTTTACCTTGAAGACAGAATGATTCCTGTCCCTCATCTTTGGTCATCTTTTTTCCCCCATTTTCTCATATCACATGATTATGTCTCTGCACTAGGTAGATTTTCTCCAAGTGTAACATTGCTTTCATTTTACAAATTTAGGTTACATTTTACTGATGAAAGCTTGGTATTTAAAGAAAAGTTTGGGAGAAGCCCACAGGTAACACCATTTGCCCTTTTAAAAAGCTAATTAATTGCATTTATTTATAAGCTCTAGAAATAGGCTGTCTCTTCTGCATGTACTTTTTACATTGCAGAATTTGTGTTTAATTTCATCTTGGTTAAGACAGATGAGAATATTTGCCTGAATTTGTTCTTAGTCATATTTGGATAACATCACACTGCAGCATTTTATTGCCCTCAGCTGTCTGTGATCCCGAAAACATGCGTGTGACTGAAGCCCCAAAACACCCGATCTCTGAAGAACTGGAAACACCGGTAAAAGACAGCCACCTGATCCCTACACCTCAAGCCCCCAGTATTGCCTTCCCCCTAGCCAACCCACCAGTGGCCCCACACCCTCGAGAAAAGGTTACTTTATCCTTAGTGTGATGATACACCTTTTTGATATTACTGTTACGCTGCATTAAGAATTTCCTGATACCACCAGCAAGAGTTCACAAATGTTGAAACTGCATTTCTTTGCATGCTGTTATTTCTGTATTTGATAAGTCAAAGGACTAAAAATGTCACTTAAAACCATCTACCTGATTGATAGCCTCTTTACTGTTAATTTTTTCTAAAATAAAACTCTTCCATTTCAGATTATAACAATAGAGGAAACACATGAAGACTTAAAAAAACAGTATATATTCCAGTTGTCATCTCTGAATCCTCAAGAACGTATTGATTATTGTCATCTGATTGGAAAACTAGGTACAAGTATTTTAAGTTAAAAATGTAACCTTCCTATTCTCGGGGGGCGGAGCAAGATGGCGGAGGAGTAGGAGACCTGGATTTCGTCTGGTCTCAGGAATTCAGCTGAATAGGGATCAAACCATTCTGAACACCTACGAACTCAACAGGAGATCGAAGAGGAGAGTAGCAACAACTCTCTGAACAGAGAAGCGACAACTTACTGGAAGAGTCATATTTTATCCCTTCGTAGTAGTTACCCTTATTTTTGGCAAATATATATAAGTTGTTCTCTCTTTAAAATTTTGAGATACAGTTTCTTCTAACAGATAAAAATATACCCTAAATCCCTAGTGTATGGTTCTGTTCTAGTCTCCTGTCTGATCACATTCTCTACCTTTATTCTTTTTTTTTTAATCTTCTTTCTTTTTTCAAACAACTTCTTATCTTATCAAGTCCTTTTATAAAATATTTTATAATTTTTATCTTTACAGTCATCTTCTGTCCCTTCATTGTATCGACCCTTATTTTGTACATATATGTCTTTCTTCCTTTAAAATTTTAGGAGGCACTTTTTTCTAACAGATCAAAATACGCCCAAAATCTAGTGTGTGGCACTGATCTATGCACTAGCCTGATCATATTTGATCACATTCTGCTTTTTTTGTATTGTTCTGTTTTTGTTTTTATCTTTTTTTTTCTCTCTCTCTCTTTCTTTTTTCTTTCTTTCCCTTTCTTTTCCCCTGGTTTCAGGTCTTTTCTGATTTGTATACAGTATATTTGCTGGGGACGTTGTAAACCTGTTAGCATTTTGTTCTCTCATTCATCGATTCTCCTCTGGACAAAATGACAAGTCGAAAAAAATCACCTCAGCAAAAAGAACAAGAGGTAGTACGGTCAGCCAGGGACCTACTCAATACGGACGTTAGTACGATGTCGGACCTAGAGTTCAGAATCATGACTTTAAAGATACTAGCTGGGCTTGAAGAAAGCGTGGAAGTTATTAGAGAAACCCTTTCTGGAGAAAGAAAAGAACTAAAATCTAACCAAGTCGAAATCAAAAAGGCTATTGATGAGGTGCAATCAAAAATGGGGGCACTAACTGCTAGGATAAATGAGGCAGAAGAGAGAATCAGTGATATAGAAGACCAAATGATGGAACGTAAAGAGGCTGAGAAAAAGAGGGAGAAACAACTACAGGATCACGAGGGCAGAATTCGAGAGATAAGTGATTCGATAAGACGAAACAACATTAGAATAATTGGGATCCCAGAAGAAGAAGAAAGAGAGAGAGGGGCAGAAGGTATATTGGAGCAAATAATAGCAGAGAACTTCCCTAATGTGAGGAAGGAAACAGGCATCAAAATCCAGGAGGCACAGAGAACCCCTCTCAAAATCAATAAAAATAGGTCAACACCCCGACATCTAATAGTAAAACTTACGAGTCTCACAGACAAAGAGAAAATCCTGAAAGCAGCTCGGGAGAAGAGATATGTAACCTACAAGGGTAAAAATATTAGATTGGCAACAGACCTATCCACAGAGACGTGGCAGGCCAGAAAGGACTGGCAAGATATCTTCAGAGCACTAAACGAGAAAAATATGCAGCCAAGAATACTATATCCAGCTAGGCTGTCATTGAAAACAGAAGGAGAGATAAAAAGCTTCCAGAACAAACAAAAACTAAAGGAATTTGCAAACACGAAACCAGCCCTCCAAGAAATATTGAAAGGGGTCCTCTAAGCAAAGAGAGAGCCTAAAAGCAGCAAAGATCAGAGAGGAACACAGACAACATACAGTAACAGTCACCCTACAGGCAATACAATGGCACTGAATTCATACCTTTCAATAGTTACCCTGAATGTAAATGGGCTCAATGCCCCAATCAAAAGACACAGGCTCTCAGATTGGATTAAAAAACAAGACCCATCCATATGCTGTCTGCAAGAGACTCATTTTAGACCCAAAGACACCCCCAGATTGAAAGTGAGGGGGTGGAAAACCATTTACCATGCTAATGGACACCAAAAGAAAGCTGGGGTGGCAATCCTTATATCAGACAAACTAGATTTTAAAACAAAGACTGTAATAAGAGATGAGGAAGGACACTATATCCTACTTAAAGGGTCTATCCAACAAGAAGACCTAACAATCGTAAATATCTATGCCCCGAACGTGGGAGCAGCCAATTATATAAGGCAATTAATAACAAAAGCAAAGAAACACATTGACAACAATACAATAATAGTGGGGGACTTTAACACCCCCCTGACTGAAATGGACAGATCCTCTAAGCAAAAGATCAACAAGGAAATAAAGACTTTCAATGACACACTGGACCAAATGGACTTCACAGACATATTCAGAACATTCCATCCCAAAGCAACGGAATACACATTCTTCCCTAGTGCCCATGGAACATTCTCCAGAATTGATCACATCCTAGGTCACAAATCAGGTCTCAACTGGTACCAAAAGATTGGGATCATTCCCTGCATGTTTTCAGACCACAGGGCTTTGAAACTAGAACTCAATCACAAGAGGAAAGTCGGAAAGAACTCAAATACATGGAGGCTAAAGAGCATCCTACTAAAGAATGAATGGGTCAACCAGGAAATTAAAGAAGAATTTAAAAAATTCATGGAAACCAATGAAAATGAAAACACAACTGTCCAAAATCTTTGGGATACAGCAAAGGCAGTCCTGAGAGGAAAGTATATAGCAATACAAGCCTTTCTCAAGAAACAAGAAAGGTCTCAAATACACAATCTAACCCTACACCTAAAGGAGCTGGGGAAAGAACAGCAAATAAAGCCTAAACCCAGCAGGAGAAGAGAAATAATAAAGATCACAGCAGAAATCAATGAAATAGAAACCAAAAGAACAGTAGAACAGATCAACGAAACTAGGAGCTGGTTCTTTGAAAGAATTAACAAGATTGATAAACCCCTGGCCAGACTGATCAAAAAGAAAAGAGAAATGTCCCAAATCAACAAAATCATGAATGAAAGAGGAGAGATCACAACCAACACCAAAGAAATAAAAACAATTATAAGAACACATTATGAGCAACTCTATGCCAGCAAATTAGATAACCTGGAAGAAATGGGTGCATTCCTAGAGATGTATCAACTACCAAAACTGAACCAGGAAGAAATAGAAAACCTGAATAGACCTATAACCACTAAGGAAATTGAAGCAGTCATCAAAAATCTCCCAAGAAACAAAAGCCCAGGGCCAGATGGCTTCCCAGGGGAATTCTATCAGACATTTAAAGAAGACTTAATACCTATTCTCCTGAAACTGTTCCAAAAAATAGAAATGGAAGGAAAACTGCCAAACTCATTTTATGAGGCCACCATTACCTTGATCCCAAAACCAGACAAAGATCCCATCAAAAAGGAGAATTACAGACCAATATCCTTGATGAACATGGATGCAAAAATTCTCACCAAAATACTAGCCAATAGGATCCAACAGTACATTAAAAGGATTATTCACCACGACCAAGTGGGATTTATCCCTGGGCTGCAAGGCTGGTTCAACATCCGCAAATCAATCAACGTGATACAATACATTAACAAAAGAAAGAACAAGAATCATATGATTCTCTCAATAGATGCAGAAAAAGCATTTGACAAAGTACAGCATCCTTTCTTGATCAAAACTCTTCAAAGTATAGGGATAGAGGGTACATACCTCAATATCATAAAAGCCATCTACGAAAAACCTACAGCGAATATCATTCTCAATGGGGAAAAGCTGAGAGCTTTTCCCCTAAGGTCAGGAACGCGGCAGGGATGTCCACTCTCACCACTGCTATTCAACATAGTATTAGAAGTCCTAGCCACAGCAATCAGACAACAAAAAGAAATCAAAGGCATCCAAATCGGCAAAGAGGAAGTCAAACTCTCACTCTTTGCAGATGATATGATACTGTATGTGGAAAACCCAAAAGACTCCACCCCAAAACTGCTAGAACTCACACAGGAATTCAGTCACGTAGCAGGCTATAAAATCAATGCACAGAAATCAGTGGCATTCCTATACACCAACAACAAGACAGAAGAGAGACAAATCAAGGAGTCGATCCCATTCACAATTGCACCCAAAAGCATAAGATACCTAGGAATAAGTTTAACCAAAGAGGCAAAGGATCTGTACTCAGAAAACTATAAAATACTCATGAAAGAAATTGAAGAAGACACAAAGAAATGGAAAAACGTTCCATGCTCATGGATTGGAAGAACCAACATTGTGAAGATGTCAATGCTACCTAGAGCAATCTACACATTCAATGCAATCCCCATCAAAATACCATCCATTTTTTTCAAAGAAATGGAACAAATAATCCTAAAATTTGTATGGAACCAGAAGAGACCCCGAATAGCCAGAGGAATCTTGAAAAAGAAAAGCAAAGCTGGCGGCATCACAATTCCGGACTTCCAGCTCTATTACAAAGCTGTCATCATCAAGACAGTATGGTACTGGCACAAAAACAGACACATAGATCAATGGAACAGAATCGAGAGCCCAGAAATGGACCCTCAACTCTATGGTCAACTTATCTTTGACAAAGCAGGAAAGAATGTCCAGTGGAAAAAAGACAGTCTCTTCAACAAATGGTGTTGGGAAAATTGGACAGCCACATGCAGAAGAATGAAACTGGATCATTTCCTTACACCACACACAAAAATAGACTCCAAATGGTTGAAAGACCTAATCGTGAGACAGGAGTCCATCCAAATCCTAAAGGAGAACACAGGTAACAACCTCTTCGACCTCAGCCGCAGCAACTTCTTCCTAGAAACATCACCAAAGGCACAGGAAGCCAGGGCAAAAATGAACTATTGGGATTTCATCAAGATAAAAAGCTTTTGCACAGCAAAAGAAACAGTCCACAAAACCAAAAGACAACCGACAGAATGGGAGAAAATATTTGCAAATGACATATCAGATAAAGGGCTAGTGTCCAAAATCTATAAAGAACTTATCAAACTCAACAACCAAAGAACAAATAATCCAATCAAGAAATGGGCAGAAGACATGAACAGACATTTTTCCAAAGAAGACATCCAAATGGCCAACAGGCACATGAAAAAGTGCTCCACATCGCTCGGCATCAGGGAAATCCAAATCAAAACCTCAATGAGATACCACCTCACACCCGTCAGAATGGCTAAAATTAACAAGTCAGGGAACGACAGATGTTGGCGGGGATGTGGAGAAAGGGGAACCCTCCTACACTGTTGGTGGGAATGCAAGCTGGTGCAACCCCTCTGGAAAACAGTATGGAGGTTCCTCAAACAGTTGAAATTAGAGCTACCGTTCGATCCAACAATCGCACTACTGGGTATTTACCCCAAAGATACAAATGTAGGGACCCGAAGGGGTACGTGCACCCCAATGTTTATAGCAGCAATGTCCACAATAGCCAAACTGTGGAAAGAGCCAAGATGTCCATCGACAGATGAATGGCTAAAGAAGAAGTGGTATATATACACAATGGAATATTATGCAGCCATCAAAAGGAATGAGATCTTGCCATTTGCAACGACGTGGATGGAACTGGAGGGTGTTATGCTGAGTGAAATAAGCCAATCAGAGAAAGACATGTATCATATGACCTCACTGATATGAGGAATTCTTAATCTCAGGAACAAACTGAGGGTTGCTGGAGTGGTCGGGGGTGGGAGGGATGGGGTGGCTGGGTGATGGACATTGGGGAAGATATGTGCTACGGTGAGCGCTGTGAGTTGTGTAAGACTGTTGAATCACAGATCTGTACTTCTGAAACAAATAACGCAACATACGTTAAGAAAAAAGAAAAAGAAGAAGATGGCAGGAGAGGAAGAATGAAGGGGAGTAAGTCAGAGGGGGAGACGAACCAGGAGAGATGACGGACTCTGAAAAACAAACTGAGGTTTCTGGAGGGGAGGAGGGTGGGGGGATGGGTTAGCCTGGTGATGGGTATTGAGGAGGGCACGTTCTGCATGGAGCACTGGGTGTTATGAACAAACAATGAATCATGGAACAGTACACCAAAACAAATTATGTAATATATGGTGATTAACATAACAATAAAAAATGAAAAAAAAAATGTAACCTTCCTTGGAAGTCAGTGTAGTTGATATCATTTGTAAGATGTACAAATTGAGAGAAAAAAGATGGGTGGGGCACCTGGCTGGCTCAGGTGGTAGAACACGCGATTCTTGATCTTGGGTTCATGAGTTTGGGTGTGAAGCCTACTTAAAAGATGGGTAACTTGTCTTAGGCAGTATGTATTGACTCAGCATTAGAACTTTGACTTTATATAGGTCTAAATCTAAAGTCACTGGGTCATAGGATTTAAACATTTAAAGATTTAAATTGAAACCAACCATTAAAATGATTTAAGAATCTCTTGTGCTGCCTTGGGCTTTTGTTCACTGATGAAATCATTGAAATTATAGACTTAAAATAAAACTACATTTTTGTAAAGTTGAAGGCACAGTAATACCCAGAGAGGAGCTCCTCCTTATGTAACATTCTTATTCCATTATTATCAGACTCTCCACCTGACATCATTCTGGAAGCAGCATACTAGACAGGTAACCTGGTGCTCTAAGCAGTACCGTCCAGTAGAAAGATAGCAAAAGCCACATGTTAAATTTTAAACTTAGTAGTAGCCACATTTTAAAAAGGAAAAAAATCGAGTGAAATTAATAAAGCATATATTTTATTTAACCTATACACAAAGTGTTATATTCAACATGTAATTAATATAAAATATCAATGAGATTTTACCCTTTTTTTTTTTCCTTACTAAGTTTTTGAAATCTCGGGTATATTTTGCACTTCTAGCACATCTCAATTTGGTCTGGCTGTGTTTCAGGTGTCTGATAGTCACATGTGGCTAGTGGCTACTGTATTGGACAAAGTAGCTCTATAGAGTTAGGGAAAGTATAGGAAGAGAACTCAGTCTGACAGCTTCATATAGAGGAAAACTTAAATAACGGTTATTTTTAATGACGGCCCTGAGTCAAGAAAAGATTAAATGTAACTTAGTGCTGTCCTTTTAAGAATGTGGAAAGCCATGATTTTTTTTTTTAAAGATTTCTGTCAAATACAGTCATACAGTTGAGAAGCTGTGTTTCTTGGAAACTGGACTCAATGTGGAACACTGTTTCCTGGTCACCCAATAAGTTAGAGTTAGAAATCAAAATTGTTCAACTTTACCTAGAGCTTTCAGAACAGAAGAAGCTGCTTCATGTGTCTGTCTCCTATATTTTGTTCCATCTCTGTAAACTCTGGACAAGAGTAATATCAACTAGCAGAAGACAGAAGAGAGGCAGATGAGGACAGACTGTGCTGGAACTGAGTCTGAATAGAAAGTTTTTGATAGTAAAATGCAAAGAGACCCTTCATTTTATAAATGAAGCAACTGTGGCCAACTGATTCACATAAATAGTCTATTATGTTGTCTGGATTACAGAATAAATCTGTTAAATAGAATTAGATCCCAATAGAATAGGGAATTTTCACCTTCTTGTTCTTTTGTCACTCCGATCCTGGGTGAGTTACTCTGTACTTGTGTCATCATGGGTAGATTACAGATAATACTAGTAATCTACCTTCATAGAGTTGTGAGGATTAAATGAGTTAATCCGGAGCACTTCCAACAGTCTCTGGTGTATACTATGTGCTCAAACAGTTGCCTCTCTTAGTCATCTGTAGAGCATGAATAGAGTTCAAATGTTTCATTGAATTCTTACAAAGTCTTTAATACAACTCTTTCTAACCCATAATCAGGTTAACTTCTAAAGTATAAATCAAAAATCAATCAATAAAAGCCATGCTTTACATAAGTTTATGCCTTCTTTCCTCAAAGTCAGGCATCGTACAGCTGTATCTGAGAAGAGGGTTCAGCTTCCACCCGCTGCTTCATCTCTATTTCCCTAGCGTGTGTGTTTTCCTTCTAAGCTTCTGCGTTGGGCTGCTGACCTTATTTCCACTCAAAAAATTTTCCTCTGCTTTTAGTCTGTAGGAGCCCCTTTTTGACTTCCATCTCCTTGATTACCCATTTTCAATGCTTGGAAATTGCAAAAGTAGTTGAGACTTAAGAAATATACTAACAGTAGTAAATGGCATCTATTTATATTCTGTTTTTATATCTTAATTGTAACAAACCAAGTGCAGACAAACAGGAAAGTTTGCATAAGGATTTAGTATTGAAATAGGAAAGAATTTTTGTTAATTAATTTAGATCTGATAATAGCATTAGGGCTGTATAAGAAAATTACCATGTATTTTAGAGATGCATACTGAATGGATAGGGGTAGAGTCACAGGATGTCTAGAACTTTTTTTTTTTAAGATTTTATTTATTTATTTGCCAGAGAGACAGTGAGAGAAGGAACACAAGCAGGGGGAGTGGGAGAGGGAGAGGGAGAAACAGGCTTCCTGCAGAGCAGAGAGCCTGATTATGGGGCTCGATCCCAGGACCTTGAGATCATGACCTGAACCGAAGGCAGATGCCCAACAACCGAGCCACCCAGGCGCCCTGGAACTTACTTTAAAATAGTTAAGCCCAAAGGGGGTATACTGAAATAAGGATGGCAAAATTTTGATAATTTAAGAATCAGTATGTTGGATTTCATTTTACTATTTTTCTATTTTAAATTTTCATTAAAAATATGGGGGGGGGCACCTGGGTGGCTCAGCTGGTTAAGCGTCTGCCTTCGGCTCAGGTCATGATCCCGGGGTCCTGGGATCAAGTCCCACATCAGGCTCCCAGCTCAGCAGGGAGCCTGCTTCTCCCCCTGACCTTCTCCCCTCTCATGCTGTTTCTCTCTCTCTCTCAAATAAATAATTAAAATCTTTAAAAAAAAATTATGGGGGGCATGCCTGGGTGGCTCAGTTGGTTGGGCATCTGCCTTTGGCTCACATAATGATCCCAGGGGCCTGGGATCGAGTCCTGCATCGGGCTCCCTGCTCAGCGGGGAGTCTGCTTCTCCCTCTGCTGCCGCCCCCCCCCGCGCTTGTGCTCTCTGTCTCTACCTACCTCTGACAAATAAAATATTTAATAAAAATAAAGTAAAAATATTATAGGGGTTAAGTGGCTGACTTTGGCCCAGGTCATGATCCCAGGGTCCTGCTTCTCCCTCTCCCTCTGCCTGCCGCTCCCCCTGCTTGTGCTCGCTGTCAAATCATCTTTAAAAAATACATATTTCTTATTTTATTTCATTATGTTAGTAAAAAAATATTTTAAAAAATGTATGTGAAGTAAAATAATTGTCAGTCAAGGTTTTTCAGTTTATTTGGTGCATTTTATTTATAAATAATTTCTATGCAGAGTTGACATGTCTTTCCTAGGAAGAAGTTAAGAATTCCAATCACGTATCAATTTTTCTCTACTTTAGGTGGATTAGTAATAGAGAAACAGTGCTTTGATCCCAATTGTACACACATTGTTGTGGGACATCCACTTCGAAACGAGAAGTATTTAGCCTCAGTGGCAGCTGGGAAATGGGTGCTTCATCGCTCCTACGTGGAAGCATGCCGGACTGCTGGACACTTCGTGCTGGTATGTATTCAAACTAACATGAAGAATCATTTTTCGTTAAAAGTAATTGTCCTAATTGATTCTAGTATCTACACTAACCATTCATATAATTGAAATAACCAAATATGACCAATTAGATTATACCAATTTTACAAGGTCCAGATTAACAGAGCAAAAAAATTTAGAGATCACAGACCCAGATTCTCAGTTATATGAGTTTTATTTAATTTTAATCTGGGCTTTTTTTTCCCCCTCTTTGGAATAACATTAGAAAACTTCAGGATTACTTCATTGTAAACTTTTTATCCTTACTGCCAGCCCATTAAATATTAAATTGTTTGGGGACGTGTGGGTGGCTCAGTCAGTTAAGCATCTGCCTTTGGTTCAGGTCATGATCGCAGGGTACCGGGATCAAGTCCCGCATTGGCTCCTTGTTCGGTGGGGAGCGTGCTTCTCCCTCAGCCCCTCCCCCCTGCTCATGCTCACACTCAGCTCGCTCTCCCTCTGACAAAATCTTTTTAAAAAAGAACATTTTTTTTTTAAATATTGTCTGAAATATTTTGGTCCCTAACTAACCATCACAGTAATATCTATCATGTAGTTTTTGAAGTTTTCAATCAAGATCCCTTAGGGATATGATTTCTTTGGACAGGTAATCAAGGTGTTAACACATACCTCCACTGAGAACATGTCCTTCTGTGAAGTTCATCTTAAAATGGATGAAGCCCAATAATCTATATATTACCAATTACTAAGGTGTAGTTACCTGTATTTCTTAGAAACGTATGCAGTATTTTTCTGATTTCTAATTAAAAGCCAGATATACTTGACCCTCCTATGAAGCCAAATTAATGTACATTTCTTTCCTCTATGTTCATAAACTGATGCTTATTTAGTGCTCTGTATTTATAACAACTGAATGTATAGCTTTTAACTCTTAAATGATCGTGGACTCCTTGAGGACATATTGTAGGACCAGATCCAAAGTTTATTCTACTAATTGTCTAGGAAGAAGACTATGAATGGGGAAGTAGTTCCATACTCGATGTTTTGACTGGAATCAATGTTCAGCAACGAAGACTAGCACTTGCAGCAATGAGATGGAGGAAAAAACTCCAGCAAAGACAAGAATCAGGCATCGTTGAGGTATTAACATATATATGGTGATATGAACGGCATTCAGTGTCATGACTATTACAGATTTTAATTTTAAGAGAATATGCTTATTAACAAAATAATAATTCTACTTGTCTTTTATGCTTTGTTGATATACTTAGTTTGGGCATTCTAAATTGGGCTTAATGTTAATTCCTAATTTTAATTATGATTACAAGGAAGATATATATAATGTTGATGGCTCTATTAAAAATATATGTGTAAATGGGGTGCCTGGGTGGCTCAGGCAGTTAGGCATCCAATTCTTGATTTTAACTCAGGTCATGATCTTAGGGTGATGAGATCAAGCCCTGCCATCGGACTCCTCGCTCAGCCTGGAGTTTGCTGGAGATTCTCTCCCTCTTCCTCTGCCTCTCTCCCCACTGTGCATGTGCACACTAGTGCACATACTGTCTCTTAAATACATAAATCTTTTATTATTATTATTTTTTTAAGATTTTGTTTATTTGACAGAGAGAGACACAGCCAGAGAGGGAACACAAGCAGGGGGAGTGGGAGGGAGAAGCAGACTCCCCGCTGAGCAGGGAGCCCAATGCGGGGCTCGATCCCAGGACACTGAGATCATGAGCTGAGCCGAAGGCAGATGCCTAACGACTGAGCCACCCAGGCACTCCCATAAGTCTTTTTTTTTTTAAAAGTAAAAAGACATAAAAATAATTTAAATATATGTGTAAAATGTGACCCATACTGTATTTCTTCCAAAGACTCTTCAGCATCTACCTTCAAGGGTTCTTAACATGGGATCCACAGACTCTCCCAAAGGAGTTGTAGATCACATTCAGGAAGGCTGTTTATACACTTTGGATGGGGCAGGGAATACATCCTTATTTTTACTAACCTCCAATTGAAAACATTTCCTTTTATTATAGAAGTCTAGGTAAAAATCACAGCACTATTAATAGTACTTGTGATTTTACCCCAACAGAAATAAGATATCTTTGCTTTGCATTATAATTCCAAGTATCTTGAGATACTGCTTATGTTCAATTTTTTTTCATTGAAATATAGTTGATGCACAGTGTTACATTAGTTTCAGGTATGTAACAGATTTGACAACAATTCATTATGCTCACCACAAGTGTAGCTACCATCTGTCTTTATACTTCAAAATTATAATAATCTATCCAGCCACCACTATTTATTTAATTCATTAATATAGAAGCACATCTGTCACAAATTTGTAAATATTTTATTTTTAATAAAATGGGTTTTTTTGTAATCCTTTACACTTTATGTTAAAACCAGTATTTTAAAACATTATTAATATAGCACAGAAATTACATTTCAATAAAGCTGTTTCTTTAAAAGAATTATTTAGAGAACAGATCCATAGGTTTCACTGGACTGTCAAAGGGGTCCATGGCTCACATAAAGGTTAGAAACCCAAGTTTTAAATAATCTTGTGCGATGTATTCTGAGTTCTCTCCTGTGTCCAAGCCCTTGTTAGCCTTAATTCCCTTCTTTTAGAGTAATTCCACTGGCTTTTGTTGTTATTCCCTAGTGAAATGTTTTATATTTCTAATTCACAAACATTTTCAAGAGAAATATAAGGAGGGCTTCATCTAATTTGAGAAGTTGTGCATTAAGTTCTACCCTGGATTAATTATAAGAAAAAATACAAGAAAAGGCTAAACAAAAGTCAAGTTGCTTTGTTTTCATGTTATTCATTAAAACATTTTCCTTCATTCTTCAAGTATTTATTGATGACCTACTGTGTGCCAAACACCATGGTTGTGTGTTTTCAGAATATTCTGACCAGAGACAATTACCACTGTGGCACTTGGTAAAGGTTATAAGATTATTTGTTGACATAAAACTAAATTTACAGATAAAATAATGTATTATTTGCATTTATTTCCCAAATAATTTCAACACTGATTATATTTTCATTTGTAGGGGGCATTTAGTGGGTGGAAAGTTATCTTATATGTTGACCAATCCCGAGAAGCAGGATTCAAACGCCTTCTTCAGTCAGGAGGAGCAAAGGTTTGTATTCAGTCAATTTACAGAATTTTTTACACAAATTATTTTTCAAACAAGGTTGCTATGATCAGTTCTTAATTTTCGGTACTTGGTGAGATGACAATCCTTAAGTACAGATGATACAGTTGAACTACTCTGGGAAACTGATAGCTTCTTATTTCTTATTTTTTCTTTAGGTACTACCTGGTCATTCTGTACCTTTATTTAAAGAAGCCACACATCTCTTTTCTGACTTCAATAAACTGAAACCAGATGACTCAGGGGTTAATATAGCAGAAGCTGCCACCCAAAATGTGTACTGCTTGAAAACAGAGTACATTGCTGATTATCTGATGCAGGTTTGTAAGATTTTGTCCTTGATCTCCTCATCACCAGAGATAGGCTTATATATATAGGGATGTGACCACACAGCAAAACCCTTGGCTTGTTTATTAATAGCATGTTTGGCTCCAGTTCGCTTTCATTTCATTCAGTTTCATTCTACTTTCTATAATAATGAGTACATATGTAAACATTTAGCTTGGAGTTAAATGAAGCAGGTATAAAAATCTAAGTACCTCTGGGCGCCTGGGTGGCTCAGATGGTTAAGTGACTGCCTTCGGCTCAGGTCATGATCCTGGAGTCCCGGGATCGAGTCCCACATCGGGCTCCCTGCTCAGCAGGGAGTCTGCTTCTCCCTCTGACCCTCCCCCGTCTCATGCTCTCTCTCTCTTTATCTCCTTCTCTCTCTCAAATAAATAAAATCTTAAAAAAAAATTAAAAAAAATCTAAGTACCTCTAAAAGTTTTAAAAGTGCCCTCTATAATGTTGGAATATTGCTGTTCACAAATAGCCTAAGTTTTGATTTGAATGAGCAAAGAAAAATCTTTCTGATGCCAGAACACCTAAAATGCCATCAGGAATCAGCAAGGTAGGATACATGATAATAAATGTCTCACTCCAAAGGATTTCAAACATAATGGTATAGAAATAAGGGGAAGCCAAAACTTAGCCTGCTGTGTAATTTTTACTGTTTGTGTTTGGGAGTTGCTCAGGATATATAGAAAGAATGGCTAAAACATAAACAATAAAACCTTTGTCATAAAGCGGTGGGATGTACTGATTGGAATTGGTAAGCCAATACTAACTCCTAGAAACACCTAAATCACTTTTTTTAAAAACTCAAGTTTTTTTGTTCCCTGCTTTTCTCAGGGTTGTATTGTGTGTCAGACACTAGATTTCTGGAGGAATGCAGTGGGGGGAGTGGGCTGCTCTGTATTTCTACATCTGAGCTCATTATTTCCTACCTAGCTCTCAGAAGTAGAGAAAACAGAATACTTCTGTGGGGGCAAAGCAGTAGACTAGGGAAGGGAGAGTAGTGACTTCATGTTCAAGTTCATGGTCAAGATAAGCCAAGCACAAGTAAGGCTCTTGAGATAGGCCCACCCCAGTGTTCTGACCTCAGGTTAAATGCTGAGGGGGGGGCGGGGGGGAGCATTAATTAAAAAGCTGGGTGCAGTGGCTGCAGGGATCTTGGTGATGAAAGCCTTCAACATGTCCTTAGCCATACTGTTCCAATCTGGATGGTCACCGTCTACTTCTACAAACTGGTGTCATCCCAGGATCTCCATTCATCATCCTTTCTCTTCTCTGTTGGATCTCCTGTTTCTATATCCCATGTCATCCTGATCTGCTCTCATCTGGTTGAAGGTGTTCTTATAGTAACTTCTTGAGAAAGCACATGGGAGATAAACTGAGATTTTCTTTGTGTGAAAATTCTTTTTTTCTGTGATTGCATTTCTTTTATCGTTTAGATGGGCATCAAATTCTAGGTTGGAACCTATTTTCTCCTTAGACTTTTGATTGCTTATCTCCTTGCTTCTAGTGTTGCTGTTGAGTAGTTAAAGCCATTTTGATTCATAATCTGTTATATGTAACTAATCTAGTAGGAAGCTCTTTTTGTCCCTAGTTTTCTGAAATTTCAAAATGATAGGCTATCATGAGGGTCTCTTTTTATTATACTGCACATGGTAGGCCTCTTCTGGTTTGGTAACTTGTGTCTTTCAGTTCTGGGAAATCTTGAATTATTTCAATGATGATTTTTTTTCCCTCCACTTTCTGTTCTCTCTAGTACTTCTGCTACTTGTATATTGGATCTTCTTATTTCACCACTATTTTTATAATCTTCACTTTTTGAGAGGTTCCCTCAGTTCAGTCTTCTCCTTTTATCAGCTCTTCATTTTGCGATCATGTTTTTAATAATCAGGACCTTTTTAAAAGTTTTTTGAATTTACATTTTAATTTTTTAATATCTTTTTTGCTTCATAGATGTAATACCTTCTACTGGATCTCAGAGGATTTATTGATTTTTTTTTAACTTATTTCGGTATATTCTCTATCCACTAAACTGCATTTTCCTCTTTGTTTGGGTCTTTGTCTAAGCTGATTGGAAGTACTGAGCACACAGTTGGGTCTTGGCAGTTTTGATCCGGATGCAATAGTCTTTGTGGTCTAATTGTTGGGGACTGTCGTCTGGGTTCATACTTGCATATACTTCTTGAATTGTTTCAATTGCTCCAAAGAGGAATCTTCCAGTCTGCCTGAAGGAAGAATCTGGCCACCTTTTTTTTTTTTTGAGATACAATGACATATGACATTAATTTCAGATGTTCAGCATAAGAGTTGTATGTATTCATGACTATATATGCAAAATTATCACCATACATAATGAGATTTTCTTTCTTATGATAAGAACTCCCAAGATTGAGTCTCTTCCAACTTTCAAATATACCATACAATATTAACAACTACAGTCACCATGTTGTATATTACATCCTCAGGGCTTATTTTATAACTGTAAGTTTGTACCTCTTGTTCACCCTTACCCATTTCCCCCAGCCCTCACACCCTGCATCTAGCAACCCCCAGTCAGTTCTTTGTATCTATCTCATTTGGGTTTTTTTTTATTTTTTTATTTTTTTAAGATTTTATTTATTTATTTGACAGAGAGCACACGAGCAGGGGGAGTGCAAGAGGGAGAAGCAGGCTCCTTACTGAGCAGGGAGCCCGATGCGGCAGTCAATCCCAGGATCCTGGGATCATGACCTGAGCCGAAGGCAGATGCTTAAATGACTGAGCCACCCAGGCACCCGTTTTTTATATTAGGTTCCACTTGTAAGTGAAATCATCTAGTATTTGTCTTTTTCTGACTTATTTCACTTTGCATCATGCCATCAAGGTCCATCCATGTTGCTGCAGTTGGCAGGGTTTCCTTGGCTGAAATATTTTTTTATGGCTGATTAATCCATTGTGTGTGTGTGTGTGTGTGAATTTTCTTTATCCATCTGTCAGTGGACACTCAGGTTTTCATATCTTAGCTATGGTAAATAATGCTGCAGTGAACATAGGAGAGCAGATATCTTTTTGAATTAATGTTTTTATTTCTTTTGGATAAATACATAGAGGTTGGAACTGTTGAATCATAAGGTAGTTCCTTTTTTTTAAGATTGTATTTAACACAGTGTTATTAGTTTCAGGTGTG
Source organism: Eumetopias jubatus (assembly GCF_037043125.1). Taxonomy (NCBI): domain Eukaryota; kingdom Metazoa; phylum Chordata; class Mammalia; order Carnivora; family Otariidae; genus Eumetopias; species Eumetopias jubatus. The sequence goes on from NW_028274810.1 coordinate 75,173, forward strand.
CAATATAATGATTCAACAATTGCTCAGTGCTCATCGAACTAAGTGTACTCTTAAGGTAGTTATATTTTTAATTTTTTGAGGAAAAAAATAATGGCTGCATCAGTTTACATTCCCACCAGAAGTACACAAGAGTTCTCGTTTCTCCATATCCTCATCAACACTTGTCTTTTTGATAACAGCTATTCCAACATGTGTTAGGTAATATCTTGTTATGATTTTGATTTGCGTTTCTTTGATGATTAGTGACGTTGAGCACCTTTTCGTATACCTGTTGACCATCTGTGTCTTTGGGGAAATGTCTATTCAGATCTCTGCCCATTTTTTAATCACATGGTTTGGGATATTAACCCCTATCCGATAGATGATTTGCAAATATTTTCTCCCTTTCTTAGGTTGCCTTTCCTTTTGCTGATGGTGTCCTTTACTATGCATGAGCTTTTTAATTTGATGTCTCCCCACATGTTAATTTTTGCTTGTGTTTCTTTTCATTTTGGTGTGAAATCCAAAAAATTTTTACCAAGACCAATGTCAGAGAGCTCATGACGTATATTTTCTTTTAGTTTTATAGTTTCATGTCTTTCATCCGAATCTTTAATCCATTTTGAGTTTATTTTTGTGTATGGTATAAGATAGTGGTCCTGTTTCAGTCTTTTGCATGTAGCTGTCTAGTTTTTCCAACACCATTTATTGAAGAAACTGTCCTTTTCCTTTTGTATGTTCTTGGCTCCTTTGTAATTGATCGAGTATGCCTGGGTTTATTTCAGGGTTTTCTGTTCTGTTCTCTTGATCTGTGTGTCTGTGTATGTGGTAGTACCATACTGTTTGGTTACCATAGTTTTGTAATACAGTTTAAAATCAGGGAGCATGATGCCTCCAGCTTTGTTCTCCTTTCTCAAGATTGCTTTGGCTAGGGGCGCCTGAGTGGCTCAGTCATTAAGCGTCTGCCTTCGGCTCAGGTCATGATCCCAGGGTCCTGGGATCGAGCCCCGCATCAGGCTCCCTGCTCCACGGGAAGCCTGCTTCTCCCTTTCCCGCTCCCTCTGCTTGTGTTCCCTCTCTCGCTGTGTCTCTCTGTCAAAAAATAAATAACTCTTAAAAAAAAAAAAAGATTGCTTTGGCTATTTGGAGTCTTTGTGATTCCATACAAACTTTAGGATTGTTAGTTCTATTTCTAGAAAAAATGCCATTGAAATTTTGATAGGGATTGCATTGAATCTGTGGGTTGCTTTGGGTAGTGTGGACATTTTAATAGTGTTAATTTTTCCAGTCCATGAGCATGGAATATCTTTCCATTTATTTGTGTCATCTTCTATTTCATCAGTGTTGCCTAGTTTTCTTTTTTTTAAGATTTTATTTATTTGACAGAGAGAGAAATAGCAAGAACAGGAACACAAGCAGGGGGAGTGGGAGAGGGAGAAGCAGGCTTCCCGCCGAGCAGGCAGCCCAATGCAAGGCTCAATCCCAGGACCTGAGCCGAAGGTAGACGCTTAAGACTGAGCCACCGAGGCGCCCCAATGTTGTCTAGTTTTCAATGTACAAGTCTTTTATCTCCTTGATTAAATTTGTCCCTATTTTATTCTTGATGCAATTGTAAATGGAATTTTCCTTTATATTTGAAATGGCTTTCTTTTAAAAAGGGTATCGTTGGGTTTTTTTTATTCTTTAGACTGTTTAGTCCATCGTGTAATTATTGATATGATTGGATTTAGGGTTTTTTTTTTTTTTTTGCAGTTTTCAATTTGTCTTTGTTCCTGTGTTCTTTCTTTCTTGCCTTTTTTGTTGGAGGCAGGGTGTGTTTTGCTCTATGGATTATAATATACTTAACTTTTTATAGTCTAGCTAAAATGATATTGTGCCACTTCACATGGAATGTAGAAATCTTACACTCATATAGGTTCCTTTACTTCCCCTATCCTTTAAACCAGGGGCCAATAAACTGTAGCCCACAGGCCAAACCCTCTCCACTGCCTGTGTTACAAAGTTTTACTGGAACACAGCTCCATTCACTCATTTACATGTTCTCTCTTCTGCTTTTGCAGTGCAACACTGGGCTGAGTAATTGCAACAGAGACCATCTCTCCCACACAGCCTGAAATATTTAGTGTCCGGTCCTTCAACGTAAAGCAGGGGCCAGCAAACTTTCTGTAGACTTGTATATTTTCCCTTGTCTCTTACAGCTCCACAGAACAGTGTTCTGCCATAAAGCAAAACTTGCTTAAACGGTCCTATGTATTTTGAGGAAATTAAAAGGAAAAATACAGTCTTATATTTATCCTATCTGGTATCAGTTTTCCTTCAGCCCAAAACTTTGATTTGTAGTATAAGTCTGATGGGACCAATTCTAGTTTTCTTTTATTTGAGAGTGTCTATTTTACCATTATGCCTGAAGGATCTTTTTGTAGGGCATAGGATTTAGGGTTGATAGTGTTTTTTACTAACGACTCCACTTTCTGCTGGCCTCCGTTATTTCTGAGAAGTCAGTGGTAATTTGATTTCTTCTCCTGTATGCAGTGCAGTGTCTCATTTTTTCTTCTGGCTGTTTCATCTTTGATTTTCACCATTTATGATACTTCCAGGTGTAGTTTCTTTATATTAATCCTGCTTTTTCTGCAGAGCTTCTTCAATCTGTAAATTTCTCTCTTTCACCAAACTTGAGAAATTTTGACAATTACTTCTCCATTCTTTCCTGTCTATATGGGAATTTAATCACTCGTACCTTTTGATATTGTCCCACAGGTCCCTCCCTCAGGTCCTTCAGGCCATATTTACTTTCTGTGTTTTCTGATTGACTAATTCCTATTTATTACTTCACTGATTTTTTTCCTGTTATTTTCATTCTAAAGGCTCTTACAGGAGATTTTCTTATTTAGATATTAAATTTTTTTATATCTAGAATCAGCTCTTTTTTATGGTTTCTATTTTTCTACTTTTTCATTTCACTCATTTCAAGGATAAGAGCTGCTTTGGTATCATTGTCTACTATTTCCAACATCGGGGTCATGAGCAAGACTGCTTTTATTTTGAGGTAATCGGTAGCTTTACATGCAATTGTAAGAAATAATAGTTTCCCCCAGGGGATGATATCTTGCAACAATATAAGACAGTATTACAGCCAGGATATTGACCTGATGCAATCCAAACTTATTCCGATTTCCCCACTTTTTTTTAAGATTTTATTTATTTGAGAGAGAGAGAATGAGAGAGAGCACGAGGGGGAAGAGGGTCAGAGGGAGAAGCAGACTCCCTGCTGAGCAGGAAGCCCGATGTGGGACTCGATCCCAGGACTCTGGGATCATGACCTGAGCCGAAGGCAGTCGCCTAACCAACTGAGCCACCCAGGCGCCCCCAATTTCCCCACTTCTGCTTCATGTGTCTGCCACCACAGTCAAGATACAGAACAATCTATCGCTACAGCAATCATTCATTTTGCCTTTTTTTTTTTTAACTACACCCACCTCCTTCCCTTCATTCTCTTCTCCCAGCGGTCTCTTACACCTGTCAACCACTAATCTGTTGTCAGTGTCTTTAAATCTTAAATGGAATCAATATAGTGTGTAATCTTTTCGGATTGGCTTTTTTTTTTTTTTAAGATTTCATCTATTTATTTGACAGAGAGAGAGCAGGAACACAAGCAGGGGGAGTGGGAGAGAGAGAAGCAGGCCTCCCGTTGAGCAGGGAGCCTGATGTGGGATTCGATCCCGGGACTCCAGGATCATGACCTGAGCCGGAGGCAGACACTTAACGACTGAGCCACCCAGGCGCCCCGGCTTTTTTTTTTTAGCAAGATTCCCTTCGGAATCATTCAGGTGTTGCTTGTATCAGTGATTTTATTACTTTTTATTGAACATTTGAGATCTACAGCTTAACCATTAGCCTATTGAAGGACATCTGGGTTGTTTCTACTTTGGGGCTATTATGACTAAAGCTGCTATGAACATTTTTTTGCACATATTTTATGTGGAAATAAGATTTCATTGCATTGGGATAAATTCCTAAGTGTGTTTCCAGAGTGGTCATATTTTACATTCCTACCACTGTTATAAGTGATCGTTTTTCTGTATCCTTATTGGCATTTGTCACTTTTTTTTAGCCATTTCAGTTGGTATGTAGTAATCTCTCATTGTGGTTTTAATTTGCAGTTCCATAATGGCTAGTCAAGAGTGAATGCCTTTGGTGTGCTTCATAAATGTCATGAGGTGTGAGGTTTTCACAGAAGGTGTGAAGTTTAGGTCACTCAGAATGTCCAATTGCTCCACCGTAAAAGAACTGTCCTCCACTTAGTTGCTTTTACACCTTGGTCAAAATTCAGTTTGGCATATGTTGGGGGTCTATTGATCTAGGTCTTTCCCTCTGCAATAGCATCTTTCTTCTTATATCTGATATTAGGTAGCGATTCCTCTTTACTCTTCTTTTTCAAGATCCTTTTAGCTTTTCTAGGGCCTATACCTTTTAAGTTTTTAAATAAGCTTATCTATATGCCTATGAAAACATCTTGCTACGATTTTGATAGGAATCACATTAAACCTACAGATCAATTTAAGTGAATTGACATCTTCACTATGTTCAGTCTTTCAGTCCATGAATACAGCATATTTAAGTCGTCTTTGATTTCCTTCATGAACATTTTGTAATTTTCAATACATATAAGTTTTAGATCTTTATTGGGTTTTTGGATTCTGATTGTTTTTTCTTGAGAATGGGTCATGTTCTTCAGATGTGGAGTAATTTGCATGCGTCTAAGTTGTAAAAACTAGATTCTGTTACGTTCCTTAGGGAATGCCATTCTGTTTGCTTACCAGGCACCTCTTGCAGTGAGTGCGGGATCAAAGCTTTAGCCTTACTTGAGCCGCCTCTGCGCATCCATGGTGAGAGGGCAAAGATTTGGGCAGATTTCATACCCGAGTGTGAGGCTTCCCCTGCTCCCTCCTGGGATTTCCCACCTCATTTTCCAGTGGCTGTGGTTTCAGGCCATTACTACATGTTTTCTGTTGTGACTTGGCCCTCATAATACCGACTTCTCCTTACAACAAAAACAAAAATGAAGAGAAATTCACTCCCTACCCAGTGTCAACCCCTTTGGTATTTGCCTGATCTCATTTCCTCTCCAGTGTCTTGGGGTAGTTGCTTTTAACATATTTGGGTCGGAAGTTGTCATCCAGGGAAGAGTTGAATCAAAAGGCACTTACTCAGTATTTTATGGTGATGCATTTTCATGTTTTCCAGTCTGCCATCTTGCTAGAAAATTTTTATCACACTTTTAATGAGGGAAAGGTCGTTTTGGGTTGGAATATGGTTGTGAGGAAGAGAATTTTAAGGGTTTTAGAGGCAATGTATGAATTTTGGCTTTAACTCCTGCTAGTTATATGTTATTTAACCTTTTTTTATCTTATCTGTAAAATAAAAAAACACCTACCTCACATGTTTAAATATTTTTAAAAATCGACACTAAGTATAAGGTGTCACTTCTTAACCATACCTTTTTACAAATGAAACCATTATCAAGATCTGAGCTGGCCCCATTCCACCTGAGCTATAAATCTATTTTTCTGATAAAAGGTGAGATTTTGTCACACAGGTTCTGTTCCCTAAATGTGATAAGTGCTAAGTAGCATACCTTAAAAGACAAATCTCAAGTTTTTTCTGGTTCAAAAGCACAGTCAAGGAAAAATGAACAGTGTTTTTCCCTTTTATAGGAATCCCCTCCTCAAGTAGAAAATTACTGTCTGCCAGAAGCGATTTCATTTCTTCCGAATAATAAGGAACCTGGGCCTGGATTATCACAGAAGAGGAAAGCTCCTACAGAGAAAAATAAAATCAAACGACCTAGAGTAAACTAATCATGTTTACTCTTTAGTCACCAAACATTAGTATTTTAATTATAAAGCCTGAATGTTACTGTCTTGGATTTGCATAGTAATTTAAAGACAAGCGGCTGTAGAAGAATTCAGCTTCAGAGTATAATGATGACCTTGCTTGTAGTTAGTTTTTAACACCTGAAATTTTAACCACTGAAATATTAACTTTTACCTGAAATAACAAAACAGATCCTCAGCCATCTTGTCATTAAACCACATTGAAGTGTGTATGGGGCTGTTTATTTAATATCCGAGGCTGTAGCTTAGTGGAAGTTTTAGTAAGGTGATGGATTTTACTTTAAAATGCCAGCTTTAATTCGTAACAATAAGGAAGTTATCAACTGGGATTTTTTTCATGTTTTCCCTGATTCTTCTCACCCCTTTCCCTCTTTTTAACAGGAGCCTGAGTACAAGGTTTGAGGAACTGAGGCTTTAAACTTAAATATGTGAGTGTATATATGTATATGCATGTTTGTACAGATCTCCATGATGTTTGCCAAGTTTGGGTGCCAAAACTTGGAAAATAATAAATAAAAGTGACTCAAATTAGTTAAGTTTTTAAATGCAAAGCATTTTGGTGTCCATTCTCTTTTTGAAGCAATAAATGATTTGTAAAATATAGCTTAAAAAAGAAATTGCTGGGGCACCGGAGTTGTGCAGGTGGTTGAACATCCGACTCTTGGTTTCAGCTCGGGTGGCTCAGGTCATGGGATCAAGTCCCAGGTCGGGCTCCGGGCTGAGCTCGGAGTCTGCCTGGATTCCCTGTCCCTCTCCCTCAGCCCCCTCCCTCCCTAAAATAACTTTTTAAACTCAAAAATCGCTAGTTATATTTCTGATGTTTGTTACTTATGTAGGCTATTATATTAGTGGGTTAAAACCCTTTTATTGGAACTACAAGATTGCATTAGCCTGTATTAATCTAAACCTAAACACCAAATGCTACATGTGTTACCACAGTCCTCTAAATGTAAAGCTACCTCATTTTGCTGAAAGGAAGAACCAGAATCAGAACTATGATTTTGATGTAAATGGCCCCATTTCATAATGACTCTTGAAAGGCAAACTCAAATGGTGAAGGGTGGAAGTTCTTATCCTAGACACAAAACCCCTCAAGTTTTTTATCGGGTCTTCCTCTGAATGGAGGGAAATAGAGGGGGTTATCCCGGCCCTTCAGTTTTTGGCTTTGAACTAAATTCACAGCTCAGGTCAAAAATTCCTACACAGCCAAAGAGATAGCATTGTCGTGTAACCATGCCCCTCCCCAAACAGAAACCCCCGACCTGGTTTTATGGGGGCCATTTTGTGTGAGTAGAGTCTTTTCACTCTTTTCCCTGGCAGCTTGTGGCAAGTTTCCCCAAATTTCATCCCTTAGATTCTTTGCAATAGTCACTACTGTTCAAAACAACTTCACGAGTGCTCTGTGAAAGTAAATGTTAGATCCTCTTTGTCCCTAGCCCAGATAAAATTACATAATGTACCATTTTCTTTTCTGCCAAGATTATGAACTGTTTTTCCAGTCAGTTCTTAAACATAGTTTATAAATTTAAGAGTCCAGATTTCACCTGCTCCTCCTGATTCTCCAGACTCTGTCAGCCATTTCCGCTTTGGCTTCCACTCTCAGACTCTAGATGCCCTAATGCCAGCAAGGCCTTACACGCAAGTAGTTCTAAGCACAGGAAGTTCTCTCATTTAGGAAGGCACAAAAGCTTTCCTTGATTACTCTTAGTTTCTCCTCAGAATTGCTCTAGTATTTTAATGTGGCACTTAAATTAGAAGCAGGGGTCCAAGGCGCGTCTGGACGCAACACCTCTTTCCTGAGGCCAGGCCGTCTGGCCCTGTGTGCGTTTAGTCCGAACTGCCATCGGCCTAACGCCAAGGAACCAAACGTTAGAGGCCCCGAGCCTTCGCCACGAACGCCCTTCCTGAGCGCACACTTCACCTGTGGGGTGTTTGTGTGAAAGCATGAGCGATAGAACTTAAACGTGACTCTGACCGACAAACAGGCCTGTAAGGAAGGCTGCTGTCTCGACCCCTCTCTTGTGTGAGGAGGTTAGCACTGCTATCCCCTGTGGGCCTGCCTGGAGACCCAGGTACCTAAGCCCTAGCACGGAGAAGCCAGGCTGTAGAGTGACCGAACCCTAGCTAACAGCAGTGGAGAAGGAACGTGCTGTAGACAGCATCACGGTTGCGGAGGGTGGCAACACTTTCAGTGTGTCTGCGTGAGGGCCTAGGAAAAGATTCCCTTGAATCACAGGGCGAGAGAAACGGCTTCGCGGAGAGGCACCGCTCGCATCAGCTCTAGGGTCACGAAGCTAGCCTTCCACCGGCACGGGTGCGTGAAGCCCTGAATTCCAGGCACCTCCATCGACGGCAGAAATCTGGGCAGATACCGTGCCTTAAGCTCCCGCCGGTCACTGCCTTAGAGGGCGCGCTCTATTGTTACTGGGGCTGAGAGCTCTGGGAACGGCCTCCCTAAAGCCCAACCGAGCGAGCAAGAGCCCGGGGCCGAAGACACGACTCTTGGCTCGGCTCTTGTTGCTGGGCCCAGGACCGTTGCCCCGTGTGCGAGTGCAGGCCTCAAAACCAGCCCCTGACTGTCAGGAACCACACTGGAGAGCGTCCTGGCTCCAGCCGGGACAGCCGTTGCTCAGGGTGGAAACATTCTGCCTTGTGCCTGCGGCCGTGCGCTGCCAGCTAGTCCCAGACCATTTTCGGAGTGAGACTCAGGGGGCGGCAGAAGGCAGAACACGGCCCCCCACTTGGTTCGTGAAACCGGGCCTCCGGCCCCACTTGGGCATGCAAGTCTCATTGCTAGCGGACGAACGCGAAGCAAACACAGTGTAGAGAATCCGTGCTGTAGCTGTCGCCGACCTCTCTGCGGGAGGAGGCAGCGTACGGTGTCCGGGCACGAGAGCCTTGGGAACGGGTTCCATGCGCCAAAGCCAGGTGAGAAACAGGCCGTTGCGGAAGGCACCTATCGGCTCTGCTCCTGCTACCCGGTCCAGGTACCTGTACACTGCTCCCCGTGGCTCGGGAACTCTCGCCGCTCAACCCTGACTTGGAAGAAAGCAGCCTGGAAACCAGCACAGCTGTAGCTCCCGTCCCCTCTCCACGGGGCGCGGCCACCGGTTCAACCGTGCTTGTGTGCCCAGCTGCGGAGTGGGTCCCAGCGGAATTCCAGGGAGAAAGAAGCAGGGGTCCAAGGCGCCTCTGGACGCAACAGCTCTTTCCTGAGGCCAGGCCGTCTGTCCCTGTGTGCTTTTAGTCCAAAGTGCCATCCGCCTAACGCCAAGGAACCAAAGGCTAGAGGCCCCGAGCCTCCGCCACGAACGCCCTTCCTGAGCGCACACTTCACCTGTGGGGTGTTTGTGTGAAAGCATGAGCGATGGAACCTAAACGTGACTCTGACCGAGACACAGGCCTGTAAGGAAGGCTGCTGTCTCGACCCCTCTCTTGTGTGAGGAGGTGAGCAGTGCTCTCCTCTGTGGGCCTGCCTGGAGAGCTAGGTACCTAAGCACTAGCACGGAGAAGCCAGGCTGTAGAGTGACCGAACAGTAGCTAACAGCAGTGGAGAGGGACCGTGCTCTAGACACCATCACGGTTCCGGACGGTGGCAGCACTTTCAGTGTGTCCGCGTGAGTGCCTAGGAAACTATTCCCCTGAAACACAGGGCGAGAGAAACGGATTCGCGCAGAGGCACCTCTTGCACCAGCTCTAGTGTCACGAAGCTAGCCTTCCCCCGGCACGGGTGCGTGGAGCCCTGAGGTCCAGGCTCTTCCTTCGGACGCAGAAATCTGGGCAGATACCGTGGCTTAAGCTTCCACCGGTCACTGGGTTAGAGGGCGCGCTCTACTGTGTCCTGTGGCTGAGAGCTGTGGGAACGGCCTCCCTAAAGGCCACCCGAGCGAGCAAGTGGCCGGGGCCGAAGACACGCCTCTTGGCTCGGCTCTTGGTGCTGGGGCCAGGACCGTTGCCCCGGGTGCGAGTGCAGGCCCCAAAACCAGCCCCTGACTGGCAGAAACCACACTGGAGAGCATCCTGGCACCAGCCGGAACAGCCGTTGCTGAGGGTGGAAGCATTCTGCCGTGTGCCAGCGGCCGTGCGCTGCCAGCAAGTCCCAGACCTTTTTCGGAGTGAGACTCAGGCGGCGGCAGAAGGCAGAACACGGCCCCCCGCTTGGTTCGTGAAGCCAGGCCTGCGGCCCTGCCTTGGCATGCCAGTCTCATTGCTAGCGGACGAACGTGAAGCAAACACAGTGTAGAGAATCCGTGCTGTAGCGGCCGCCGACCTCTCTGCTAGAGGAGGCAATGTACAATGTCCGTGCGCGAGAGCCTGGGGAACGGTTTCCATACGCCAAAGCCAGGTGAGAAACAGGCCGTTGTGGAAGGCACCTCACGGCTCTGCTCTTGCTACCAGGAGCTGCTACCTCTACACTGTTCCCCGTGGCTCGGGAACTCTCGCCGCTCAAGCCTGACTTGGAAGAAAGCAGACTGGAAACCAGCACAGCTGTAGCTCCCGTCCGCTGTCCACAGGGTGCGGCCACCTCTTCAACTGTGCTTGTGTGCCCAGCTGGGTAGTGGGTCCCTGCGGAATTCCAAGGGAGAAAGAAGCAGGGGCCCAACGCGCCTCTGGACGGAACACCTCTTTCCTGAGGCCAGGCCGTCTGGCCCTGTGTGCGTTTAGTCCGAACTGCCATCCGCCTAATGCCAAGGAACCAAACGCTAGAGGCTCCGAGCCTACCCCACGAACGCCCTTCCTGAGCGCACACTTCACCTGTGGGGTGTTTGTGTGCAAGCATGAGCGATGGAACCTAAATGTGACTCTGACCGAAAAACAGGCCTGTAAGGAAGGCTGCTGTCTCGACCCCTCTATTGTGTGAGGAGGTTAGCACTGCTCTCCGCTGTGGGCCTGCCTGGAGACCTAGGTACCTAGGTACCTAACTAAGCACTAGCTCGGAGAAGCTAGGCTGTAAGGTGACCGAAAACTAGCTAACAGCAGTGGAGAGGGACCGTGCTTTAGACACCATCTCAGTTGCGGAGGGTGGGAACACTTTCAGTGTGTCTCCGTGAGGGCCTAGGAAACGATTTCCTTGAATCAGAGGGCGAGAGAAACGGCTTCGCGCAGAGGCACCGCTCGCATCAGATCTAGCATCACGAAGCTGGCCTTCCCCCGGCTCGGGTGTGTGGAGCCCTGAATTCCATGCACCACGGTCGAAGGCAGAAATCTGGGCAGATACCATGCCTTAAGCTCCCGGCGGTCACTGGGGTAGAGGGCGCGCTCTACTGTGTCCTCAGGCTGAGAGCAGTGGGAACGGCCTCCCTTAAGCCCAAGCGAGTGAGCTAGAGCCCGGGGCCGAAGACACGCCTCTTGTCTCGGCTCTTGTTGCTGGGCCCAGGACCGTTGCCCCGTGTGCGTGTGCAGGCCCCAAAACCAGCCCCTGACTGGCAGGAACCACACTGGAGAGCATCCTGGCTCCAGCCGGGACAGCCGTTGCTGAGGGTGAAAGCATTCTGCCTTGTGCCAGCGGCCGTGCGCTGCCAGTGGTTCCCAGACCATTTTCGGAGTGAGACTCAGGCGGCGGCAGAAGGCAGAACACGGCCCCCCGCTCCGTTCGTAAAGCCGGGCTTGCGGCCCCGCTTTGGCATGCAAGTCTCATTGCTAGCGGACGAACGCGAAGCAAACACAGTGTAGAGAATTTGTGCTGTAGCTGCCGCCGACATCTCTGCGGGAGGAGGCAGTGTACGGTGTCCGGGCGCGAGAGCCTGGGGAACGGGTTCCATCGCCAAAGCCAGGGGAGAAACAGGCCGTTGCAGAAGGCACCTATCGGCTCAGCTCCTGCTACCCGGTGCAGGTACCTCTACACTGCTCCCCGTGGCTCGGGAACTCTCGCCGCTCAAGCCTGACTTGGAAGAAAGCAGACTGGAAACCAGCACAGCTGTAGCTCCCGTCCCCTGTCCACAGGGTGCGGCCACCTCTTCAACTGTTCTTGTGTGCCCAGCTGGGTAGTGGGTCCCTGCGGAATTCCAAGGGAGAAAGAAGCAGGGGCCCAACGCGCCCCTGGACGGAACACCTCTTTCCTGAGGCCAGGCCGTCTGGCCCTGTGTGCGTTTAGTCCGAACTGCCATCCGCCTAATGCCAAGGAACCAAACGCTAGAGGCCCCGAGCCTACCCCACGAACGCCCTTCCTGAGCGCACACTTCACCTGTGGGGTGTTTGTGTGCAAGCATGAGCGATGGAACCTAAATGTGACTCTGACCGAAAAACAGGCCTGTAAGGAAGGCTGCTGTCTCGACCCCTCTATTGTGTGAGGAGGTTAGCAGTGCTCTCCTCTGTGGGCCTGCCTGGAGAGCTAGGTACCTAAGCACTTGCACCGAGAAGCCAGGCTGTAGAGTGACCGAACAGTAGCTAACAGCAGTGGAGAGGGACCGTGCTCTAGACACCATCACGGTTCCGCACGGTGGCAACACTTTCAGTGTGTCCGCGTGAGTGCCTAGGAAACTATTCCCCTGAAACACAGGGCAAGAGAAACAGATTCGCGCAGAGGCACCTCTTGCACCAGCTCTAGTGTCACGAAGCTAACCTTCCCCCGGCACGGGTGCGTGGAGCCCTGAGGTCCAGACTCTTCCTTCGAAAGCAGAAATCTGGGCAGATACCGTGGCTTAAGCTTCCACCGGTCACTGGGTTAGAGGGCGCGCTCTACTGTGTCCTGTGGCTGAGAGCTCTGGGAACGGCCTCCCTAAAGGCCACCCGAGCGAGCAAGTGGCCGGGGCCGAAGACACGCCTCTTGGCTCGGCTCTTGTTGCTGGGCCCAGGACCGTTGCCCCGTGTGCGAGTGCAGGCCGCAAAACCAGCCCCTGACTGGCAGGAACCACACTGGAGAGCATCCTGGCTCCAGCCGGGACAGCCGTTGCTGAGGGTGAAAGCATTCTGCCGTGTGCCTTCGGCCGTGCGCTGCCAGCGGTTCCCAGACCATTTTCGGAGTGAGACTCAGGCGGCGGCAGAAGGCAGAACACGGCCCCCCAGTCCGTTCGTGAAGCCGGGCCTGCGGCCCCGCTTTGGCATGCAAGTCTCATTGGTAGTGGATGAACGCGAAGCAAACAGTGTAGAGAATCCGTGCTGTAGCTGCCGCCGACATCTCTGCGGGAGGAGGCAGTGTACGGTGTCCGTGCGCGAGAACCTGGGGAACAGGTTCCACCCGCCAAAGCCAGGTGAGAAACAGGCCGTTGCGGAAGGCATCTCTCGGCTCAGCTCTTGCTACCAGGAGCTGCTGCATGCACACTGCTCCCCTTTGCTCGGGAACTCTCGCCGCTCAACCCTGACTTGGAAGAAAGCAGCCTGGAAAGCAGCACAGCTGTAGCTCCCGTCCCCTCTCCATGGGGCGCGGTCCCCTGTTCCACTGTGCTTTTGTGCCCAGCCGGGGAATGGATCCAGCGGAATTTCAAGGGAGAAAGAAGCAGGGGTCCAAGGCGCGTCTGGACGCAACACTTCTTTCCTGAGGCCAGGCCGTCTGGCCCTGTGTGCGTTTAGTCCGAACTGCCATCGGCCTAACGCCAAGGAACCAAACGTTAGAGGCCCCGAGCCTCCGCCACGAATGCCCTTCCTGAGCGCACACTTCACTTGTGGGGTGTTTGTGTGAAAGCATGAGCGATAGAACTTAAACGTGACTCTGACCGACAAACAGGCCTGTAAGGAAGGCTGCTGTCTCGACCCCTCTCTTGTGTGAGGAGGTTAGCACTGCTATCCCCTGTGGGCCTGCCTGGAGACCCAGGTACCTAAGCCCTAGCACGGAGGAGCCAGGCTGTAGAGTGACCGAACACTAGCTAACAGCAGTGGAGAGGGACCGTGCTGTAGACAGCATCACGGTTGCGGAGGGTGGCAACACTTTCAGTGTGTCTGCGTGAGGGCCTAGGAAAAGATTCCCTTGAATCACAGGGCGAGAGAAACGGCTTCGCGCAGAGGCACCGCTCGCACCAGCTCTAGTGTCACGAAGCTAGCCCTCCTCCGGCACGGGTGCGTGGAGCCCTGAATTCCAGGCACCTCCTTCTAAGGCAGAAATCTGGGCAGATACCGTGCCTCAAGCTCCCGCCGTTCACAGGGTTAGAGGGAACGCTCTACTCTGTACTGTGGCTGAGAGCTCTCGGAACGGGCTCCCTAAAGCGCACGCGAGCGAGCAAGAGCATATCTTGCAGATACCGTGCCTTTCAACAGTTGTGTTTTCATTTTCATTGGTTTCCGTGAGTTTTTTTAATTCTTCCTTAATTTCCTCTTTGACCCATTCATTCTTTAGTAGGATGCTCCCTAGCCTCCATATATTTCAGTTCTTTCCAACTTTCCTCTTGTGATTGAGTTCTAGTTTCAAAGCACTGTGGTCTGAAAATATGCAGGGAATAATCCCAATCTTTTGGTAGCCGTTGAGACTTGATTTGTGATCTAGGATGTGATCAATTCTGGAGAATGTTCCATGGGCACTAGAGAAGAATGTGTATTCCGTTGCTTTGGGATGGAATGTTCTGAATATGTCTGTGAACTCTTTTGGTCCATTGTGTCATTGAATGTCTTTATTTCCTTGTTGATCTTTTGCTTAGATGATCTGTCCACTTCAGTGAGGGCTTTACCAGAAAGTCCCTCACTATTATTTTATTGTTGTCAATGTGTTTCTTTGCTTTTGTTATTAACTGGCTTATATAATTGGCTGCTCCCACGTTAGGGGCATAGATATTTACGATTGTTAGATCTTCTTGTTGGATAGACCCTTTAAGTAGGATATAGTGTCCTTCCTCATCTCTTATTATAGTCTTTGTTTTAAAATCTAATTGGTCTGTTATAAGGTTTGCCACCCCAGCTTTCTTTTGGTGTCCATTAGCATGGTAAATGGTTTTCCACCCCCTCACTTTCATTCTGGGGGTGTGTTTGGTTCTAAACTGTGTCTCTTACAGACAGCATATCGATGAGTCTTGTTTTTTAATACAATCTGATAGCCTGTATCTTTTGATTGGGGCATTTAGCCCATTTACATTCAGGGTAACTATTGAAAGGTATGAATTTAGTGACATTGTATTGCCTGTAAGGTGACTGTGGCTGTATATTGTCTGTGTTCCTTTCTGGTCTATGCTGCTTTTAGGCTCTCTCTGCTTAGGAGGACCCCTTTCAATATTTCTTGGAGGGCTGGTTTCGTGTTTGCAAATTCCTTTCGTTTTTGTTTGTCCTGGAAGCTTTTTATCTCTCCTTCAATTTTCAATAACAGCCTAGCTGGATATAGTATTCTTAGCTGCATATTCTTCTCGTTTAGTGCTCTGAAGATATCATGCCAGTCCTTTCTGGCCTGCCACGTCTCTGTGGATAGGTCTGTTGCCAGTCTAATGTTTCTACCATTGTAGGTTACATATCTCTTCTCCTGAGCTGCTTTCAGGATTTTCTCTTTGTCTCTGAGACTCGTAAGTTTTACTATTAGATGTGGGGGTGTCGACCTATTTTTATTGATTTTGAGAGGGGTTCTCTGCGCTTCCTGAATTTTGATGCCTGTTTCCTTCCCCACATTAGGGAAGTTCTCTGCTATAATTTGCTCCAATATACCTTCTGCCCCTCTCTCTCTTTCTTCCTCCTCTGGGATCCCAATTATTCTAATGTTTCATCTTATCATATCGCTTATCTCTCGAATTCTGCCCTCGTGACCCAGTAGTTGTTTATCTCTTTTTCTCAGCTTCTTTATTTTTCATCATTTGGTCTTGTATCTCGCTAATTCTCTCTTCGGCCTCATTTGTCCTAGCAGTTAGTGCCCCCATTTTTTATTGCACCTCATTAATAGCCTTTTTGATTTCGACTTGGTTAGATTTTAGTTCTTTTATTTCTCCAGGAAGGGTTTCTCTAATAACCTCCATGCTTTTTTCAATCCCAGCTAGTATCTTTAAAATCATGATTCTGAACTCTAGGTCCGACATCGCACTAATGTCCATATTGAGTAGGTCCCTGGTAGATGGTACTACCTCTTGTTCTTTTTGTTGAGGTGATTTTTTTCGTCTTGTCATTTTGTCCAGAGGAGAATAGATGAATGAGAAAACAAAATGCTAACAGGATAACAACATCCCCAGAAAATATATTCTAAACAAATCAGAAAAGACCTGAGACCAGGGGAGAAGAAAGGGAAAGAAAGAAAAAAGAGAAAAAAAACCCCAAAAAGATAGAAACAGATGAAAACAGAACAAAAATAAAACAGAACATGATCATATATAATCAGGCTAGTGCAGAGATCAGTGCCACACACTAGATTTTGGGTGTATTTTGGTCTATTAGAAGAAAGTGCCTCCTAAAATTTTAAAGAAAGACTTATATATGTACAAAATAAGGGTTGATACAATGAAGGGATGGAATATGAATGTAAAGATGAAAATTATAAAAGATTATGTAAAAGGAATTGATAAGATAGGAAGTTGTTTGAAAAAAGAAAGAAGATTTAAAAAGAAAAGAAAAAACGGAGAGAATGCGATCAGGCAGGAGACTAGAACAAAGCCATACACTAGTGATTTAGGATATATTTTGATCTGTTATAAGAAACTGTACCTCAAAACTTTAGAGAGAACAACTTATATATATATGCGCCATAAATAAGGATAACTACCATGAAGGGACAGAATATGACTCTAAAAATGAAAAATAAAAATTCTTTAAAAGTGATTGATAAGATGCTGGTTGTAAAAGGGAAAAAGAAAAATTCAACAAAAAAGTTAAAAAAAATTAACTTTGAAAGACTAATGAATCACGGTAAAAAAGCCATGAATTCTATGTGCAGTATTCCCTTAGCGCTGGGGTTCTCCCGTTCTCATTGATCGGTGAACTTGGTCTTGGCTGGCTGTTCGTGTTGATCTTCTGGGGGAGGGACGTGTTGCCATGGTTCCCAAATATCTCTTCCGGAGGCGGAATTGCCCTGCCCTTGTCGGTCGGGACTAAGTAAGCTGCTTGGGTTTGCTCTCAGATGCTTTTGTTCCCTGCAAGCTTTCCCTATGGCTTTGGAGGACGAGAGTGAAAATGGGGGCCTCCAGTCTCCGCCCCAGAGGAGCGGAGAACTCAGGGCCCCACTCCTCAGAGCGCCCCCAGAGAAAAGCAGTCAATCACTGCCGTCTCCCCAGTCTCCGGCCGTACTCCGTGCTCACCTGGCCTGTGACCGAGCGTTTCTATCTCTGGCACCTGCTCGGTGTGGAGTCTCCAAACCCAGCCGATCCCTGCGGTGCGCTCTCCTGCCGCTCCTCCTGGAGGAGGAAGGGGAGTCTCCCCGGATCTGCCACTTGTTGGGTCCCTGCTGGAGGAGCAGTGGCCTGATTGTGTCGCCGATCACAGTTTATGGCAACCCCAAGCTGAGATCCCGCGCCTCGGCTCCGTCTCTGCAGCCGGCTTCCCCGCTCCGATACCTGGGAGCTCTGGTGCACTCAGGCACCCCCGGTCGTTCTGTGACCCCCGAGGGTCCTGAGACCACATTGTCCTGCAAGGGTTCCACCCCCCACTTAGCCACTGGAGCGACGTCCCTCAGCAGAGCTAACTTCTAAAAGTTCTGATTTTGTGCTCCGCGGCTCTATCACTTGCCAGAGCGGCCGATGGAGGGCCCCTCCCCCGCCGTCTATCCTCCCGAATATCGCCTCGGATTCACTTCTCCGCACGTCCTACCTTCCAGAAAGTGGTCGCTTTTCCGTTCAGAGAGTTGTTGCTATTCTTTTCTTCGATCTCCTGTTGAGTTCGTAGGTGTTCAGAATGGTTTGATCCCTATTCATCCCAATTCCTGAGACCAGATGAAATCCAGGTCTCCTACTCTTCCGCCATCTTGCTCCGCCCGCCCCCCACATTTGTTCTTTGGATTTGTATGTGTTCCTTTCTGAATTCTCCTGGTTTTTTTCTCCTTGGGCTTTACCTTGAAGACAGAATGATTCCTGTCCTTCATCTTTGGTCATCTTTTTTCCCCCATTTTCTCATATCACATGATTATGTCTCTGCACTAGGTAGATTTTCTCCAAGTGTAACATTGCTTTCATTTTACAAATTTAGGTTACATTTTACTGATGAAAGCTTGGTATTTAAAGAAAAGTTTGGGAGAAGCCCACAGGTAACACCATTTGCCCTTTTAAAAAGCTAATTAATTGCATTTATTTATAAGCTCTAGAAATAGGCTGTCTCTTCTGCATGTACTTTTTACATTGCAGAATTTGTGTTTAATTTCATCTTGGTTAAGACAGATGAGAATATTTGCCTGAATTTGTTCTTAGTCATATTTGGATAACATCACACTGCAGCATTTTATTGCCCTCAGCTGTCTGTGATCCCGAAAACATGCGTGTGACTGAAGCCCCAAAACACCCGATCTCTGAAGAACTGGAAACACCGGTAAAAGACAGCCACCTGATCCCTACACCTCAAGCCCCCAGTATTGCCTTCCCCCTAGCCAACCCACCAGTGGCCCCACACCCTCGAGAAAAGGTTACTTTATCCTTAGTGTGATGATACACCTTTTTGATATTACTGTTACGCTGCATTAAGAATTTCCTGATACCACCAGCAAGAGTTCACAAATGTTGAAACTGCATTTCTTTGCATGCTGTTATTTCTGTATTTGATAAGTCAAAGGACTAAAAATGTCACTTAAAACCATCTACCTGATTGATAGCCTCTTTACTGTTAATTTTTTCTAAAATAAAACTCTTCCATTTCAGATTATAACAATAGAGGAAACACATGAAGACTTAAAAAAACAGTATATATTCCAGTTGTCATCTCTGAATCCTCAAGAACGTATTGATTATTGTCATCTGATTGGAAAACTAGGTACAAGTATTTTAAGTTAAAAATGTAACCTTCCTATTCTCGGGGGGCGGAGCAAGATGGCGGAGGAGTAGGAGACCTGGATTTCGTCTGGTCTCAGGAATTCAGCTGAATAGGGATCAAACCATTCTGAACACCTACGAACTCAACAGGAGATCGAAGAGGAGAGTAGCAACAACTCTCTGAACAGAGAAGCGACAACTTACTGGAAGAGTCATATTTTATCCCTTCGTAGTAGTTACCCTTATTTTTGGCAAATATATATAAGTTGTTCTCTCTTTAAAATTTTGAGATACAGTTTCTTCTAACAGATAAAAATATACCCTAAATCCCTAGTGTATGGTTCTGTTCTAGTCTCCTGTCTGATCACATTCTCTACCTTTATTCTTTTTTTTTTAATCTTCTTTCTTTTTTCAAACAACTTCTTATCTTATCAAGTCCTTTTATAAAATATTTTATAATTTTTATCTTTACAGTCATCTTCTGTCCCTTCATTGTATCGACCCTTATTTTGTACATATATGTCTTTCTTCCTTTAAAATTTTAGGAGGCACTTTTTTCTAACAGATCAAAATACGCCCAAAATCTAGTGTGTGGCACTGATCTATGCACTAGCCTGATCATATTTGATCACATTCTGCTTTTTTTGTATTGTTCTGTTTTTGTTTTTATCTTTTTTTTTCTCTCTCTCTCTTTCTTTTTTCTTTCTTTCCCTTTCTTTTCCCCTGGTTTCAGGTCTTTTCTGATTTGTATACAGTATATTTGCTGGGGACGTTGTAAACCTGTTAGCATTTTGTTCTCTCATTCATCGATTCTCCTCTGGACAAAATGACAAGTCGAAAAAAATCACCTCAGCAAAAAGAACAAGAGGTAGTACGGTCAGCCAGGGACCTACTCAATACGGACGTTAGTACGATGTCGGACCTAGAGTTCAGAATCATGACTTTAAAGATACTAGCTGGGCTTGAAGAAAGCGTGGAAGTTATTAGAGAAACCCTTTCTGGAGAAAGAAAAGAACTAAAATCTAACCAAGTCGAAATCAAAAAGGCTATTGATGAGGTGCAATCAAAAATGGGGGCACTAACTGCTAGGATAAATGAGGCAGAAGAGAGAATCAGTGATATAGAAGACCAAATGATGGAACGTAAAGAGGCTGAGAAAAAGAGGGAGAAACAACTACAGGATCACGAGGGCAGAATTCGAGAGATAAGTGATTCGATAAGACGAAACAACATTAGAATAATTGGGATCCCAGAAGAAGAAGAAAGAGAGAGAGGGGCAGAAGGTATATTGGAGCAAATAATAGCAGAGAACTTCCCTAATGTGAGGAAGGAAACAGGCATCAAAATCCAGGAGGCACAGAGAACCCCTCTCAAAATCAATAAAAATAGGTCAACACCCCGACATCTAATAGTAAAACTTACGAGTCTCACAGACAAAGAGAAAATCCTGAAAGCAGCTCGGGAGAAGAGATATGTAACCTACAAGGGTAAAAATATTAGATTGGCAACAGACCTATCCACAGAGACGTGGCAGGCCAGAAAGGACTGGCAAGATATCTTCAGAGCACTAAACGAGAAAAATATGCAGCCAAGAATACTATATCCAGCTAGGCTGTCATTGAAAACAGAAGGAGAGATAAAAAGCTTCCAGAACAAACAAAAACTAAAGGAATTTGCAAACACGAAACCAGCCCTCCAAGAAATATTGAAAGGGGTCCTCTAAGCAAAGAGAGAGCCTAAAAGCAGCAAAGATCAGAGAGGAACACAGACAACATACAGTAACAGTCACCCTACAGGCAATACAATGGCACTGAATTCATACCTTTCAATAGTTACCCTGAATGTAAATGGGCTCAATGCCCCAATCAAAAGACACAGGCTCTCAGATTGGATTAAAAAACAAGACCCATCCATATGCTGTCTGCAAGAGACTCATTTTAGACCCAAAGACACCCCCAGATTGAAAGTGAGGGGGTGGAAAACCATTTACCATGCTAATGGACACCAAAAGAAAGCTGGGGTGGCAATCCTTATATCAGACAAACTAGATTTTAAAACAAAGACTGTAATAAGAGATGAGGAAGGACACTATATCCTACTTAAAGGGTCTATCCAACAAGAAGACCTAACAATCGTAAATATCTATGCCCCGAACGTGGGAGCAGCCAATTATATAAGGCAATTAATAACAAAAGCAAAGAAACACATTGACAACAATACAATAATAGTGGGGGACTTTAACACCCCCCTGACTGAAATGGACAGATCCTCTAAGCAAAAGATCAACAAGGAAATAAAGACTTTCAATGACACACTGGACCAAATGGACTTCACAGACATATTCAGAACATTCCATCCCAAAGCAACGGAATACACATTCTTCCCTAGTGCCCATGGAACATTCTCCAGAATTGATCACATCCTAGGTCACAAATCAGGTCTCAACTGGTACCAAAAGATTGGGATCATTCCCTGCATGTTTTCAGACCACAGGGCTTTGAAACTAGAACTCAATCACAAGAGGAAAGTCGGAAAGAACTCAAATACATGGAGGCTAAAGAGCATCCTACTAAAGAATGAATGGGTCAACCAGGAAATTAAAGAAGAATTTAAAAAATTCATGGAAACCAATGAAAATGAAAACACAACTGTCCAAAATCTTTGGGATACAGCAAAGGCAGTCCTGAGAGGAAAGTATATAGCAATACAAGCCTTTCTCAAGAAACAAGAAAGGTCTCAAATACACAATCTAACCCTACACCTAAAGGAGCTGGGGAAAGAACAGCAAATAAAGCCTAAACCCAGCAGGAGAAGAGAAATAATAAAGATCACAGCAGAAATCAATGAAATAGAAACCAAAAGAACAGTAGAACAGATCAACGAAACTAGGAGCTGGTTCTTTGAAAGAATTAACAAGATTGATAAACCCCTGGCCAGACTGATCAAAAAGAAAAGAGAAATGTCCCAAATCAACAAAATCATGAATGAAAGAGGAGAGATCACAACCAACACCAAAGAAATAAAAACAATTATAAGAACACATTATGAGCAACTCTATGCCAGCAAATTAGATAACCTGGAAGAAATGGGTGCATTCCTAGAGATGTATCAACTACCAAAACTGAACCAGGAAGAAATAGAAAACCTGAATAGACCTATAACCACTAAGGAAATTGAAGCAGTCATCAAAAATCTCCCAAGAAACAAAAGCCCAGGGCCAGATGGCTTCCCAGGGGAATTCTATCAGACATTTAAAGAAGACTTAATACCTATTCTCCTGAAACTGTTCCAAAAAATAGAAATGGAAGGAAAACTGCCAAACTCATTTTATGAGGCCACCATTACCTTGATCCCAAAACCAGACAAAGATCCCATCAAAAAGGAGAATTACAGACCAATATCCTTGATGAACATGGATGCAAAAATTCTCACCAAAATACTAGCCAATAGGATCCAACAGTACATTAAAAGGATTATTCACCACGACCAAGTGGGATTTATCCCTGGGCTGCAAGGCTGGTTCAACATCCGCAAATCAATCAACGTGATACAATACATTAACAAAAGAAAGAACAAGAATCATATGATTCTCTCAATAGATGCAGAAAAAGCATTTGACAAAGTACAGCATCCTTTCTTGATCAAAACTCTTCAAAGTATAGGGATAGAGGGTACATACCTCAATATCATAAAAGCCATCTACGAAAAACCTACAGCGAATATCATTCTCAATGGGGAAAAGCTGAGAGCTTTTCCCCTAAGGTCAGGAACGCGGCAGGGATGTCCACTCTCACCACTGCTATTCAACATAGTATTAGAAGTCCTAGCCACAGCAATCAGACAACAAAAAGAAATCAAAGGCATCCAAATCGGCAAAGAGGAAGTCAAACTCTCACTCTTTGCAGATGATATGATACTGTATGTGGAAAACCCAAAAGACTCCACCCCAAAACTGCTAGAACTCACACAGGAATTCAGTCACGTAGCAGGCTATAAAATCAATGCACAGAAATCAGTGGCATTCCTATACACCAACAACAAGACAGAAGAGAGACAAATCAAGGAGTCGATCCCATTCACAATTGCACCCAAAAGCATAAGATACCTAGGAATAAGTTTAACCAAAGAGGCAAAGGATCTGTACTCAGAAAACTATAAAATACTCATGAAAGAAATTGAAGAAGACACAAAGAAATGGAAAAACGTTCCATGCTCATGGATTGGAAGAACCAACATTGTGAAGATGTCAATGCTACCTAGAGCAATCTACACATTCAATGCAATCCCCATCAAAATACCATCCATTTTTTTCAAAGAAATGGAACAAATAATCCTAAAATTTGTATGGAACCAGAAGAGACCCCGAATAGCCAGAGGAATCTTGAAAAAGAAAAGCAAAGCTGGCGGCATCACAATTCCGGACTTCCAGCTCTATTACAAAGCTGTCATCATCAAGACAGTATGGTACTGGCACAAAAACAGACACATAGATCAATGGAACAGAATCGAGAGCCCAGAAATGGACCCTCAACTCTATGGTCAACTTATCTTTGACAAAGCAGGAAAGAATGTCCAGTGGAAAAAAGACAGTCTCTTCAACAAATGGTGTTGGGAAAATTGGACAGCCACATGCAGAAGAATGAAACTGGATCATTTCCTTACACCACACACAAAAATAGACTCCAAATGGTTGAAAGACCTAATCGTGAGACAGGAGTCCATCCAAATCCTAAAGGAGAACACAGGTAACAACCTCTTCGACCTCAGCCGCAGCAACTTCTTCCTAGAAACATCACCAAAGGCACAGGAAGCCAGGGCAAAAATGAACTATTGGGATTTCATCAAGATAAAAAGCTTTTGCACAGCAAAAGAAACAGTCCACAAAACCAAAAGACAACCGACAGAATGGGAGAAAATATTTGCAAATGACATATCAGATAAAGGGCTAGTGTCCAAAATCTATAAAGAACTTATCAAACTCAACAACCAAAGAACAAATAATCCAATCAAGAAATGGGCAGAAGACATGAACAGACATTTTTCCAAAGAAGACATCCAAATGGCCAACAGGCACATGAAAAAGTGCTCCACATCGCTCGGCATCAGGGAAATCCAAATCAAAACCTCAATGAGATACCACCTCACACCCGTCAGAATGGCTAAAATTAACAAGTCAGGGAACGACAGATGTTGGCGGGGATGTGGAGAAAGGGGAACCCTCCTACACTGTTGGTGGGAATGCAAGCTGGTGCAACCCCTCTGGAAAACAGTATGGAGGTTCCTCAAACAGTTGAAATTAGAGCTACCGTTCGATCCAACAATCGCACTACTGGGTATTTACCCCAAAGATACAAATGTAGGGACCCGAAGGGGTACGTGCACCCCAATGTTTATAGCAGCAATGTCCACAATAGCCAAACTGTGGAAAGAGCCAAGATGTCCATCGACAGATGAATGGCTAAAGAAGAAGTGGTATATATACACAATGGAATATTATGCAGCCATCAAAAGGAATGAGATCTTGCCATTTGCAACGACGTGGATGGAACTGGAGGGTGTTATGCTGAGTGAAATAAGCCAATCAGAGAAAGACATGTATCATATGACCTCACTGATATGAGGAATTCTTAATCTCAGGAACAAACTGAGGGTTGCTGGAGTGGTCGGGGGTGGGAGGGATGGGGTGGCTGGGTGATGGACATTGGGGAAGATATGTGCTACGGTGAGCGCTGTGAGTTGTGTAAGACTGTTGAATCACAGATCTGTACTTCTGAAACAAATAACGCAACATACGTTAAGAAAAAAGAAAAAGAAGAAGATGGCAGGAGAGGAAGAATGAAGGGGAGTAAGTCAGAGGGGGAGACGAACCAGGAGAGATGACGGACTCTGAAAAACAAACTGAGGTTTCTGGAGGGGAGGAGGGTGGGGGGATGGGTTAGCCTGGTGATGGGTATTGAGGAGGGCACGTTCTGCATGGAGCACTGGGTGTTATGAACAAACAATGAATCATGGAACAGTACACCAAAACAAATTATGTAATATATGGTGATTAACATAACAATAAAAAATGAAAAAAAAAATGTAACCTTCCTTGGAAGTCAGTGTAGTTGATATCATTTGTAAGATGTACAAATTGAGAGAAAAAAGATGGGTGGGGCACCTGGCTGGCTCAGGTGGTAGAACACGCGATTCTTGATCTTGGGTTCATGAGTTTGGGTGTGAAGCCTACTTAAAAGATGGGTAACTTGTCTTAGGCAGTATGTATTGACTCAGCATTAGAACTTTGACTTTATATAGGTCTAAATCTAAAGTCACTGGGTCATAGGATTTAAACATTTAAAGATTTAAATTGAAACCAACCATTAAAATGATTTAAGAATCTCTTGTGCTGCCTTGGGCTTTTGTTCACTGATGAAATCATTGAAATTATAGACTTAAAATAAAACTACATTTTTGTAAAGTTGAAGGCACAGTAATACCCAGAGAGGAGCTCCTCCTTATGTAACATTCTTATTCCATTATTATCAGACTCTCCACCTGACATCATTCTGGAAGCAGCATACTAGACAGGTAACCTGGTGCTCTAAGCAGTACCGTCCAGTAGAAAGATAGCAAAAGCCACATGTTAAATTTTAAACTTAGTAGTAGCCACATTTTAAAAAGGAAAAAAATCGAGTGAAATTAATAAAGCATATATTTTATTTAACCTATACACAAAGTGTTATATTCAACATGTAATTAATATAAAATATCAATGAGATTTTACCCTTTTTTTTTTTCCTTACTAAGTTTTTGAAATCTCGGGTATATTTTGCACTTCTAGCACATCTCAATTTGGTCTGGCTGTGTTTCAGGTGTCTGATAGTCACATGTGGCTAGTGGCTACTGTATTGGACAAAGTAGCTCTATAGAGTTAGGGAAAGTATAGGAAGAGAACTCAGTCTGACAGCTTCATATAGAGGAAAACTTAAATAACGGTTATTTTTAATGACGGCCCTGAGTCAAGAAAAGATTAAATGTAACTTAGTGCTGTCCTTTTAAGAATGTGGAAAGCCATGATTTTTTTTTTTAAAGATTTCTGTCAAATACAGTCATACAGTTGAGAAGCTGTGTTTCTTGGAAACTGGACTCAATGTGGAACACTGTTTCCTGGTCACCCAATAAGTTAGAGTTAGAAATCAAAATTGTTCAACTTTACCTAGAGCTTTCAGAACAGAAGAAGCTGCTTCATGTGTCTGTCTCCTATATTTTGTTCCATCTCTGTAAACTCTGGACAAGAGTAATATCAACTAGCAGAAGACAGAAGAGAGGCAGATGAGGACAGACTGTGCTGGAACTGAGTCTGAATAGAAAGTTTTTGATAGTAAAATGCAAAGAGACCCTTCATTTTATAAATGAAGCAACTGTGGCCAACTGATTCACATAAATAGTCTATTATGTTGTCTGGATTACAGAATAAATCTGTTAAATAGAATTAGATCCCAATAGAATAGGGAATTTTCACCTTCTTGTTCTTTTGTCACTCCGATCCTGGGTGAGTTACTCTGTACTTGTGTCATCATGGGTAGATTACAGATAATACTAGTAATCTACCTTCATAGAGTTGTGAGGATTAAATGAGTTAATCCGGAGCACTTCCAACAGTCTCTGGTGTATACTATGTGCTCAAACAGTTGCCTCTCTTAGTCATCTGTAGAGCATGAATAGAGTTCAAATGTTTCATTGAATTCTTACAAAGTCTTTAATACAACTCTTTCTAACCCATAATCAGGTTAACTTCTAAAGTATAAATCAAAAATCAATCAATAAAAGCCATGCTTTACATAAGTTTATGCCTTCTTTCCTCAAAGTCAGGCATCGTACAGCTGTATCTGAGAAGAGGGTTCAGCTTCCACCCGCTGCTTCATCTCTATTTCCCTAGCGTGTGTGTTTTCCTTCTAAGCTTCTGCGTTGGGCTGCTGACCTTATTTCCACTCAAAAAATTTTCCTCTGCTTTTAGTCTGTAGGAGCCCCTTTTTGACTTCCATCTCCTTGATTACCCATTTTCAATGCTTGGAAATTGCAAAAGTAGTTGAGACTTAAGAAATATACTAACAGTAGTAAATGGCATCTATTTATATTCTGTTTTTATATCTTAATTGTAACAAACCAAGTGCAGACAAACAGGAAAGTTTGCATAAGGATTTACTATTGAAATAGGAAAGAATTTTTGTTAATTAATTTAGATCTGATAATAGCATTAGGGCTGTATAAGAAAATTACCATGTATTTTAGAGATGCATACTGAATGGATAGGGGTAGAGTCACAGGATGTCTAGAACTTTTTTTTTTTAAGATTTTATTTATTTATTTGCCAGAGAGACAGTGAGAGAAGGAACACAAGCAGGGGGAGTGGGAGAGGGAGAGGGAGAAACAGGCTTCCTGCAGAGCAGAGAGCCTGATTATGGGGCTCGATCCCAGGACCTTGAGATCATGACCTGAACCGAAGGCAGATGCCCAACAACCGAGCCACCCAGGCGCCCTGGAACTTACTTTAAAATAGTTAAGCCCAAAGGGGGTATACTGAAATAAGGATGGCAAAATTTTGATAATTTAAGAATCAGTATGTTGGATTTCATTTTACTATTTTTCTATTTTAAATTTTCATTAAAAATATGGGGGGGGGCACCTGGGTGGCTCAGCTGGTTAAGCGTCTGCCTTCGGCTCAGGTCATGATCCCGGGGTCCTGGGATCAAGTCCCACATCAGGCTCCCAGCTCAGCAGGGAGCCTGCTTCTCCCCCTGACCTTCTCCCCTCTCATGCTGTTTCTCTCTCTCTCTCAAATAAATAATTAAAATCTTTAAAAAAAAATTATGGGGGGCATGCCTGGGTGGCTCAGTTGGTTGGGCATCTGCCTTTGGCTCACATAATGATCCCAGGGGCCTGGGATCGAGTCCTGCATCGGGCTCCCTGCTCAGCGGGGAGTCTGCTTCTCCCTCTGCTGCCGCCCCCCCCCGCGCTTGTGCTCTCTGTCTCTACCTACCTCTGACAAATAAAATATTTAATAAAAATAAAGTAAAAATATTATAGGGGTTAAGTGGCTGACTTTGGCCCAGGTCATGATCCCAGGGTCCTGCTTCTCCCTCTCCCTCTGCCTGCCGCTCCCCCTGCTTGTGCTCGCTGTCAAATCATCTTTAAAAAATACATATTTCTTATTTTATTTCATTATGTTAGTAAAAAAATATTTTAAAAAATGTATGTGAAGTAAAATAATTGTCAGTCAAGGTTTTTCAGTTTATTTGGTGCATTTTATTTATAAATAATTTCTATGCAGAGTTGACATGTCTTTCCTAGGAAGAAGTTAAGAATTCCAATCACGTATCAATTTTTCTCTACTTTAGGTGGATTAGTAATAGAGAAACAGTGCTTTGATCCCAATTGTACACACATTGTTGTGGGACATCCACTTCGAAACGAGAAGTATTTAGCCTCAGTGGCAGCTGGGAAATGGGTGCTTCATCGCTCCTACGTGGAAGCATGCCGGACTGCTGGACACTTCGTGCTGGTATGTATTCAAACTAACATGAAGAATCATTTTTCGTTAAAAGTAATTGTCCTAATTGATTCTAGTATCTACACTAACCATTCATATAATTGAAATAACCAAATATGACCAATTAGATTATACCAATTTTACAAGGTCCAGATTAACAGAGCAAAAAAATTTAGAGATCACAGACCCAGATTCTCAGTTATATGAGTTTTATTTAATTTTAATCTGGGCTTTTTTTTCCCCCTCTTTGGAATAACATTAGAAAACTTCAGGATTACTTCATTGTAAACTTTTTATCCTTACTGCCAGCCCATTAAATATTAAATTGTTTGGGGACGTGTGGGTGGCTCAGTCAGTTAAGCATCTGCCTTTGGTTCAGGTCATGATCGCAGGGTACCGGGATCAAGTCCCGCATTGGCTCCTTGTTCGGTGGGGAGCGTGCTTCTCCCTCAGCCCCTCCCCCCTGCTCATGCTCACACTCAGCTCGCTCTCCCTCTGACAAAATCTTTTTAAAAAAGAACATTTTTTTTTTAAATATTGTCTGAAATATTTTGGTCCCTAACTAACCATCACAGTAATATCTATCATGTAGTTTTTGAAGTTTTCAATCAAGATCCCTTAGGGATATGATTTCTTTGGACAGGTAATCAAGGTGTTAACACATACCTCCACTGAGAACATGTCCTTCTGTGAAGTTCATCTTAAAATGGATGAAGCCCAATAATCTATATATTACCAATTACTAAGGTGTAGTTACCTGTATTTCTTAGAAACGTATGCAGTATTTTTCTGATTTCTAATTAAAAGCCAGATATACTTGACCCTCCTATGAAGCCAAATTAATGTACATTTCTTTCCTCTATGTTCATAAACTGATGCTTATTTAGTGCTCTGTATTTATAACAACTGAATGTATAGCTTTTAACTCTTAAATGATCGTGGACTCCTTGAGGACATATTGTAGGACCAGATCCAAAGTTTATTCTACTAATTGTCTAGGAAGAAGACTATGAATGGGGAAGTAGTTCCATACTCGATGTTTTGACTGGAATCAATGTTCAGCAACGAAGACTAGCACTTGCAGCAATGAGATGGAGGAAAAAACTCCAGCAAAGACAAGAATCAGGCATCGTTGAGGTATTAACATATATATGGTGATATGAACGGCATTCAGTGTCATGACTATTACAGATTTTAATTTTAAGAGAATATGCTTATTAACAAAATAATAATTCTACTTGTCTTTTATGCTTTGTTGATATACTTAGTTTGGGCATTCTAAATTGGGCTTAATGTTAATTCCTAATTTTAATTATGATTACAAGGAAGATATATATAATGTTGATGGCTCTATTAAAAATATATGTGTAAATGGGGTGCCTGGGTGGCTCAGGCAGTTAGGCATCCAATTCTTGATTTTAACTCAGGTCATGATCTTAGGGTGATGAGATCAAGCCCTGCCATCGGACTCCTCGCTCAGCCTGGAGTTTGCTGGAGATTCTCTCCCTCTTCCTCTGCCTCTCTCCCCACTGTGCATGTGCACACTAGTGCACATACTGTCTCTTAAATACATAAATCTTTTATTATTATTATTTTTTTAAGATTTTGTTTATTTGACAGAGAGAGACACAGCCAGAGAGGGAACACAAGCAGGGGGAGTGGGAGGGAGAAGCAGACTCCCCGCTGAGCAGGGAGCCCAATGCGGGGCTCGATCCCAGGACACTGAGATCATGAGCTGAGCCGAAGGCAGATGCCTAACGACTGAGCCACCCAGGCACTCCCATAAGTCTTTTTTTTTTTAAAAGTAAAAAGACATAAAAATAATTTAAATATATGTGTAAAATGTGACCCATACTGTATTTCTTCCAAAGACTCTTCAGCATCTACCTTCAAGGGTTCTTAACATGGGATCCACAGACTCTCCCAAAGGAGTTGTAGATCACATTCAGGAAGGCTGTTTATACACTTTGGATGGGGCAGGGAATACATCCTTATTTTTACTAACCTCCAATTGAAAACATTTCCTTTTATTATAGAAGTCTAGGTAAAAATCACAGCACTATTAATAGTACTTGTGATTTTACCCCAACAGAAATAAGATATCTTTGCTTTGCATTATAATTCCAAGTATCTTGAGATACTGCTTATGTTCAATTTTTTTTCATTGAAATATAGTTGATGCACAGTGTTACATTAGTTTCAGGTATGTAACAGATTTGACAACAATTCATTATGCTCACCACAAGTGTAGCTACCATCTGTCTTTATACTTCAAAATTATAATAATCTATCCAGCCACCACTATTTATTTAATTCATTAATATAGAAGCACATCTGTCACAAATTTGTAAATATTTTATTTTTAATAAAATGGGTTTTTTTGTAATCCTTTACACTTTATGTTAAAACCAGTATTTTAAAACATTATTAATATAGCACAGAAATTACATTTCAATAAAGCTGTTTCTTTAAAAGAATTATTTAGAGAACAGATCCATAGGTTTCACTGGACTGTCAAAGGGGTCCATGGCTCACATAAAGGTTAGAAACCCAAGTTTTAAATAATCTTGTGCGATGTATTCTGAGTTCTCTCCTGTGTCCAAGCCCTTGTTAGCCTTAATTCCCTTCTTTTAGAGTAATTCCACTGGCTTTTGTTGTTATTCCCTAGTGAAATGTTTTATATTTCTAATTCACAAACATTTTCAAGAGAAATATAAGGAGGGCTTCATCTAATTTGAGAAGTTGTGCATTAAGTTCTACCCTGGATTAATTATAAGAAAAAATACAAGAAAAGGCTAAACAAAAGTCAAGTTGCTTTGTTTTCATGTTATTCATTAAAACATTTTCCTTCATTCTTCAAGTATTTATTGATGACCTACTGTGTGCCAAACACCATGGTTGTGTGTTTTCAGAATATTCTGACCAGAGACAATTACCACTGTGGCACTTGGTAAAGGTTATAAGATTATTTGTTGACATAAAACTAAATTTACAGATAAAATAATGTATTATTTGCATTTATTTCCCAAATAATTTCAACACTGATTATATTTTCATTTGTAGGGGGCATTTAGTGGGTGGAAAGTTATCTTATATGTTGACCAATCCCGAGAAGCAGGATTCAAACGCCTTCTTCAGTCAGGAGGAGCAAAGGTTTGTATTCAGTCAATTTACAGAATTTTTTACACAAATTATTTTTCAAACAAGGTTGCTATGATCAGTTCTTAATTTTCGGTACTTGGTGAGATGACAATCCTTAAGTACAGATGATACAGTTGAACTACTCTGGGAAACTGATAGCTTCTTATTTCTTATTTTTTCTTTAGGTACTACCTGGTCATTCTGTACCTTTATTTAAAGAAGCCACACATCTCTTTTCTGACTTCAATAAACTGAAACCAGATGACTCAGGGGTTAATATAGCAGAAGCTGCCACCCAAAATGTGTACTGCTTGAAAACAGAGTACATTGCTGATTATCTGATGCAGGTTTGTAAGATTTTGTCCTTGATCTCCTCATCACCAGAGATAGGCTTATATATATAGGGATGTGACCACACAGCAAAACCCTTGGCTTGTTTATTAATAGCATGTTTGGCTCCAGTTCGCTTTCATTTCATTCAGTTTCATTCTACTTTCTATAATAATGAGTACATATGTAAACATTTAGCTTGGAGTTAAATGAAGCAGGTATAAAAATCTAAGTACCTCTGGGCGCCTGGGTGGCTCAGATGGTTAAGTGACTGCCTTCGGCTCAGGTCATGATCCTGGAGTCCCGGGATCGAGTCCCACATCGGGCTCCCTGCTCAGCAGGGAGTCTGCTTCTCCCTCTGACCCTCCCCCGTCTCATGCTCTCTCTCTCTTTATCTCCTTCTCTCTCTCAAATAAATAAAATCTTAAAAAAAAATTAAAAAAAATCTAAGTACCTCTAAAAGTTTTAAAAGTGCCCTCTATAATGTTGGAATATTGCTGTTCACAAATAGCCTAAGTTTTGATTTGAATGAGCAAAGAAAAATCTTTCTGATGCCAGAACACCTAAAATGCCATCAGGAATCAGCAAGGTAGGATACATGATAATAAATGTCTCACTCCAAAGGATTTCAAACATAATGGTATAGAAATAAGGGGAAGCCAAAACTTAGCCTGCTGTGTAATTTTTACTGTTTGTGTTTGGGAGTTGCTCAGGATATATAGAAAGAATGGCTAAAACATAAACAATAAAACCTTTGTCATAAAGCGGTGGGATGTACTGATTGGAATTGGTAAGCCAATACTAACTCCTAGAAACACCTAAATCACTTTTTTTAAAAACTCAAGTTTTTTTGTTCCCTGCTTTTCTCAGGGTTGTATTGTGTGTCAGACACTAGATTTCTGGAGGAATGCAGTGGGGGGAGTGGGCTGCTCTGTATTTCTACATCTGAGCTCATTATTTCCTACCTAGCTCTCAGAAGTAGAGAAAACAGAATACTTCTGTGGGGGCAAAGCAGTAGACTAGGGAAGGGAGAGTAGTGACTTCATGTTCAAGTTCATGGTCAAGATAAGCCAAGCACAAGTAAGGCTCTTGAGATAGGCCCACCCCAGTGTTCTGACCTCAGGTTAAATGCTGAGGGGGGGGCGGGGGGGAGCATTAATTAAAAAGCTGGGTGCAGTGGCTGCAGGGATCTTGGTGATGAAAGCCTTCAACATGTCCTTAGCCATACTGTTCCAATCTGGATGGTCACCGTCTACTTCTACAAACTGGTGTCATCCCAGGATCTCCATTCATCATCCTTTCTCTTCTCTGTTGGATCTCCTGTTTCTATATCCCATGTCATCCTGATCTGCTCTCATCTGGTTGAAGGTGTTCTTATAGTAACTTCTTGAGAAAGCACATGGGAGATAAACTGAGATTTTCTTTGTGTGAAAATTCTTTTTTTCTGTGATTGCATTTCTTTTATCGTTTAGATGGGCATCAAATTCTAGGTTGGAACCTATTTTCTCCTTAGACTTTTGATTGCTTATCTCCTTGCTTCTAGTGTTGCTGTTGAGTAGTTAAAGCCATTTTGATTCATAATCTGTTATATGTAACTAATCTAGTAGGAAGCTCTTTTTGTCCCTAGTTTTCTGAAATTTCAAAATGATAGGCTATCATGAGGGTCTCTTTTTATTATACTGCACATGGTAGGCCTCTTCTGGTTTGGTAACTTGTGTCTTTCAGTTCTGGGAAATCTTGAATTATTTCAATGATGATTTTTTTTCCCTCCACTTTCTGTTCTCTCTAGTACTTCTGCTACTTGTATATTGGATCTTCTTATTTCACCACTATTTTTATAATCTTCACTTTTTGAGAGGTTCCCTCAGTTCAGTCTTCTCCTTTTATCAGCTCTTCATTTTGCGATCATGTTTTTAATAATCAGGACCTTTTTAAAAGTTTTTTGAATTTACATTTTAATTTTTTAATATCTTTTTTGCTTCATAGATGTAATACCTTCTACTGGATCTCAGAGGATTTATTGATTTTTTTTTAACTTATTTCGGTATATTCTCTATCCACTAAACTGCATTTTCCTCTTTGTTTGGGTCTTTGTCTAAGCTGATTGGAAGTACTGAGCACACAGTTGGGTCTTGGCAGTTTTGATCCGGATGCAATAGTCTTTGTGGTCTAATTGTTGGGGACTGTCGTCTGGGTTCATACTTGCATATACTTCTTGAATTGTTTCAATTGCTCCAAAGAGGAATCTTCCAGTCTGCCTGAAGGAAGAATCTGGCCACCTTTTTTTTTTTTTGAGATACAATGACATATGACATTAATTTCAGATGTTCAGCATAAGAGTTGTATGTATTCATGACTATATATGCAAAATTATCACCATACATAATGAGATTTTCTTTCTTATGATAAGAACTCCCAAGATTGAGTCTCTTCCAACTTTCAAATATACCATACAATATTAACAACTACAGTCACCATGTTGTATATTACATCCTCAGGGCTTATTTTATAACTGTAAGTTTGTACCTCTTGTTCACCCTTACCCATTTCCCCCAGCCCTCACACCCTGCATCTAGCAACCCCCAGTCAGTTCTTTGTATCTATCTCATTTGGGTTTTTTTTTATTTTTTTATTTTTTTAAGATTTTATTTATTTATTTGACAGAGAGCACACGAGCAGGGGGAGTGCAAGAGGGAGAAGCAGGCTCCTTACTGAGCAGGGAGCCCGATGCGGCAGTCAATCCCAGGATCCTGGGATCATGACCTGAGCCGAAGGCAGATGCTTAAATGACTGAGCCACCCAGGCACCCGTTTTTTATATTAGGTTCCACTTGTAAGTGAAATCATCTAGTATTTGTCTTTTTCTGACTTATTTCACTTTGCATCATGCCATCAAGGTCCATCCATGTTGCTGCAGTTGGCAGGGTTTCCTTGGCTGAAATATTTTTTTATGGCTGATTAATCCATTGTGTGTGTGTGTGTGTGTGAATTTTCTTTATCCATCTGTCAGTGGACACTCAGGTTTTCATATCTTAGCTATGGTAAATAATGCTGCAGTGAACATAGGAGAGCAGATATCTTTTTGAATTAATGTTTTTATTTCTTTTGGATAAATACATAGAGGTTGGAACTGTTGAATCATAAGGTAGTTCCTTTTTTTTAAGATTGTATTTAACACAGTGTTATTAGTTTCAGGTGTGCAATATAATGATTCAACAATTGCTCAGTGCTCATCGAACTAAGTGTACTCTTAAGGTAGTTATATTTTTAATTTTTTGAGGAAAAAAATAATGGCTGCATCAGTTTACATTCCCACCAGAAGTACACAAGAGTTCTCGTTTCTCCATATCCTCATCAACACTTGTCTTTTTGATAACAGCTATTCCAACATGTGTTAGGTAATATCTTGTTATGATTTTGATTTGCGTTTCTTTGATGATTAGTGACGTTGAGCACCTTTTCGTATACCTGTTGACCATCTGTGTCTTTGGGGAAATGTCTATTCAGATCTCTGCCCATTTTTTAATCACATGGTTTGGGATATTAACCCCTATCCGATAGATGATTTGCAAATATTTTCTCCCTTTCTTAGGTTGCCTTTCCTTTTGCTGATGGTGTCCTTTACTATGCATGAGCTTTTTAATTTGATGTCTCCCCACATGTTAATTTTTGCTTGTGTTTCTTTTCATTTTGGTGTGAAATCCAAAAAATTTTTACCAAGACCAATGTCAGAGAGCTCATGACGTATATTTTCTTTTAGTTTTATAGTTTCATGTCTTTCATCCGAATCTTTAATCCATTTTGAGTTTATTTTTGTGTATGGTATAAGATAGTGGTCCTGTTTCAGTCTTTTGCATGTAGCTGTCTAGTTTTTCCAACACCATTTATTGAAGAAACTGTCCTTTTCCTTTTGTATGTTCTTGGCTCCTTTGTAATTGATCGAGTATGCCTGGGTTTATTTCAGGGTTTTCTGTTCTGTTCTCTTGATCTGTGTGTCTGTGTATGTGGTAGTACCATACTGTTTGGTTACCATAGTTTTGTAATACAGTTTAAAATCAGGGAGCATGATGCCTCCAGCTTTGTTCTCCTTTCTCAAGATTGCTTTGGCTAGGGGCGCCTGAGTGGCTCAGTCATTAAGCGTCTGCCTTCGGCTCAGGTCATGATCCCAGGGTCCTGGGATCGAGCCCCGCATCAGGCTCCCTGCTCCACGGGAAGCCTGCTTCTCCCTTTCCCGCTCCCTCTGCTTGTGTTCCCTCTCTCGCTGTGTCTCTCTGTCAAAAAATAAATAACTCTTAAAAAAAAAAAAAGATTGCTTTGGCTATTTGGAGTCTTTGTGATTCCATACAAACTTTAGGATTGTTAGTTCTATTTCTAGAAAAAATGCCATTGAAATTTTGATAGGGATTGCATTGAATCTGTGGGTTGCTTTGGGTAGTGTGGACATTTTAATAGTGTTAATTTTTCCAGTCCATGAGCATGGAATATCTTTCCATTTATTTGTGTCATCTTCTATTTCATCAGTGTTGCCTAGTTTTCTTTTTTTTAAGATTTTATTTATTTGACAGAGAGAGAAATAGCAAGAACAGGAACACAAGCAGGGGGAGTGGGAGAGGGAGAAGCAGGCTTCCCGCCGAGCAGGCAGCCCAATGCAAGGCTCAATCCCAGGACCTGAGCCGAAGGTAGACGCTTAAGACTGAGCCACCGAGGCGCCCCAATGTTGTCTAGTTTTCAATGTACAAGTCTTTTATCTCCTTGATTAAATTTGTCCCTATTTTATTCTTGATGCAATTGTAAATGGAATTTTCCTTTATATTTGAAATGGCTTTCTTTTAAAAAGGGTATCGTTGGGTTTTTTTTATTCTTTAGACTGTTTAGTCCATCGTGTAATTATTGATATGATTGGATTTAGGGTTTTTTTTTTTTTTTTGCAGTTTTCAATTTGTCTTTGTTCCTGTGTTCTTTCTTTCTTGCCTTTTTTGTTGGAGGCAGGGTGTGTTTTGCTCTATGGATTATAATATACTTAACTTTTTATAGTCTAGCTAAAATGATATTGTGCCACTTCACATGGAATGTAGAAATCTTACACTCATATAGGTTCCTTTACTTCCCCTATCCTTTAAACCAGGGGCCAATAAACTGTAGCCCACAGGCCAAACCCTCTCCACTGCCTGTGTTACAAAGTTTTACTGGAACACAGCTCCATTCACTCATTTACATGTTCTCTCTTCTGCTTTTGCAGTGCAACACTGGGCTGAGTAATTGCAACAGAGACCATCTCTCCCACACAGCCTGAAATATTTAGTGTCCGGTCCTTCAACGTAAAGCAGGGGCCAGCAAACTTTCTGTAGACTTGTATATTTTCCCTTGTCTCTTACAGCTCCACAGAACAGTGTTCTGCCATAAAGCAAAACTTGCTTAAACGGTCCTATGTATTTTGAGGAAATTAAAAGGAAAAATACAGTCTTATATTTATCCTATCTGGTATCAGTTTTCCTTCAGCCCAAAACTTTGATTTGTAGTATAAGTCTGATGGGACCAATTCTAGTTTTCTTTTATTTGAGAGTGTCTATTTTACCATTATGCCTGAAGGATCTTTTTGTAGGGCATAGGATTTAGGGTTGATAGTGTTTTTTACTAACGACTCCACTTTCTGCTGGCCTCCGTTATTTCTGAGAAGTCAGTGGTAATTTGATTTCTTCTCCTGTATGCAGTGCAGTGTCTCATTTTTTCTTCTGGCTGTTTCATCTTTGATTTTCACCATTTATGATACTTCCAGGTGTAGTTTCTTTATATTAATCCTGCTTTTTCTGCAGAGCTTCTTCAATCTGTAAATTTCTCTCTTTCACCAAACTTGAGAAATTTTGACAATTACTTCTCCATTCTTTCCTGTCTATATGGGAATTTAATCACTCGTACCTTTTGATATTGTCCCACAGGTCCCTCCCTCAGGTCCTTCAGGCCATATTTACTTTCTGTGTTTTCTGATTGACTAATTCCTATTTATTACTTCACTGATTTTTTTCCTGTTATTTTCATTCTAAAGGCTCTTACAGGAGATTTTCTTATTTAGATATTAAATTTTTTTATATCTAGAATCAGCTCTTTTTTATGGTTTCTATTTTTCTACTTTTTCATTTCACTCATTTCAAGGATAAGAGCTGCTTTGGTATCATTGTCTACTATTTCCAACATCGGGGTCATGAGCAAGACTGCTTTTATTTTGAGGTAATCGGTAGCTTTACATGCAATTGTAAGAAATAATAGTTTCCCCCAGGGGATGATATCTTGCAACAATATAAGACAGTATTACAGCCAGGATATTGACCTGATGCAATCCAAACTTATTCCGATTTCCCCACTTTTTTTTAAGATTTTATTTATTTGAGAGAGAGAGAATGAGAGAGAGCACGAGGGGGAAGAGGGTCAGAGGGAGAAGCAGACTCCCTGCTGAGCAGGAAGCCCGATGTGGGACTCGATCCCAGGACTCTGGGATCATGACCTGAGCCGAAGGCAGTCGCCTAACCAACTGAGCCACCCAGGCGCCCCCAATTTCCCCACTTCTGCTTCATGTGTCTGCCACCACAGTCAAGATACAGAACAATCTATCGCTACAGCAATCATTCATTTTGCCTTTTTTTTTTTTAACTACACCCACCTCCTTCCCTTCATTCTCTTCTCCCAGCGGTCTCTTACACCTGTCAACCACTAATCTGTTGTCAGTGTCTTTAAATCTTAAATGGAATCAATATAGTGTGTAATCTTTTCGGATTGGCTTTTTTTTTTTTTTAAGATTTCATCTATTTATTTGACAGAGAGAGAGCAGGAACACAAGCAGGGGGAGTGGGAGAGAGAGAAGCAGGCCTCCCGTTGAGCAGGGAGCCTGATGTGGGATTCGATCCCGGGACTCCAGGATCATGACCTGAGCCGGAGGCAGACACTTAACGACTGAGCCACCCAGGCGCCCCGGCTTTTTTTTTTTAGCAAGATTCCCTTCGGAATCATTCAGGTGTTGCTTGTATCAGTGATTTTATTACTTTTTATTGAACATTTGAGATCTACAGCTTAACCATTAGCCTATTGAAGGACATCTGGGTTGTTTCTACTTTGGGGCTATTATGACTAAAGCTGCTATGAACATTTTTTTGCACATATTTTATGTGGAAATAAGATTTCATTGCATTGGGATAAATTCCTAAGTGTGTTTCCAGAGTGGTCATATTTTACATTCCTACCACTGTTATAAGTGATCGTTTTTCTGTATCCTTATTGGCATTTGTCACTTTTTTTTAGCCATTTCAGTTGGTATGTAGTAATCTCTCATTGTGGTTTTAATTTGCAGTTCCATAATGGCTAGTCAAGAGTGAATGCCTTTGGTGTGCTTCATAAATGTCATGAGGTGTGAGGTTTTCACAGAAGGTGTGAAGTTTAGGTCACTCAGAATGTCCAATTGCTCCACCGTAAAAGAACTGTCCTCCACTTAGTTGCTTTTACACCTTGGTCAAAATTCAGTTTGGCATATGTTGGGGGTCTATTGATCTAGGTCTTTCCCTCTGCAATAGCATCTTTCTTCTTATATCTGATATTAGGTAGCGATTCCTCTTTACTCTTCTTTTTCAAGATCCTTTTAGCTTTTCTAGGGCCTATACCTTTTAAGTTTTTAAATAAGCTTATCTATATGCCTATGAAAACATCTTGCTACGATTTTGATAGGAATCACATTAAACCTACAGATCAATTTAAGTGAATTGACATCTTCACTATGTTCAGTCTTTCAGTCCATGAATACAGCATATTTAAGTCGTCTTTGATTTCCTTCATGAACATTTTGTAATTTTCAATACATATAAGTTTTAGATCTTTATTGGGTTTTTGGATTCTGATTGTTTTTTCTTGAGAATGGGTCATGTTCTTCAGATGTGGAGTAATTTGCATGCGTCTAAGTTGTAAAAACTAGATTCTGTTACGTTCCTTAGGGAATGCCATTCTGTTTGCTTACCAGGCACCTCTTGCAGTGAGTGCGGGATCAAAGCTTTAGCCTTACTTGAGCCGCCTCTGCGCATCCATGGTGAGAGGGCAAAGATTTGGGCAGATTTCATACCCGAGTGTGAGGCTTCCCCTGCTCCCTCCTGGGATTTCCCACCTCATTTTCCAGTGGCTGTGGTTTCAGGCCATTACTACATGTTTTCTGTTGTGACTTGGCCCTCATAATACCGACTTCTCCTTACAACAAAAACAAAAATGAAGAGAAATTCACTCCCTACCCAGTGTCAACCCCTTTGGTATTTGCCTGATCTCATTTCCTCTCCAGTGTCTTGGGGTAGTTGCTTTTAACATATTTGGGTCGGAAGTTGTCATCCAGGGAAGAGTTGAATCAAAAGGCACTTACTCAGTATTTTATGGTGATGCATTTTCATGTTTTCCAGTCTGCCATCTTGCTAGAAAATTTTTATCACACTTTTAATGAGGGAAAGGTCGTTTTGGGTTGGAATATGGTTGTGAGGAAGAGAATTTTAAGGGTTTTAGAGGCAATGTATGAATTTTGGCTTTAACTCCTGCTAGTTATATGTTATTTAACCTTTTTTTATCTTATCTGTAAAATAAAAAAACACCTACCTCACATGTTTAAATATTTTTAAAAATCGACACTAAGTATAAGGTGTCACTTCTTAACCATACCTTTTTACAAATGAAACCATTATCAAGATCTGAGCTGGCCCCATTCCACCTGAGCTATAAATCTATTTTTCTGATAAAAGGTGAGATTTTGTCACACAGGTTCTGTTCCCTAAATGTGATAAGTGCTAAGTAGCATACCTTAAAAGACAAATCTCAAGTTTTTTCTGGTTCAAAAGCACAGTCAAGGAAAAATGAACAGTGTTTTTCCCTTTTATAGGAATCCCCTCCTCAAGTAGAAAATTACTGTCTGCCAGAAGCGATTTCATTTCTTCCGAATAATAAGGAACCTGGGCCTGGATTATCACAGAAGAGGAAAGCTCCTACAGAGAAAAATAAAATCAAACGACCTAGAGTAAACTAATCATGTTTACTCTTTAGTCA
This sequence comes from Eumetopias jubatus, assembly GCF_037043125.1. NCBI lineage: Eukaryota > Metazoa > Chordata > Mammalia > Carnivora > Otariidae > Eumetopias > Eumetopias jubatus. Next base: position 115,890 of record NW_028274810.1, read on the forward strand.
CCAAACATTAGTATTTTAATTATAAAGCCTGAATGTTACTGTCTTGGATTTGCATAGTAATTTAAAGACAAGCGGCTGTAGAAGAATTCAGCTTCAGAGTATAATGATGACCTTGCTTGTAGTTAGTTTTTAACACCTGAAATTTTAACCACTGAAATATTAACTTTTACCTGAAATAACAAAACAGATCCTCAGCCATCTTGTCATTAAACCACATTGAAGTGTGTATGGGGCTGTTTATTTAATATCCGAGGCTGTAGCTTAGTGGAAGTTTTAGTAAGGTGATGGATTTTACTTTAAAATGCCAGCTTTAATTCGTAACAATAAGGAAGTTATCAACTGGGATTTTTTTCATGTTTTCCCTGATTCTTCTCACCCCTTTCCCTCTTTTTAACAGGAGCCTGAGTACAAGGTTTGAGGAACTGAGGCTTTAAACTTAAATATGTGAGTGTATATATGTATATGCATGTTTGTACAGATCTCCATGATGTTTGCCAAGTTTGGGTGCCAAAACTTGGAAAATAATAAATAAAAGTGACTCAAATTAGTTAAGTTTTTAAATGCAAAGCATTTTGGTGTCCATTCTCTTTTTGAAGCAATAAATGATTTGTAAAATATAGCTTAAAAAAGAAATTGCTGGGGCACCGGAGTTGTGCAGGTGGTTGAACATCCGACTCTTGGTTTCAGCTCGGGTGGCTCAGGTCATGGGATCAAGTCCCAGGTCGGGCTCCGGGCTGAGCTCGGAGTCTGCCTGGATTCCCTGTCCCTCTCCCTCAGCCCCCTCCCTCCCTAAAATAACTTTTTAAACTCAAAAATCGCTAGTTATATTTCTGATGTTTGTTACTTATGTAGGCTATTATATTAGTGGGTTAAAACCCTTTTATTGGAACTACAAGATTGCATTAGCCTGTATTAATCTAAACCTAAACACCAAATGCTACATGTGTTACCACAGTCCTCTAAATGTAAAGCTACCTCATTTTGCTGAAAGGAAGAACCAGAATCAGAACTATGATTTTGATGTAAATGGCCCCATTTCATAATGACTCTTGAAAGGCAAACTCAAATGGTGAAGGGTGGAAGTTCTTATCCTAGACACAAAACCCCTCAAGTTTTTTATCGGGTCTTCCTCTGAATGGAGGGAAATAGAGGGGGTTATCCCGGCCCTTCAGTTTTTGGCTTTGAACTAAATTCACAGCTCAGGTCAAAAATTCCTACACAGCCAAAGAGATAGCATTGTCGTGTAACCATGCCCCTCCCCAAACAGAAACCCCCGACCTGGTTTTATGGGGGCCATTTTGTGTGAGTAGAGTCTTTTCACTCTTTTCCCTGGCAGCTTGTGGCAAGTTTCCCCAAATTTCATCCCTTAGATTCTTTGCAATAGTCACTACTGTTCAAAACAACTTCACGAGTGCTCTGTGAAAGTAAATGTTAGATCCTCTTTGTCCCTAGCCCAGATAAAATTACATAATGTACCATTTTCTTTTCTGCCAAGATTATGAACTGTTTTTCCAGTCAGTTCTTAAACATAGTTTATAAATTTAAGAGTCCAGATTTCACCTGCTCCTCCTGATTCTCCAGACTCTGTCAGCCATTTCCGCTTTGGCTTCCACTCTCAGACTCTAGATGCCCTAATGCCAGCAAGGCCTTACACGCAAGTAGTTCTAAGCACAGGAAGTTCTCTCATTTAGGAAGGCACAAAAGCTTTCCTTGATTACTCTTAGTTTCTCCTCAGAATTGCTCTAGTATTTTAATGTGGCACTTAAATTAGAAGCAGGGGTCCAAGGCGCGTCTGGACGCAACACCTCTTTCCTGAGGCCAGGCCGTCTGGCCCTGTGTGCGTTTAGTCCGAACTGCCATCGGCCTAACGCCAAGGAACCAAACGTTAGAGGCCCCGAGCCTTCGCCACGAACGCCCTTCCTGAGCGCACACTTCACCTGTGGGGTGTTTGTGTGAAAGCATGAGCGATAGAACTTAAACGTGACTCTGACCGACAAACAGGCCTGTAAGGAAGGCTGCTGTCTCGACCCCTCTCTTGTGTGAGGAGGTTAGCACTGCTATCCCCTGTGGGCCTGCCTGGAGACCCAGGTACCTAAGCCCTAGCACGGAGAAGCCAGGCTGTAGAGTGACCGAACCCTAGCTAACAGCAGTGGAGAAGGAACGTGCTGTAGACAGCATCACGGTTGCGGAGGGTGGCAACACTTTCAGTGTGTCTGCGTGAGGGCCTAGGAAAAGATTCCCTTGAATCACAGGGCGAGAGAAACGGCTTCGCGGAGAGGCACCGCTCGCATCAGCTCTAGGGTCACGAAGCTAGCCTTCCACCGGCACGGGTGCGTGAAGCCCTGAATTCCAGGCACCTCCATCGACGGCAGAAATCTGGGCAGATACCGTGCCTTAAGCTCCCGCCGGTCACTGCCTTAGAGGGCGCGCTCTATTGTTACTGGGGCTGAGAGCTCTGGGAACGGCCTCCCTAAAGCCCAACCGAGCGAGCAAGAGCCCGGGGCCGAAGACACGCCTCTTGGCTCGGCTCTTGTTGCTGGGCCCAGGACCGTTGCCCCGTGTGCGAGTGCAGGCCTCAAAACCAGCCCCTGACTGTCAGGAACCACACTGGAGAGCGTCCTGGCTCCAGCCGGGACAGCCGTTGCTCAGGGTGGAAACATTCTGCCTTGTGCCTGCGGCCGTGCGCTGCCAGCTAGTCCCAGACCATTTTCGGAGTGAGACTCAGGGGGCGGCAGAAGGCAGAACACGGCCCCCCGCTTGGTTCGTGAAACCGGGCCTCCGGCCCCACTTGGGCATGCAAGTCTCATTGCTAGCGGACGAACGCGAAGCAAACACAGTGTAGAGAATCCGTGCTGTAGCTGTCGCCGACCTCTCTGCGGGAGGAGGCAGCGTACGGTGTCCGGGCACGAGAGCCTTGGGAACGGGTTCCATGCGCCAAAGCCAGGTGAGAAACAGGCCGTTGCGGAAGGCACCTATCGGCTCTGCTCCTGCTACCCGGTCCAGGTACCTGTACACTGCTCCCCGTGGCTCGGGAACTCTCGCCGCTCAACCCTGACTTGGAAGAAAGCAGCCTGGAAACCAGCACAGCTGTAGCTCCCGTCCCCTCTCCACGGGGCGCGGCCACCGGTTCAACCGTGCTTGTGTGCCCAGCTGCGGAGTGGGTCCCAGCGGAATTCCAGGGAGAAAGAAGCAGGGGTCCAAGGCGCCTCTGGACGCAACAGCTCTTTCCTGAGGCCAGGCCGTCTGTCCCTGTGTGCTTTTAGTCCAAAGTGCCATCCGCCTAACGCCAAGGAACCAAAGGCTAGAGGCCCCGAGCCTCCGCCACGAACGCCCTTCCTGAGCGCACACTTCACCTGTGGGGTGTTTGTGTGAAAGCATGAGCGATGGAACCTAAACGTGACTCTGACCGAGACACAGGCCTGTAAGGAAGGCTGCTGTCTCGACCCCTCTCTTGTGTGAGGAGGTGAGCAGTGCTCTCCTCTGTGGGCCTGCCTGGAGAGCTAGGTACCTAAGCACTAGCACGGAGAAGCCAGGCTGTAGAGTGACCGAACAGTAGCTAACAGCAGTGGAGAGGGACCGTGCTCTAGACACCATCACGGTTCCGGACGGTGGCAGCACTTTCAGTGTGTCCGCGTGAGTGCCTAGGAAACTATTCCCCTGAAACACAGGGCGAGAGAAACGGATTCGCGCAGAGGCACCTCTTGCACCAGCTCTAGTGTCACGAAGCTAGCCTTCCCCCGGCACGGGTGCGTGGAGCCCTGAGGTCCAGGCTCTTCCTTCGGACGCAGAAATCTGGGCAGATACCGTGGCTTAAGCTTCCACCGGTCACTGGGTTAGAGGGCGCGCTCTACTGTGTCCTGTGGCTGAGAGCTCTGGGAACGGCCTCCCTAAAGGCCACCCGAGCGAGCAAGTGGCCGGGGCCGAAGACACGCCTCTTGGCTCGGCTCTTGGTGCTGGGGCCAGGACCGTTGCCCCGGGTGCGAGTGCAGGCCCCAAAACCAGCCCCTGACTGGCAGAAACCACACTGGAGAGCATCCTGGCACCAGCCGGAACAGCCGTTGCTGAGGGTGGAAGCATTCTGCCGTGTGCCAGCGGCCGTGCGCTGCCAGCAAGTCCCAGACCTTTTTCGGAGTGAGACTCAGGCGGCGGCAGAAGGCAGAACACGGCCCCCCGCTTGGTTCGTGAAGCCAGGCCTGCGGCCCTGCCTTGGCATGCCAGTCTCATTGCTAGCGGACGAACGTGAAGCAAACACAGTGTAGAGAATCCGTGCTGTAGCGGCCGCCGACCTCTCTGCTAGAGGAGGCAATGTACAATGTCCGTGCGCGAGAGCCTGGGGAACGGTTTCCATACGCCAAAGCCAGGTGAGAAACAGGCCGTTGTGGAAGGCACCTCACGGCTCTGCTCTTGCTACCAGGAGCTGCTACCTCTACACTGTTCCCCGTGGCTCGGGAACTCTCGCCGCTCAAGCCTGACTTGGAAGAAAGCAGACTGGAAACCAGCACAGCTGTAGCTCCCGTCCGCTGTCCACAGGGTGCGGCCACCTCTTCAACTGTGCTTGTGTGCCCAGCTGGGTAGTGGGTCCCTGCGGAATTCCAAGGGAGAAAGAAGCAGGGGCCCAACGCGCCTCTGGACGGAACACCTCTTTCCTGAGGCCAGGCCGTCTGGCCCTGTGTGCGTTTAGTCCGAACTGCCATCCGCCTAATGCCAAGGAACCAAACGCTAGAGGCTCCGAGCCTACCCCACGAACGCCCTTCCTGAGCGCACACTTCACCTGTGGGGTGTTTGTGTGCAAGCATGAGCGATGGAACCTAAATGTGACTCTGACCGAAAAACAGGCCTGTAAGGAAGGCTGCTGTCTCGACCCCTCTATTGTGTGAGGAGGTTAGCACTGCTCTCCGCTGTGGGCCTGCCTGGAGACCTAGGTACCTAGGTACCTAACTAAGCACTAGCTCGGAGAAGCTAGGCTGTAAGGTGACCGAAAACTAGCTAACAGCAGTGGAGAGGGACCGTGCTTTAGACACCATCTCAGTTGCGGAGGGTGGGAACACTTTCAGTGTGTCTCCGTGAGGGCCTAGGAAACGATTTCCTTGAATCAGAGGGCGAGAGAAACGGCTTCGCGCAGAGGCACCGCTCGCATCAGATCTAGCATCACGAAGCTGGCCTTCCCCCGGCTCGGGTGTGTGGAGCCCTGAATTCCATGCACCACGGTCGAAGGCAGAAATCTGGGCAGATACCATGCCTTAAGCTCCCGGCGGTCACTGGGGTAGAGGGCGCGCTCTACTGTGTCCTCAGGCTGAGAGCAGTGGGAACGGCCTCCCTTAAGCCCAAGCGAGTGAGCTAGAGCCCGGGGCCGAAGACACGCCTCTTGTCTCGGCTCTTGTTGCTGGGCCCAGGACCGTTGCCCCGTGTGCGTGTGCAGGCCCCAAAACCAGCCCCTGACTGGCAGGAACCACACTGGAGAGCATCCTGGCTCCAGCCGGGACAGCCGTTGCTGAGGGTGAAAGCATTCTGCCTTGTGCCAGCGGCCGTGCGCTGCCAGTGGTTCCCAGACCATTTTCGGAGTGAGACTCAGGCGGCGGCAGAAGGCAGAACACGGCCCCCCGCTCCGTTCGTAAAGCCGGGCTTGCGGCCCCGCTTTGGCATGCAAGTCTCATTGCTAGCGGACGAACGCGAAGCAAACACAGTGTAGAGAATTTGTGCTGTAGCTGCCGCCGACATCTCTGCGGGAGGAGGCAGTGTACGGTGTCCGGGCGCGAGAGCCTGGGGAACGGGTTCCATCGCCAAAGCCAGGGGAGAAACAGGCCGTTGCAGAAGGCACCTATCGGCTCAGCTCCTGCTACCCGGTGCAGGTACCTCTACACTGCTCCCCGTGGCTCGGGAACTCTCGCCGCTCAAGCCTGACTTGGAAGAAAGCAGACTGGAAACCAGCACAGCTGTAGCTCCCGTCCCCTGTCCACAGGGTGCGGCCACCTCTTCAACTGTTCTTGTGTGCCCAGCTGGGTAGTGGGTCCCTGCGGAATTCCAAGGGAGAAAGAAGCAGGGGCCCAACGCGCCCCTGGACGGAACACCTCTTTCCTGAGGCCAGGCCGTCTGGCCCTGTGTGCGTTTAGTCCGAACTGCCATCCGCCTAATGCCAAGGAACCAAACGCTAGAGGCCCCGAGCCTACCCCACGAACGCCCTTCCTGAGCGCACACTTCACCTGTGGGGTGTTTGTGTGCAAGCATGAGCGATGGAACCTAAATGTGACTCTGACCGAAAAACAGGCCTGTAAGGAAGGCTGCTGTCTCGACCCCTCTATTGTGTGAGGAGGTTAGCAGTGCTCTCCTCTGTGGGCCTGCCTGGAGAGCTAGGTACCTAAGCACTTGCACCGAGAAGCCAGGCTGTAGAGTGACCGAACAGTAGCTAACAGCAGTGGAGAGGGACCGTGCTCTAGACACCATCACGGTTCCGCACGGTGGCAACACTTTCAGTGTGTCCGCGTGAGTGCCTAGGAAACTATTCCCCTGAAACACAGGGCAAGAGAAACAGATTCGCGCAGAGGCACCTCTTGCACCAGCTCTAGTGTCACGAAGCTAGCCTTCCCCCGGCACGGGTGCGTGGAGCCCTGAGGTCCAGACTCTTCCTTCGAAAGCAGAAATCTGGGCAGATACCGTGGCTTAAGCTTCCACCGGTCACTGGGTTAGAGGGCGCGCTCTACTGTGTCCTGTGGCTGAGAGCTCTGGGAACGGCCTCCCTAAAGGCCACCCGAGCGAGCAAGTGGCCGGGGCCGAAGACACGCCTCTTGGCTCGGCTCTTGTTGCTGGGCCCAGGACCGTTGCCCCGTGTGCGAGTGCAGGCCGCAAAACCAGCCCCTGACTGGCAGGAACCACACTGGAGAGCATCCTGGCTCCAGCCGGGACAGCCGTTGCTGAGGGTGAAAGCATTCTGCCGTGTGCCTTCGGCCGTGCGCTGCCAGCGGTTCCCAGACCATTTTCGGAGTGAGACTCAGGCGGCGGCAGAAGGCAGAACACGGCCCCCCAGTCCGTTCGTGAAGCCGGGCCTGCGGCCCCGCTTTGGCATGCAAGTCTCATTGGTAGTGGATGAACGCGAAGCAAACAGTGTAGAGAATCCGTGCTGTAGCTGCCGCCGACATCTCTGCGGGAGGAGGCAGTGTACGGTGTCCGTGCGCGAGAACCTGGGGAACAGGTTCCACCCGCCAAAGCCAGGTGAGAAACAGGCCGTTGCGGAAGGCATCTCTCGGCTCAGCTCTTGCTACCAGGAGCTGCTGCATGCACACTGCTCCCCTTTGCTCGGGAACTCTCGCCGCTCAACCCTGACTTGGAAGAAAGCAGCCTGGAAAGCAGCACAGCTGTAGCTCCCGTCCCCTCTCCATGGGGCGCGGTCCCCTGTTCCACTGTGCTTTTGTGCCCAGCCGGGGAATGGATCCAGCGGAATTTCAAGGGAGAAAGAAGCAGGGGTCCAAGGCGCGTCTGGACGCAACACTTCTTTCCTGAGGCCAGGCCGTCTGGCCCTGTGTGCGTTTAGTCCGAACTGCCATCGGCCTAACGCCAAGGAACCAAACGTTAGAGGCCCCGAGCCTCCGCCACGAACGCCCTTCCTGAGCGCACACTTCACTTGTGGGGTGTTTGTGTGAAAGCATGAGCGATAGAACTTAAACGTGACTCTGACCGACAAACAGGCCTGTAAGGAAGGCTGCTGTCTCGACCCCTCTCTTGTGTGAGGAGGTTAGCACTGCTATCCCCTGTGGGCCTGCCTGGAGACCCAGGTACCTAAGCCCTAGCACGGAGGAGCCAGGCTGTAGAGTGACCGAACACTAGCTAACAGCAGTGGAGAGGGACCGTGCTGTAGACAGCATCACGGTTGCGGAGGGTGGCAACACTTTCAGTGTGTCTGCGTGAGGGCCTAGGAAAAGATTCCCTTGAATCACAGGGCGAGAGAAACGGCTTCGCGCAGAGGCACCGCTCGCACCAGCTCTAGTGTCACGAAGCTAGCCCTCCTCCGGCACGGGTGCGTGGAGCCCTGAATTCCAGGCACCTCCTTCTAAGGCAGAAATCTGGGCAGATACCGTGCCTCAAGCTCCCGCCGTTCACAGGGTTAGAGGGAACGCTCTACTCTGTACTGTGGCTGAGAGCTCTCGGAACGGGCTCCCTAAAGCGCACGCGAGCGAGCAAGAGCATATCTTGCAGATACCGTGCCTTTCAACAGTTGTGTTTTCATTTTCATTGGTTTCCGTGAGTTTTTTTAATTCTTCCTTAATTTCCTCTTTGACCCATTCATTCTTTAGTAGGATGCTCCCTAGCCTCCATATATTTCAGTTCTTTCCAACTTTCCTCTTGTGATTGAGTTCTAGTTTCAAAGCACTGTGGTCTGAAAATATGCAGGGAATAATCCCAATCTTTTGGTAGCCGTTGAGACTTGATTTGTGATCTAGGATGTGATCAATTCTGGAGAATGTTCCATGGGCACTAGAGAAGAATGTGTATTCCGTTGCTTTGGGATGGAATGTTCTGAATATGTCTGTGAACTCTTTTGGTCCATTGTGTCATTGAATGTCTTTATTTCCTTGTTGATCTTTTGCTTAGATGATCTGTCCACTTCAGTGAGGGCTTTACCAGAAAGTCCCTCACTATTATTTTATTGTTGTCAATGTGTTTCTTTGCTTTTGTTATTAACTGGCTTATATAATTGGCTGCTCCCACGTTAGGGGCATAGATATTTACGATTGTTAGATCTTCTTGTTGGATAGACCCTTTAAGTAGGATATAGTGTCCTTCCTCATCTCTTATTATAGTCTTTGTTTTAAAATCTAATTGGTCTGTTATAAGGTTTGCCACCCCAGCTTTCTTTTGGTGTCCATTAGCATGGTAAATGGTTTTCCACCCCCTCACTTTCATTCTGGGGGTGTGTTTGGTTCTAAACTGTGTCTCTTACAGACAGCATATCGATGAGTCTTGTTTTTTAATACAATCTGATAGCCTGTATCTTTTGATTGGGGCATTTAGCCCATTTACATTCAGGGTAACTATTGAAAGGTATGAATTTAGTGACATTGTATTGCCTGTAAGGTGACTGTGGCTGTATATTGTCTGTGTTCCTTTCTGGTCTATGCTGCTTTTAGGCTCTCTCTGCTTAGGAGGACCCCTTTCAATATTTCTTGGAGGGCTGGTTTCGTGTTTGCAAATTCCTTTCGTTTTTGTTTGTCCTGGAAGCTTTTTATCTCTCCTTCAATTTTCAATAACAGCCTAGCTGGATATAGTATTCTTAGCTGCATATTCTTCTCGTTTAGTGCTCTGAAGATATCATGCCAGTCCTTTCTGGCCTGCCACGTCTCTGTGGATAGGTCTGTTGCCAGTCTAATGTTTCTACCATTGTAGGTTACATATCTCTTCTCCTGAGCTGCTTTCAGGATTTTCTCTTTGTCTCTGAGACTCGTAAGTTTTACTATTAGATGTGGGGGTGTCGACCTATTTTTATTGATTTTGAGAGGGGTTCTCTGCGCTTCCTGAATTTTGATGCCTGTTTCCTTCCCCACATTAGGGAAGTTCTCTGCTATAATTTGCTCCAATATACCTTCTGCCCCTCTCTCTCTTTCTTCCTCCTCTGGGATCCCAATTATTCTAATGTTTCATCTTATCATATCGCTTATCTCTCGAATTCTGCCCTCGTGACCCAGTAGTTGTTTATCTCTTTTTCTCAGCTTCTTTATTTTTCATCATTTGGTCTTGTATCTCGCTAATTCTCTCTTCGGCCTCATTTGTCCTAGCAGTTAGTGCCCCCATTTTTTATTGCACCTCATTAATAGCCTTTTTGATTTCGACTTGGTTAGATTTTAGTTCTTTTATTTCTCCAGGAAGGGTTTCTCTAATAACCTCCATGCTTTTTTCAATCCCAGCTAGTATCTTTAAAATCATGATTCTGAACTCTAGGTCCGACATCGCACTAATGTCCATATTGAGTAGGTCCCTGGTAGATGGTACTACCTCTTGTTCTTTTTGTTGAGGTGATTTTTTTCGTCTTGTCATTTTGTCCAGAGGAGAATAGATGAATGAGAAAACAAAATGCTAACAGGATAACAACATCCCCAGAAAATATATTCTAAACAAATCAGAAAAGACCTGAGACCAGGGGAGAAGAAAGGGAAAGAAAGAAAAAAGAGAATAAAAACCCCAAAAAGATAGAAACAGATGAAAACAGAACAAAAATAAAACAGAACATGATCATATATAATCAGGCTAGTGCAGAGATCAGTGCCACACACTAGATTTTGGGTGTATTTTGGTCTATTAGAAGAAAGTGCCTCCTAAAATTTTAAAGAAAGACTTATATATGTACAAAATAAGGGTTGATACAATGAAGGGATGGAATATGAATGTAAAGATGAAAATTATAAAAGATTATGTAAAAGGAATTGATAAGATAGGAAGTTGTTTGAAAAAAGAAAGAAGATTTAAAAAGAAAAGAAAAAACGGAGAGAATGCGATCAGGCAGGAGACTAGAACAAAGCCATACACTAGTGATTTAGGATATATTTTGATCTGTTATAAGAAACTGTACCTCAAAACTTTAGAGAGAACAACTTATATATATATGCGCCATAAATAAGGATAACTACCATGAAGGGACAGAATATGACTCTAAAAATGAAAAATAAAAATTCTTTAAAAGTGATTGATAAGATGCTGGTTGTAAAAGGGAAAAAGAAAAATTCAACAAAAAAGTTAAAAAAAATTAACTTTGAAAGACTAATGAATCACGGTAAAAAAGCCATGAATTCTATGTGCAGTATTCCCTTAGCGCTGGGGTTCTCCCGTTCTCATTGATCGGTGAACTTGGTCTTGGCTGGCTGTTCGTGTTGATCTTCTGGGGGAGGGACGTGTTGCCATGGTTCCCAAATATCTCTTCCGGAGGCGGAATTGCCCTGCCCTTGTCGGTCGGGACTAAGTAAGCTGCTTGGGTTTGCTCTCAGATGCTTTTGTTCCCTGCAAGCTTTCCCTATGGCTTTGGAGGACGAGAGTGAAAATGGGGGCCTCCAGTCTCCGCCCCAGAGGAGCGGAGAACTCAGGGCCCCACTCCTCAGAGCGCCCCCAGAGAAAAGCAGTCAATCACTGCCGTCTCCCCAGTCTCCGGCCGTACTCCGTGCTCACCTGGCCTGTGACCGAGCGTTTCTATCTCTGGCACCTGCTCGGTGTGGAGTCTCCAAACCCAGCCGATCCCTGCGGTGCGCTCTCCTGCCGCTCCTCCTGGAGGAGGAAGGGGAGTCTCCCCGGATCTGCCACTTGTTGGGTCCCTGCTGGAGGAGCAGTGGCCTGATTGTGTCGCCGATCACAGTTTATGGCAACCCCAAGCTGAGATCCCGCGCCTCGGCTCCGTCTCTGCAGCCGGCTTCCCCGCTCCGATACCTGGGAGCTCTGGTGCACTCAGGCACCCCCGGTCGTTCTGTGACCCCCGAGGGTCCTGAGACCACATTGTCCTGCAAGGGTTCCACCCCCCACTTAGCCACTGGAGCGACGTCCCTCAGCAGAGCTAACTTCTAAAAGTTCTGATTTTGTGCTCCGCGGCTCTATCACTTGCCAGAGCGGCCGATGGAGGGCCCCTCCCCCGCCGTCTATCCTCCCGAATATCGCCTCGGATTCACTTCTCCGCACGTCCTACCTTCCAGAAAGTGGTCGCTTTTCCGTTCAGAGAGTTGTTGCTATTCTTTTCTTCGATCTCCTGTTGAGTTCGTAGGTGTTCAGAATGGTTTGATCCCTATTCATCCCAATTCCTGAGACCAGATGAAATCCAGGTCTCCTACTCTTCCGCCATCTTGCTCCGCCCGCCCCCCACATTTGTTCTTTGGATTTGTATGTGTTCCTTTCTGAATTCTCCTGGTTTTTTTCTCCTTGGGCTTTACCTTGAAGACAGAATGATTCCTGTCCCTCATCTTTGGTCATCTTTTTTCCCCCATTTTCTCATATCACATGATTATGTCTCTGCACTAGGTAGATTTTCTCCAAGTGTAACATTGCTTTCATTTTACAAATTTAGGTTACATTTTACTGATGAAAGCTTGGTATTTAAAGAAAAGTTTGGGAGAAGCCCACAGGTAACACCATTTGCCCTTTTAAAAAGCTAATTAATTGCATTTATTTATAAGCTCTAGAAATAGGCTGTCTCTTCTGCATGTACTTTTTACATTGCAGAATTTGTGTTTAATTTCATCTTGGTTAAGACAGATGAGAATATTTGCCTGAATTTGTTCTTAGTCATATTTGGATAACATCACACTGCAGCATTTTATTGCCCTCAGCTGTCTGTGATCCCGAAAACATGCGTGTGACTGAAGCCCCAAAACACCCGATCTCTGAAGAACTGGAAACACCGGTAAAAGACAGCCACCTGATCCCTACACCTCAAGCCCCCAGTATTGCCTTCCCCCTAGCCAACCCACCAGTGGCCCCACACCCTCGAGAAAAGGTTACTTTATCCTTAGTGTGATGATACACCTTTTTGATATTACTGTTACGCTGCATTAAGAATTTCCTGATACCACCAGCAAGAGTTCACAAATGTTGAAACTGCATTTCTTTGCATGCTGTTATTTCTGTATTTGATAAGTCAAAGGACTAAAAATGTCACTTAAAACCATCTACCTGATTGATAGCCTCTTTACTGTTAATTTTTTCTAAAATAAAACTCTTCCATTTCAGATTATAACAATAGAGGAAACACATGAAGACTTAAAAAAACAGTATATATTCCAGTTGTCATCTCTGAATCCTCAAGAACGTATTGATTATTGTCATCTGATTGGAAAACTAGGTACAAGTATTTTAAGTTAAAAATGTAACCTTCCTATTCTCGGGGGGCGGAGCAAGATGGCGGAGGAGTAGGAGACCTGGATTTCGTCTGGTCTCAGGAATTCAGCTGAATAGGGATCAAACCATTCTGAACACCTACGAACTCAACAGGAGATCGAAGAGGAGAGTAGCAACAACTCTCTGAACAGAGAAGCGACAACTTACTGGAAGAGTCATATTTTATCCCTTCGTAGTAGTTACCCTTATTTTTGGCAAATATATATAAGTTGTTCTCTCTTTAAAATTTTGAGATACAGTTTCTTCTAACAGATAAAAATATACCCTAAATCCCTAGTGTATGGTTCTGTTCTAGTCTCCTGTCTGATCACATTCTCTACCTTTATTCTTTTTTTTTTAATCTTCTTTCTTTTTTCAAACAACTTCTTATCTTATCAAGTCCTTTTATAAAATATTTTATAATTTTTATCTTTACAGTCATCTTCTGTCCCTTCATTGTATCGACCCTTATTTTGTACATATATGTCTTTCTTCCTTTAAAATTTTAGGAGGCACTTTTTTCTAACAGATCAAAATACGCCCAAAATCTAGTGTGTGGCACTGATCTATGCACTAGCCTGATCATATTTGATCACATTCTGCTTTTTTTGTATTGTTCTGTTTTTGTTTTTATCTTTTTTTTTCTCTCTCTCTCTTTCTTTTTTCTTTCTTTCCCTTTCTTTTCCCCTGGTTTCAGGTCTTTTCTGATTTGTATACAGTATATTTGCTGGGGACGTTGTAAACCTGTTAGCATTTTGTTCTCTCATTCATCGATTCTCCTCTGGACAAAATGACAAGTCGAAAAAAATCACCTCAGCAAAAAGAACAAGAGGTAGTACGGTCAGCCAGGGACCTACTCAATACGGACGTTAGTACGATGTCGGACCTAGAGTTCAGAATCATGACTTTAAAGATACTAGCTGGGCTTGAAGAAAGCGTGGAAGTTATTAGAGAAACCCTTTCTGGAGAAAGAAAAGAACTAAAATCTAACCAAGTCGAAATCAAAAAGGCTATTGATGAGGTGCAATCAAAAATGGGGGCACTAACTGCTAGGATAAATGAGGCAGAAGAGAGAATCAGTGATATAGAAGACCAAATGATGGAACGTAAAGAGGCTGAGAAAAAGAGGGAGAAACAACTACAGGATCACGAGGGCAGAATTCGAGAGATAAGTGATTCGATAAGACGAAACAACATTAGAATAATTGGGATCCCAGAAGAAGAAGAAAGAGAGAGAGGGGCAGAAGGTATATTGGAGCAAATAATAGCAGAGAACTTCCCTAATGTGAGGAAGGAAACAGGCATCAAAATCCAGGAGGCACAGAGAACCCCTCTCAAAATCAATAAAAATAGGTCAACACCCCGACATCTAATAGTAAAACTTACGAGTCTCACAGACAAAGAGAAAATCCTGAAAGCAGCTCGGGAGAAGAGATATGTAACCTACAAGGGTAAAAATATTAGATTGGCAACAGACCTATCCACAGAGACGTGGCAGGCCAGAAAGGACTGGCAAGATATCTTCAGAGCACTAAACGAGAAAAATATGCAGCCAAGAATACTATATCCAGCTAGGCTGTCATTGAAAACAGAAGGAGAGATAAAAAGCTTCCAGAACAAACAAAAACTAAAGGAATTTGCAAACACGAAACCAGCCCTCCAAGAAATATTGAAAGGGGTCCTCTAAGCAAAGAGAGAGCCTAAAAGCAGCAAAGATCAGAGAGGAACACAGACAACATACAGTAACAGTCACCCTACAGGCAATACAATGGCACTGAATTCATACCTTTCAATAGTTACCCTGAATGTAAATGGGCTCAATGCCCCAATCAAAAGACACAGGCTCTCAGATTGGATTAAAAAACAAGACCCATCCATATGCTGTCTGCAAGAGACTCATTTTAGACCCAAAGACACCCCCAGATTGAAAGTGAGGGGGTGGAAAACCATTTACCATGCTAATGGACACCAAAAGAAAGCTGGGGTGGCAATCCTTATATCAGACAAACTAGATTTTAAAACAAAGACTGTAATAAGAGATGAGGAAGGACACTATATCCTACTTAAAGGGTCTATCCAACAAGAAGACCTAACAATCGTAAATATCTATGCCCCGAACGTGGGAGCAGCCAATTATATAAGGCAATTAATAACAAAAGCAAAGAAACACATTGACAACAATACAATAATAGTGGGGGACTTTAACACCCCCCTGACTGAAATGGACAGATCCTCTAAGCAAAAGATCAACAAGGAAATAAAGACTTTCAATGACACACTGGACCAAATGGACTTCACAGACATATTCAGAACATTCCATCCCAAAGCAACGGAATACACATTCTTCCCTAGTGCCCATGGAACATTCTCCAGAATTGATCACATCCTAGGTCACAAATCAGGTCTCAACTGGTACCAAAAGATTGGGATCATTCCCTGCATGTTTTCAGACCACAGGGCTTTGAAACTAGAACTCAATCACAAGAGGAAAGTCGGAAAGAACTCAAATACATGGAGGCTAAAGAGCATCCTACTAAAGAATGAATGGGTCAACCAGGAAATTAAAGAAGAATTTAAAAAATTCATGGAAACCAATGAAAATGAAAACACAACTGTCCAAAATCTTTGGGATACAGCAAAGGCAGTCCTGAGAGGAAAGTATATAGCAATACAAGCCTTTCTCAAGAAACAAGAAAGGTCTCAAATACACAATCTAACCCTACACCTAAAGGAGCTGGGGAAAGAACAGCAAATAAAGCCTAAACCCAGCAGGAGAAGAGAAATAATAAAGATCACAGCAGAAATCAATGAAATAGAAACCAAAAGAACAGTAGAACAGATCAACGAAACTAGGAGCTGGTTCTTTGAAAGAATTAACAAGATTGATAAACCCCTGGCCAGACTGATCAAAAAGAAAAGAGAAATGTCCCAAATCAACAAAATCATGAATGAAAGAGGAGAGATCACAACCAACACCAAAGAAATAAAAACAATTATAAGAACACATTATGAGCAACTCTATGCCAGCAAATTAGATAACCTGGAAGAAATGGGTGCATTCCTAGAGATGTATCAACTACCAAAACTGAACCAGGAAGAAATAGAAAACCTGAATAGACCTATAACCACTAAGGAAATTGAAGCAGTCATCAAAAATCTCCCAAGAAACAAAAGCCCAGGGCCAGATGGCTTCCCAGGGGAATTCTATCAGACATTTAAAGAAGACTTAATACCTATTCTCCTGAAACTGTTCCAAAAAATAGAAATGGAAGGAAAACTGCCAAACTCATTTTATGAGGCCACCATTACCTTGATCCCAAAACCAGACAAAGATCCCATCAAAAAGGAGAATTACAGACCAATATCCTTGATGAACATGGATGCAAAAATTCTCACCAAAATACTAGCCAATAGGATCCAACAGTACATTAAAAGGATTATTCACCACGACCAAGTGGGATTTATCCCTGGGCTGCAAGGCTGGTTCAACATCCGCAAATCAATCAACGTGATACAATACATTAACAAAAGAAAGAACAAGAATCATATGATTCTCTCAATAGATGCAGAAAAAGCATTTGACAAAGTACAGCATCCTTTCTTGATCAAAACTCTTCAAAGTATAGGGATAGAGGGTACATACCTCAATATCATAAAAGCCATCTACGAAAAACCTACAGCGAATATCATTCTCAATGGGGAAAAGCTGAGAGCTTTTCCCCTAAGGTCAGGAACGCGGCAGGGATGTCCACTCTCACCACTGCTATTCAACATAGTATTAGAAGTCCTAGCCACAGCAATCAGACAACAAAAAGAAATCAAAGGCATCCAAATCGGCAAAGAGGAAGTCAAACTCTCACTCTTTGCAGATGATATGATACTGTATGTGGAAAACCCAAAAGACTCCACCCCAAAACTGCTAGAACTCACACAGGAATTCAGTCACGTAGCAGGCTATAAAATCAATGCACAGAAATCAGTGGCATTCCTATACACCAACAACAAGACAGAAGAGAGACAAATCAAGGAGTCGATCCCATTCACAATTGCACCCAAAAGCATAAGATACCTAGGAATAAGTTTAACCAAAGAGGCAAAGGATCTGTACTCAGAAAACTATAAAATACTCATGAAAGAAATTGAAGAAGACACAAAGAAATGGAAAAACGTTCCATGCTCATGGATTGGAAGAACCAACATTGTGAAGATGTCAATGCTACCTAGAGCAATCTACACATTCAATGCAATCCCCATCAAAATACCATCCATTTTTTTCAAAGAAATGGAACAAATAATCCTAAAATTTGTATGGAACCAGAAGAGACCCCGAATAGCCAGAGGAATCTTGAAAAAGAAAAGCAAAGCTGGCGGCATCACAATTCCGGACTTCCAGCTCTATTACAAAGCTGTCATCATCAAGACAGTATGGTACTGGCACAAAAACAGACACATAGATCAATGGAACAGAATCGAGAGCCCAGAAATGGACCCTCAACTCTATGGTCAACTTATCTTTGACAAAGCAGGAAAGAATGTCCAGTGGAAAAAAGACAGTCTCTTCAACAAATGGTGTTGGGAAAATTGGACAGCCACATGCAGAAGAATGAAACTGGATCATTTCCTTACACCACACACAAAAATAGACTCCAAATGGTTGAAAGACCTAATCGTGAGACAGGAGTCCATCCAAATCCTAAAGGAGAACACAGGTAACAACCTCTTCGACCTCAGCCGCAGCAACTTCTTCCTAGAAACATCACCAAAGGCACAGGAAGCCAGGGCAAAAATGAACTATTGGGATTTCATCAAGATAAAAAGCTTTTGCACAGCAAAAGAAACAGTCCACAAAACCAAAAGACAACCGACAGAATGGGAGAAAATATTTGCAAATGACATATCAGATAAAGGGCTAGTGTCCAAAATCTATAAAGAACTTATCAAACTCAACAACCAAAGAACAAATAATCCAATCAAGAAATGGGCAGAAGACATGAACAGACATTTTTCCAAAGAAGACATCCAAATGGCCAACAGGCACATGAAAAAGTGCTCCACATCGCTCGGCATCAGGGAAATCCAAATCAAAACCTCAATGAGATACCACCTCACACCCGTCAGAATGGCTAAAATTAACAAGTCAGGGAACGACAGATGTTGGCGGGGATGTGGAGAAAGGGGAACCCTCCTACACTGTTGGTGGGAATGCAAGCTGGTGCAACCCCTCTGGAAAACAGTATGGAGGTTCCTCAAACAGTTGAAATTAGAGCTACCGTTCGATCCAACAATTGCACTACTGGGTATTTACCCCAAAGATACAAATGTAGGGACCCGAAGGGGTACGTGCACCCCAATGTTTATAGCAGCAATGTCCACAATAGCCAAACTGTGGAAAGAGCCAAGATGTCCATCGACAGATGAATGGCTAAAGAAGAAGTGGTATATATACACAATGGAATATTATGCAGCCATCAAAAGGAATGAGATCTTGCCATTTGCAACGACGTGGATGGAACTGGAGGGTGTTATGCTGAGTGAAATAAGCCAATCAGAGAAAGACATGTATCATATGACCTCACTGATATGAGGAATTCTTAATCTCAGGAACAAACTGAGGGTTGCTGGAGTGGTCGGGGGTGGGAGGGATGGGGTGGCTGGGTGATGGACATTGGGGAAGATATGTGCTACGGTGAGCGCTGTGAGTTGTGTAAGACTGTTGAATCACAGATCTGTACTTCTGAAACAAATAACGCAACATACGTTAAGAAAAAAGAAAAAGAAGAAGATGGCAGGAGAGGAAGAATGAAGGGGAGTAAGTCAGAGGGGGAGACGAACCAGGAGAGATGACGGACTCTGAAAAACAAACTGAGGTTTCTGGAGGGGAGGAGGGTGGGGGGATGGGTTAGCCTGGTGATGGGTATTGAGGAGGGCACGTTCTGCATGGAGCACTGGGTGTTATGAACAAACAATGAATCATGGAACAGTACACCAAAACAAATTATGTAATATATGGTGATTAACATAACAATAAAAAATGAAAAAAAAAATGTAACCTTCCTTGGAAGTCAGTGTAGTTGATATCATTTGTAAGATGTACAAATTGAGAGAAAAAAGATGGGTGGGGCACCTGGCTGGCTCAGGTGGTAGAACACGCGATTCTTGATCTTGGGTTCATGAGTTTGGGTGTGAAGCCTACTTAAAAGATGGGTAACTTGTCTTAGGCAGTATGTATTGACTCAGCATTAGAACTTTGACTTTATATAGGTCTAAATCTAAAGTCACTGGGTCATAGGATTTAAACATTTAAAGATTTAAATTGAAACCAACCATTAAAATGATTTAAGAATCTCTTGTGCTGCCTTGGGCTTTTGTTCACTGATGAAATCATTGAAATTATAGACTTAAAATAAAACTACATTTTTGTAAAGTTGAAGGCACAGTAATACCCAGAGAGGAGCTCCTCCTTATGTAACATTCTTATTCCATTATTATCAGACTCTCCACCTGACATCATTCTGGAAGCAGCATACTAGACAGGTAACCTGGTGCTCTAAGCAGTACCGTCCAGTAGAAAGATAGCAAAAGCCACATGTTAAATTTTAAACTTAGTAGTAGCCACATTTTAAAAAGGAAAAAAATCGAGTGAAATTAATAAAGCATATATTTTATTTAACCTATACACAAAGTGTTATATTCAACATGTAATTAATATAAAATATCAATGAGATTTTACCCTTTTTTTTTTTCCTTACTAAGTTTTTGAAATCTCGGGTATATTTTGCACTTCTAGCACATCTCAATTTGGTCTGGCTGTGTTTCAGGTGTCTGATAGTCACATGTGGCTAGTGGCTACTGTATTGGACAAAGTAGCTCTATAGAGTTAGGGAAAGTATAGGAAGAGAACTCAGTCTGACAGCTTCATATAGAGGAAAACTTAAATAACGGTTATTTTTAATGACGGCCCTGAGTCAAGAAAAGATTAAATGTAACTTAGTGCTGTCCTTTTAAGAATGTGGAAAGCCATGATTTTTTTTTTTAAAGATTTCTGTCAAATACAGTCATACAGTTGAGAAGCTGTGTTTCTTGGAAACTGGACTCAATGTGGAACACTGTTTCCTGGTCACCCAATAAGTTAGAGTTAGAAATCAAAATTGTTCAACTTTACCTAGAGCTTTCAGAACAGAAGAAGCTGCTTCATGTGTCTGTCTCCTATATTTTGTTCCATCTCTGTAAACTCTGGACAAGAGTAATATCAACTAGCAGAAGACAGAAGAGAGGCAGATGAGGACAGACTGTGCTGGAACTGAGTCTGAATAGAAAGTTTTTGATAGTAAAATGCAAAGAGACCCTTCATTTTATAAATGAAGCAACTGTGGCCAACTGATTCACATAAATAGTCTATTATGTTGTCTGGATTACAGAATAAATCTGTTAAATAGAATTAGATCCCAATAGAATAGGGAATTTTCACCTTCTTGTTCTTTTGTCACTCCGATCCTGGGTGAGTTACTCTGTACTTGTGTCATCATGGGTAGATTACAGATAATACTAGTAATCTACCTTCATAGAGTTGTGAGGATTAAATGAGTTAATCCGGAGCACTTCCAACAGTCTCTGGTGTATACTATGTGCTCAAACAGTTGCCTCTCTTAGTCATCTGTAGAGCATGAATAGAGTTCAAATGTTTCATTGAATTCTTACAAAGTCTTTAATACAACTCTTTCTAACCCATAATCAGGTTAACTTCTAAAGTATAAATCAAAAATCAATCAATAAAAGCCATGCTTTACATAAGTTTATGCCTTCTTTCCTCAAAGTCAGGCATCGTACAGCTGTATCTGAGAAGAGGGTTCAGCTTCCACCCGCTGCTTCATCTCTATTTCCCTAGCGTGTGTGTTTTCCTTCTAAGCTTCTGCGTTGGGCTGCTGACCTTATTTCCACTCAAAAAATTTTCCTCTGCTTTTAGTCTGTAGGAGCCCCTTTTTGACTTCCATCTCCTTGATTACCCATTTTCAATGCTTGGAAATTGCAAAAGTAGTTGAGACTTAAGAAATATACTAACAGTAGTAAATGGCATCTATTTATATTCTGTTTTTATATCTTAATTGTAACAAACCAAGTGCAGACAAACAGGAAAGTTTGCATAAGGATTTAGTATTGAAATAGGAAAGAATTTTTGTTAATTAATTTAGATCTGATAATAGCATTAGGGCTGTATAAGAAAATTACCATGTATTTTAGAGATGCATACTGAATGGATAGGGGTAGAGTCACAGGATGTCTAGAACTTTTTTTTTTTAAGATTTTATTTATTTATTTGCCAGAGAGACAGTGAGAGAAGGAACACAAGCAGGGGGAGTGGGAGAGGGAGAGGGAGAAACAGGCTTCCTGCAGAGCAGAGAGCCTGATTATGGGGCTCGATCCCAGGACCTTGAGATCATGACCTGAACCGAAGGCAGATGCCCAACAACCGAGCCACCCAGGCGCCCTGGAACTTACTTTAAAATAGTTAAGCCCAAAGGGGGTATACTGAAATAAGGATGGCAAAATTTTGATAATTTAAGAATCAGTATGTTGGATTTCATTTTACTATTTTTCTATTTTAAATTTTCATTAAAAATATGGGGGGGGGCACCTGGGTGGCTCAGCTGGTTAAGCGTCTGCCTTCGGCTCAGGTCATGATCCCGGGGTCCTGGGATCAAGTCCCACATCAGGCTCCCAGCTCAGCAGGGAGCCTGCTTCTCCCCCTGACCTTCTCCCCTCTCATGCTGTTTCTCTCTCTCTCTCAAATAAATAATTAAAATCTTTAAAAAAAAATTATGGGGGGCATGCCTGGGTGGCTCAGTTGGTTGGGCATCTGCCTTTGGCTCACATAATGATCCCAGGGGCCTGGGATCGAGTCCTGCATCGGGCTCCCTGCTCAGCGGGGAGTCTGCTTCTCCCTCTGCTGCCGCCCCCCCCCGCGCTTGTGCTCTCTGTCTCTACCTACCTCTGACAAATAAAATATTTAATAAAAATAAAGTAAAAATATTATAGGGGTTAAGTGGCTGACTTTGGCCCAGGTCATGATCCCAGGGTCCTGCTTCTCCCTCTCCCTCTGCCTGCCGCTCCCCCTGCTTGTGCTCGCTGTCAAATCATCTTTAAAAAATACATATTTCTTATTTTATTTCATTATGTTAGTAAAAAAATATTTTAAAAAATGTATGTGAAGTAAAATAATTGTCAGTCAAGGTTTTTCAGTTTATTTGGTGCATTTTATTTATAAATAATTTCTATGCAGAGTTGACATGTCTTTCCTAGGAAGAAGTTAAGAATTCCAATCACGTATCAATTTTTCTCTACTTTAGGTGGATTAGTAATAGAGAAACAGTGCTTTGATCCCAATTGTACACACATTGTTGTGGGACATCCACTTCGAAACGAGAAGTATTTAGCCTCAGTGGCAGCTGGGAAATGGGTGCTTCATCGCTCCTACGTGGAAGCATGCCGGACTACTGGACACTTCGTGCTGGTATGTATTCAAACTAACATGAAGAATCATTTTTCGTTAAAAGTAATTGTCCTAATTGATTCTAGTATCTACACTAACCATTCATATAATTGAAATAACCAAATATGACCAATTAGATTATACCAATTTTACAAGGTCCAGATTAACAGAGCAAAAAAATTTAGAGATCACAGACCCAGATTCTCAGTTATATGAGTTTTATTTAATTTTAATCTGGGCTTTTTTTTCCCCCTCTTTGGAATAACATTAGAAAACTTCAGGATTACTTCATTGTAAACTTTTTATCCTTACTGCCAGCCCATTAAATATTAAATTGTTTGGGGACGTGTGGGTGGCTCAGTCAGTTAAGCATCTGCCTTTGGTTCAGGTCATGATCGCAGGGTACCGGGATCAAGTCCCGCATTGGCTCCTTGTTCGGTGGGGAGCGTGCTTCTCCCTCAGCCCCTCCCCCCTGCTCATGCTCACACTCAGCTCGCTCTCCCTCTGACAAAATCTTTTTAAAAAAGAACATTTTTTTTTTAAATATTGTCTGAAATATTTTGGTCCCTAACTAACCATCACAGTAATATCTATCATGTAGTTTTTGAAGTTTTCAATCAAGATCCCTTAGGGATATGATTTCTTTGGACAGGTAATCAAGGTGTTAACACATACCTCCACTGAGAACATGTCCTTCTGTGAAGTTCATCTTAAAATGGATGAAGCCCAATAATCTATATATTACCAATTACTAAGGTGTAGTTACCTGTATTTCTTAGAAACGTATGCAGTATTTTTCTGATTTCTAATTAAAAGCCAGATATACTTGACCCTCCTATGAAGCCAAATTAATGTACATTTCTTTCCTCTATGTTCATAAACTGATGCTTATTTAGTGCTCTGTATTTATAACAACTGAATGTATAGCTTTTAACTCTTAAATGATCGTGGACTCCTTGAGGACATATTGTAGGACCAGATCCAAAGTTTATTCTACTAATTGTCTAGGAAGAAGACTATGAATGGGGAAGTAGTTCCATACTCGATGTTTTGACTGGAATCAATGTTCAGCAACGAAGACTAGCACTTGCAGCAATGAGATGGAGGAAAAAACTCCAGCAAAGACAAGAATCAGGCATCGTTGAGGTATTAACATATATATGGTGATATGAACGGCATTCAGTGTCATGACTATTACAGATTTTAATTTTAAGAGAATATGCTTATTAACAAAATAATAATTCTACTTGTCTTTTATGCTTTGTTGATATACTTAGTTTGGGCATTCTAAATTGGGCTTAATGTTAATTCCTAATTTTAATTATGATTACAAGGAAGATATATATAATGTTGATGGCTCTATTAAAAATATATGTGTAAATGGGGTGCCTGGGTGGCTCAGGCAGTTAGGCATCCAATTCTTGATTTTAACTCAGGTCATGATCTTAGGGTGATGAGATCAAGCCCTGCCATCGGACTCCTCGCTCAGCCTGGAGTTTGCTGGAGATTCTCTCCCTCTTCCTCTGCCTCTCTCCCCACTGTGCATGTGCACACTAGTGCACATACTGTCTCTTAAATACATAAATCTTTTATTATTATTATTTTTTTAAGATTTTGTTTATTTGACAGAGAGAGACACAGCCAGAGAGGGAACACAAGCAGGGGGAGTGGGAGGGAGAAGCAGACTCCCCGCTGAGCAGGGAGCCCAATGCGGGGCTCGATCCCAGGACACTGAGATCATGAGCTGAGCCGAAGGCAGATGCCTAACGACTGAGCCACCCAGGCACTCCCATAAGTCTTTTTTTTTTTAAAAGTAAAAAGACATAAAAATAATTTAAATATATGTGTAAAATGTGACCCATACTGTATTTCTTCCAAAGACTCTTCAGCATCTACCTTCAAGGGTTCTTAACATGGGATCCACAGACTCTCCCAAAGGAGTTGTAGATCACATTCAGGAAGGCTGTTTATACACTTTGGATGGGGCAGGGAATACATCCTTATTTTTACTAACCTCCAATTGAAAACATTTCCTTTTATTATAGAAGTCTAGGTAAAAATCACAGCACTATTAATAGTACTTGTGATTTTACCCCAACAGAAATAAGATATCTTTGCTTTGCATTATAATTCCAAGTATCTTGAGATACTGCTTATGTTCAATTTTTTTTCATTGAAATATAGTTGATGCACAGTGTTACATTAGTTTCAGGTATGTAACAGATTTGACAACAATTCATTATGCTCACCACAAGTGTAGCTACCATCTGTCTTTATACTTCAAAATTATAATAATCTATCCAGCCACCACTATTTATTTAATTCATTAATATAGAAGCACATCTGTCACAAATTTGTAAATATTTTATTTTTAATAAAATGGGTTTTTTTGTAATCCTTTACACTTTATGTTAAAACCAGTATTTTAAAACATTATTAATATAGCACAGAAATTACATTTCAATAAAGCTGTTTCTTTAAAAGAATTATTTAGAGAACAGATCCATAGGTTTCACTGGACTGTCAAAGGGGTCCATGGCTCACATAAAGGTTAGAAACCCAAGTTTTAAATAATCTTGTGCGATGTATTCTGAGTTCTCTCCTGTGTCCAAGCCCTTGTTAGCCTTAATTCCCTTCTTTTAGAGTAATTCCACTGGCTTTTGTTGTTATTCCCTAGTGAAATGTTTTATATTTCTAATTCACAAACATTTTCAAGAGAAATATAAGGAGGGCTTCATCTAATTTGAGAAGTTGTGCATTAAGTTCTACCCTGGATTAATTATAAGAAAAAATACAAGAAAAGGCTAAACAAAAGTCAAGTTGCTTTGTTTTCATGTTATTCATTAAAACATTTTCCTTCATTCTTCAAGTATTTATTGATGACCTACTGTGTGCCAAACACCATGGTTGTGTGTTTTCAGAATATTCTGACCAGAGACAATTACCACTGTGGCACTTGGTAAAGGTTATAAGATTATTTGTTGACATAAAACTAAATTTACAGATAAAATAATGTATTATTTGCATTTATTTCCCAAATAATTTCAACACTGATTATATTTTCATTTGTAGGGGGCATTTAGTGGGTGGAAAGTTATCTTATATGTTGACCAATCCCGAGAAGCAGGATTCAAACGCCTTCTTCAGTCAGGAGGAGCAAAGGTTTGTATTCAGTCAATTTACAGAATTTTTTACACAAATTATTTTTCAAACAAGGTTGCTATGATCAGTTCTTAATTTTCGGTACTTGGTGAGATGACAATCCTTAAGTACAGATGATACAGTTGAACTACTCTGGGAAACTGATAGCTTCTTATTTCTTATTTTTTCTTTAGGTACTACCTGGTCATTCTGTACCTTTATTTAAAGAAGCCACACATCTCTTTTCTGACTTCAATAAACTGAAACCAGATGACTCAGGGGTTAATATAGCAGAAGCTGCCACCCAAAATGTGTACTGCTTGAAAACAGAGTACATTGCTGATTATCTGATGCAGGTTTGTAAGATTTTGTCCTTGATCTCCTCATCACCAGAGATAGGCTTATATATATAGGGATGTGACCACACAGCAAAACCCTTGGCTTGTTTATTAATAGCATGTTTGGCTCCAGTTCGCTTTCATTTCATTCAGTTTCATTCTACTTTCTATAATAATGAGTACATATGTAAACATTTAGCTTGGAGTTAAATGAAGCAGGTATAAAAATCTAAGTACCTCTGGGCGCCTGGGTGGCTCAGATGGTTAAGTGACTGCCTTCGGCTCAGGTCATGATCCTGGAGTCCCGGGATCGAGTCCCACATCGGGCTCCCTGCTCAGCAGGGAGTCTGCTTCTCCCTCTGACCCTCCCCCGTCTCATGCTCTCTCTCTCTTTATCTCCTTCTCTCTCTCAAATAAATAAAATCTTAAAAAAAAATTAAAAAAAATCTAAGTACCTCTAAAAGTTTTAAAAGTGCCCTCTATAATGTTGGAATATTGCTGTTCACAAATAGCCTAAGTTTTGATTTGAATGAGCAAAGAAAAATCTTTCTGATGCCAGAACACCTAAAATGCCATCAGGAATCAGCAAGGTAGGATACATGATAATAAATGTCTCACTCCAAAGGATTTCAAACATAATGGTATAGAAATAAGGGGAAGCCAAAACTTAGCCTGCTGTGTAATTTTTACTGTTTGTGTTTGGGAGTTGCTCAGGATATATAGAAAGAATGGCTAAAACATAAACAATAAAACCTTTGTCATAAAGCGGTGGGATGTACTGATTGGAATTGGTAAGCCAATACTAACTCCTAGAAACACCTAAATCACTTTTTTTAAAAACTCAAGTTTTTTTGTTCCCTGCTTTTCTCAGGGTTGTATTGTGTGTCAGACACTAGATTTCTGGAGGAATGCAGTGGGGGGAGTGGGCTGCTCTGTATTTCTACATCTGAGCTCATTATTTCCTACCTAGCTCTCAGAAGTAGAGAAAACAGAATACTTCTGTGGGGGCAAAGCAGTAGACTAGGGAAGGGAGAGTAGTGACTTCATGTTCAAGTTCATGGTCAAGATAAGCCAAGCACAAGTAAGGCTCTTGAGATAGGCCCACCCCAGTGTTCTGACCTCAGGTTAAATGCTGAGGGGGGGGCGGGGGGGAGCATTAATTAAAAAGCTGGGTGCAGTGGCTGCAGGGATCTTGGTGATGAAAGCCTTCAACATGTCCTTAGCCATACTGTTCCAATCTGGATGGTCACCGTCTACTTCTACAAACTGGTGTCATCCCAGGATCTCCATTCATCATCCTTTCTCTTCTCTGTTGGATCTCCTGTTTCTATATCCCATGTCATCCTGATCTGCTCTCATCTGGTTGAAGGTGTTCTTATAGTAACTTCTTGAGAAAGCACATGGGAGATAAACTGAGATTTTCTTTGTGTGAAAATTCTTTTTTTCTGTGATTGCATTTCTTTTATCGTTTAGATGGGCATCAAATTCTAGGTTGGAACCTATTTTCTCCTTAGACTTTTGATTGCTTATCTCCTTGCTTCTAGTGTTGCTGTTGAGTAGTTAAAGCCATTTTGATTCATAATCTGTTATATGTAACTAATCTAGTAGGAAGCTCTTTTTGTCCCTAGTTTTCTGAAATTTCAAAATGATAGGCTATCATGAGGGTCTCTTTTTATTATACTGCACATGGTAGGCCTCTTCTGGTTTGGTAACTTGTGTCTTTCAGTTCTGGGAAATCTTGAATTATTTCAATGATGATTTTTTTTCCCTCCACTTTCTGTTCTCTCTAGTACTTCTGCTACTTGTATATTGGATCTTCTTATTTCACCACTATTTTTATAATCTTCACTTTTTGAGAGGTTCCCTCAGTTCAGTCTTCTCCTTTTATCAGCTCTTCATTTTGCGATCATGTTTTTAATAATCAGGACCTTTTTAAAAGTTTTTTGAATTTACATTTTAATTTTTTAATATCTTTTTTGCTTCATAGATGTAATACCTTCTACTGGATCTCAGAGGATTTATTGATTTTTTTTTAACTTATTTCGGTATATTCTCTATCCACTAAACTGCATTTTCCTCTTTGTTTGGGTCTTTGTCTAAGCTGATTGGAAGTACTGAGCACACAGTTGGGTCTTGGCAGTTTTGATCCGGATGCAATAGTCTTTGTGGTCTAATTGTTGGGGACTGTCGTCTGGGTTCATACTTGCATATACTTCTTGAATTGTTTCAATTGCTCCAAAGAGGAATCTTCCAGTCTGCCTGAAGGAAGAATCTGGCCACCTTTTTTTTTTTTTGAGATACAATGACATATGACATTAATTTCAGATGTTCAGCATAAGAGTTGTATGTATTCATGACTATATATGCAAAATTATCACCATACATAATGAGATTTTCTTTCTTATGATAAGAACTCCCAAGATTGAGTCTCTTCCAACTTTCAAATATACCATACAATATTAACAACTACAGTCACCATGTTGTATATTACATCCTCAGGGCTTATTTTATAACTGTAAGTTTGTACCTCTTGTTCACCCTTACCCATTTCCCCCAGCCCTCACACCCTGCATCTAGCAACCCCCAGTCAGTTCTTTGTATCTATCTCATTTGGGTTTTTTTTTATTTTTTTATTTTTTTAAGATTTTATTTATTTATTTGACAGAGAGCACACGAGCAGGGGGAGTGCAAGAGGGAGAAGCAGGCTCCTTACTGAGCAGGGAGCCCGATGCGGCAGTCAATCCCAGGATCCTGGGATCATGACCTGAGCCGAAGGCAGATGCTTAAATGACTGAGCCACCCAGGCACCCGTTTTTTATATTAGGTTCCACTTGTAAGTGAAATCATCTAGTATTTGTCTTTTTCTGACTTATTTCACTTTGCATCATGCCATCAAGGTCCATCCATGTTGCTGCAGTTGGCAGGGTTTCCTTGGCTGAAATATTTTTTTATGGCTGATTAATCCATTGTGTGTGTGTGTGTGTGTGAATTTTCTTTATCCATCTGTCAGTGGACACTCAGGTTTTCATATCTTAGCTATGGTAAATAATGCTGCAGTGAACATAGGAGAGCAGATATCTTTTTGAATTAATGTTTTTATTTCTTTTGGATAAATACATAGAGGTTGGAACTGTTGAATCATAAGGTAGTTCCTTTTTTTTAAGATTGTATTTAACACAGTGTTATTAGTTTCAGGTGTGCAATATAATGATTCAACAATTGCTCAGTGCTCATCGAACTAAGTGTACTCTTAAGGTAGTTATATTTTTAATTTTTTGAGGAAAAAAATAATGGCTGCATCAGTTTACATTCCCACCAGAAGTACACAAGAGTTCTCGTTTCTCCATATCCTCATCAACACTTGTCTTTTTGATAACAGCTATTCCAACATGTGTTAGGTAATATCTTGTTATGATTTTGATTTGCGTTTCTTTGATGATTAGTGACGTTGAGCACCTTTTCGTATACCTGTTGACCATCTGTGTCTTTGGGGAAATGTCTATTCAGATCTCTGCCCATTTTTTAATCACATGGTTTGGGATATTAACCCCTATCCGATAGATGATTTGCAAATATTTTCTCCCTTTCTTAGGTTGCCTTTCCTTTTGCTGATGGTGTCCTTTACTATGCATGAGCTTTTTAATTTGATGTCTCCCCACATGTTAATTTTTGCTTGTGTTTCTTTTCATTTTGGTGTGAAATCCAAAAAATTTTTACCAAGACCAATGTCAGAGAGCTCATGACGTATATTTTCTTTTAGTTTTATAGTTTCATGTCTTTCATCCGAATCTTTAATCCATTTTGAGTTTATTTTTGTGTATGGTATAAGATAGTGGTCCTGTTTCAGTCTTTTGCATGTAGCTGTCTAGTTTTTCCAACACCATTTATTGAAGAAACTGTCCTTTTCCTTTTGTATGTTCTTGGCTCCTTTGTAATTGATCGAGTATGCCTGGGTTTATTTCAGGGTTTTCTGTTCTGTTCTCTTGATCTGTGTGTCTGTGTATGTGGTAGTACCATACTGTTTGGTTACCATAGTTTTGTAATACAGTTTAAAATCAGGGAGCATGATGCCTCCAGCTTTGTTCTCCTTTCTCAAGATTGCTTTGGCTAGGGGCGCCTGAGTGGCTCAGTCATTAAGCGTCTGCCTTCGGCTCAGGTCATGATCCCAGGGTCCTGGGATCGAGCCCCGCATCAGGCTCCCTGCTCCACGGGAAGCCTGCTTCTCCCTTTCCCGCTCCCTCTGCTTGTGTTCCCTCTCTCGCTGTGTCTCTCTGTCAAAAAATAAATAACTCTTAAAAAAAAAAAAAGATTGCTTTGGCTATTTGGAGTCTTTGTGATTCCATACAAACTTTAGGATTGTTAGTTCTATTTCTAGAAAAAATGCCATTGAAATTTTGATAGGGATTGCATTGAATCTGTGGGTTGCTTTGGGTAGTGTGGACATTTTAATAGTGTTAATTTTTCCAGTCCATGAGCATGGAATATCTTTCCATTTATTTGTGTCATCTTCTATTTCATCAGTGTTGCCTAGTTTTCTTTTTTTTAAGATTTTATTTATTTGACAGAGAGAGAAATAGCAAGAACAGGAACACAAGCAGGGGGAGTGGGAGAGGGAGAAGCAGGCTTCCCGCCGAGCAGGCAGCCCAATGCAAGGCTCAATCCCAGGACCTGAGCCGAAGGTAGACGCTTAAGACTGAGCCACCGAGGCGCCCCAATGTTGTCTAGTTTTCAATGTACAAGTCTTTTATCTCCTTGATTAAATTTGTCCCTATTTTATTCTTGATGCAATTGTAAATGGAATTTTCCTTTATATTTGAAATGGCTTTCTTTTAAAAAGGGTATCGTTGGGTTTTTTTTATTCTTTAGACTGTTTAGTCCATCGTGTAATTATTGATATGATTGGATTTAGGGTTTTTTTTTTTTTTTTGCAGTTTTCAATTTGTCTTTGTTCCTGTGTTCTTTCTTTCTTGCCTTTTTTGTTGGAGGCAGGGTGTGTTTTGCTCTATGGATTATAATATACTTAACTTTTTATAGTCTAGCTAAAATGATATTGTGCCACTTCACATGGAATGTAGAAATCTTACACTCATATAGGTTCCTTTACTTCCCCTATCCTTTAAACCAGGGGCCAATAAACTGTAGCCCACAGGCCAAACCCTCTCCACTGCCTGTGTTACAAAGTTTTACTGGAACACAGCTCCATTCACTCATTTACATGTTCTCTCTTCTGCTTTTGCAGTGCAACACTGGGCTGAGTAATTGCAACAGAGACCATCTCTCCCACACAGCCTGAAATATTTAGTGTCCGGTCCTTCAACGTAAAGCAGGGGCCAGCAAACTTTCTGTAGACTTGTATATTTTCCCTTGTCTCTTACAGCTCCACAGAACAGTGTTCTGCCATAAAGCAAAACTTGCTTAAACGGTCCTATGTATTTTGAGGAAATTAAAAGGAAAAATACAGTCTTATATTTATCCTATCTGGTATCAGTTTTCCTTCAGCCCAAAACTTTGATTTGTAGTATAAGTCTGATGGGACCAATTCTAGTTTTCTTTTATTTGAGAGTGTCTATTTTACCATTATGCCTGAAGGATCTTTTTGTAGGGCATAGGATTTAGGGTTGATAGTGTTTTTTACTAACGACTCCACTTTCTGCTGGCCTCCGTTATTTCTGAGAAGTCAGTGGTAATTTGATTTCTTCTCCTGTATGCAGTGCAGTGTCTCATTTTTTCTTCTGGCTGTTTCATCTTTGATTTTCACCATTTATGATACTTCCAGGTGTAGTTTCTTTATATTAATCCTGCTTTTTCTGCAGAGCTTCTTCAATCTGTAAATTTCTCTCTTTCACCAAACTTGAGAAATTTTGACAATTACTTCTCCATTCTTTCCTGTCTATATGGGAATTTAATCACTCGTACCTTTTGATATTGTCCCACAGGTCCCTCCCTCAGGTCCTTCAGGCCATATTTACTTTCTGTGTTTTCTGATTGACTAATTCCTATTTATTACTTCACTGATTTTTTTCCTGTTATTTTCATTCTAAAGGCTCTTACAGGAGATTTTCTTATTTAGATATTAAATTTTTTTATATCTAGAATCAGCTCTTTTTTATGGTTTCTATTTTTCTACTTTTTCATTTCACTCATTTCAAGGATAAGAGCTGCTTTGGTATCATTGTCTACTATTTCCAACATCGGGGTCATGAGCAAGACTGCTTTTATTTTGAGGTAATCGGTAGCTTTACATGCAATTGTAAGAAATAATAGTTTCCCCCAGGGGATGATATCTTGCAACAATATAAGACAGTATTACAGCCAGGATATTGACCTGATGCAATCCAAACTTATTCCGATTTCCCCACTTTTTTTTAAGATTTTATTTATTTGAGAGAGAGAGAATGAGAGAGAGCACGAGGGGGAAGAGGGTCAGAGGGAGAAGCAGACTCCCTGCTGAGCAGGAAGCCCGATGTGGGACTCGATCCCAGGACTCTGGGATCATGACCTGAGCCGAAGGCAGTCGCCTAACCAACTGAGCCACCCAGGCGCCCCCAATTTCCCCACTTCTGCTTCATGTGTCTGCCACCACAGTCAAGATACAGAACAATCTATCGCTACAGCAATCATTCATTTTGCCTTTTTTTTTTTTAACTACACCCACCTCCTTCCCTTCATTCTCTTCTCCCAGCGGTCTCTTACACCTGTCAACCACTAATCTGTTGTCAGTGTCTTTAAATCTTAAATGGAATCAATATAGTGTGTAATCTTTTCGGATTGGCTTTTTTTTTTTTTTAAGATTTCATCTATTTATTTGACAGAGAGAGAGCAGGAACACAAGCAGGGGGAGTGGGAGAGAGAG
The DNA here is from genome assembly GCF_037043125.1 of Eumetopias jubatus. Taxonomy (NCBI): domain Eukaryota; kingdom Metazoa; phylum Chordata; class Mammalia; order Carnivora; family Otariidae; genus Eumetopias; species Eumetopias jubatus. Next base: position 148,546 of record NW_028274810.1, read on the forward strand.
AAGCAGGCCTCCCGTTGAGCAGGGAGCCTGATGTGGGATTCGATCCCGGGACTCCAGGATCATGACCTGAGCCGGAGGCAGACACTTAACGACTGAGCCACCCAGGCGCCCCGGCTTTTTTTTTTTAGCAAGATTCCCTTCGGAATCATTCAGGTGTTGCTTGTATCAGTGATTTTATTACTTTTTATTGAACATTTGAGATCTACAGCTTAACCATTAGCCTATTGAAGGACATCTGGGTTGTTTCTACTTTGGGGCTATTATGACTAAAGCTGCTATGAACATTTTTTTGCACATATTTTATGTGGAAATAAGATTTCATTGCATTGGGATAAATTCCTAAGTGTGTTTCCAGAGTGGTCATATTTTACATTCCTACCACTGTTATAAGTGATCGTTTTTCTGTATCCTTATTGGCATTTGTCACTTTTTTTTAGCCATTTCAGTTGGTATGTAGTAATCTCTCATTGTGGTTTTAATTTGCAGTTCCATAATGGCTAGTCAAGAGTGAATGCCTTTGGTGTGCTTCATAAATGTCATGAGGTGTGAGGTTTTCACAGAAGGTGTGAAGTTTAGGTCACTCAGAATGTCCAATTGCTCCACCGTAAAAGAACTGTCCTCCACTTAGTTGCTTTTACACCTTGGTCAAAATTCAGTTTGGCATATGTTGGGGGTCTATTGATCTAGGTCTTTCCCTCTGCAATAGCATCTTTCTTCTTATATCTGATATTAGGTAGCGATTCCTCTTTACTCTTCTTTTTCAAGATCCTTTTAGCTTTTCTAGGGCCTATACCTTTTAAGTTTTTAAATAAGCTTATCTATATGCCTATGAAAACATCTTGCTACGATTTTGATAGGAATCACATTAAACCTACAGATCAATTTAAGTGAATTGACATCTTCACTATGTTCAGTCTTTCAGTCCATGAATACAGCATATTTAAGTCGTCTTTGATTTCCTTCATGAACATTTTGTAATTTTCAATACATATAAGTTTTAGATCTTTATTGGGTTTTTGGATTCTGATTGTTTTTTCTTGAGAATGGGTCATGTTCTTCAGATGTGGAGTAATTTGCATGCGTCTAAGTTGTAAAAACTAGATTCTGTTACGTTCCTTAGGGAATGCCATTCTGTTTGCTTACCAGGCACCTCTTGCAGTGAGTGCGGGATCAAAGCTTTAGCCTTACTTGAGCCGCCTCTGCGCATCCATGGTGAGAGGGCAAAGATTTGGGCAGATTTCATACCCGAGTGTGAGGCTTCCCCTGCTCCCTCCTGGGATTTCCCACCTCATTTTCCAGTGGCTGTGGTTTCAGGCCATTACTACATGTTTTCTGTTGTGACTTGGCCCTCATAATACCGACTTCTCCTTACAACAAAAACAAAAATGAAGAGAAATTCACTCCCTACCCAGTGTCAACCCCTTTGGTATTTGCCTGATCTCATTTCCTCTCCAGTGTCTTGGGGTAGTTGCTTTTAACATATTTGGGTCGGAAGTTGTCATCCAGGGAAGAGTTGAATCAAAAGGCACTTACTCAGTATTTTATGGTGATGCATTTTCATGTTTTCCAGTCTGCCATCTTGCTAGAAAATTTTTATCACACTTTTAATGAGGGAAAGGTCGTTTTGGGTTGGAATATGGTTGTGAGGAAGAGAATTTTAAGGGTTTTAGAGGCAATGTATGAATTTTGGCTTTAACTCCTGCTAGTTATATGTTATTTAACCTTTTTTTATCTTATCTGTAAAATAAAAAAACACCTACCTCACATGTTTAAATATTTTTAAAAATCGACACTAAGTATAAGGTGTCACTTCTTAACCATACCTTTTTACAAATGAAACCATTATCAAGATCTGAGCTGGCCCCATTCCACCTGAGCTATAAATCTATTTTTCTGATAAAAGGTGAGATTTTGTCACACAGGTTCTGTTCCCTAAATGTGATAAGTGCTAAGTAGCATACCTTAAAAGACAAATCTCAAGTTTTTTCTGGTTCAAAAGCACAGTCAAGGAAAAATGAACAGTGTTTTTCCCTTTTATAGGAATCCCCTCCTCAAGTAGAAAATTACTGTCTGCCAGAAGCGATTTCATTTCTTCCGAATAATAAGGAACCTGGGCCTGGATTATCACAGAAGAGGAAAGCTCCTACAGAGAAAAATAAAATCAAACGACCTAGAGTAAACTAATCATGTTTACTCTTTAGTCACCAAACATTAGTATTTTAATTATAAAGCCTGAATGTTACTGTCTTGGATTTGCATAGTAATTTAAAGACAAGCGGCTGTAGAAGAATTCAGCTTCAGAGTATAATGATGACCTTGCTTGTAGTTAGTTTTTAACACCTGAAATTTTAACCACTGAAATATTAACTTTTACCTGAAATAACAAAACAGATCCTCAGCCATCTTGTCATTAAACCACATTGAAGTGTGTATGGGGCTGTTTATTTAATATCCGAGGCTGTAGCTTAGTGGAAGTTTTAGTAAGGTGATGGATTTTACTTTAAAATGCCAGCTTTAATTCGTAACAATAAGGAAGTTATCAACTGGGATTTTTTTCATGTTTTCCCTGATTCTTCTCACCCCTTTCCCTCTTTTTAACAGGAGCCTGAGTACAAGGTTTGAGGAACTGAGGCTTTAAACTTAAATATGTGAGTGTATATATGTATATGCATGTTTGTACAGATCTCCATGATGTTTGCCAAGTTTGGGTGCCAAAACTTGGAAAATAATAAATAAAAGTGACTCAAATTAGTTAAGTTTTTAAATGCAAAGCATTTTGGTGTCCATTCTCTTTTTGAAGCAATAAATGATTTGTAAAATATAGCTTAAAAAAGAAATTGCTGGGGCACCGGAGTTGTGCAGGTGGTTGAACATCCGACTCTTGGTTTCAGCTCGGGTGGCTCAGGTCATGGGATCAAGTCCCAGGTCGGGCTCCGGGCTGAGCTCGGAGTCTGCCTGGATTCCCTGTCCCTCTCCCTCAGCCCCCTCCCTCCCTAAAATAACTTTTTAAACTCAAAAATCGCTAGTTATATTTCTGATGTTTGTTACTTATGTAGGCTATTATATTAGTGGGTTAAAACCCTTTTATTGGAACTACAAGATTGCATTAGCCTGTATTAATCTAAACCTAAACACCAAATGCTACATGTGTTACCACAGTCCTCTAAATGTAAAGCTACCTCATTTTGCTGAAAGGAAGAACCAGAATCAGAACTATGATTTTGATGTAAATGGCCCCATTTCATAATGACTCTTGAAAGGCAAACTCAAATGGTGAAGGGTGGAAGTTCTTATCCTAGACACAAAACCCCTCAAGTTTTTTATCGGGTCTTCCTCTGAATGGAGGGAAATAGAGGGGGTTATCCCGGCCCTTCAGTTTTTGGCTTTGAACTAAATTCACAGCTCAGGTCAAAAATTCCTACACAGCCAAAGAGATAGCATTGTCGTGTAACCATGCCCCTCCCCAAACAGAAACCCCCGACCTGGTTTTATGGGGGCCATTTTGTGTGAGTAGAGTCTTTTCACTCTTTTCCCTGGCAGCTTGTGGCAAGTTTCCCCAAATTTCATCCCTTAGATTCTTTGCAATAGTCACTACTGTTCAAAACAACTTCACGAGTGCTCTGTGAAAGTAAATGTTAGATCCTCTTTGTCCCTAGCCCAGATAAAATTACATAATGTACCATTTTCTTTTCTGCCAAGATTATGAACTGTTTTTCCAGTCAGTTCTTAAACATAGTTTATAAATTTAAGAGTCCAGATTTCACCTGCTCCTCCTGATTCTCCAGACTCTGTCAGCCATTTCCGCTTTGGCTTCCACTCTCAGACTCTAGATGCCCTAATGCCAGCAAGGCCTTACACGCAAGTAGTTCTAAGCACAGGAAGTTCTCTCATTTAGGAAGGCACAAAAGCTTTCCTTGATTACTCTTAGTTTCTCCTCAGAATTGCTCTAGTATTTTAATGTGGCACTTAAATTAGAAGCAGGGGTCCAAGGCGCGTCTGGACGCAACACCTCTTTCCTGAGGCCAGGCCGTCTGGCCCTGTGTGCGTTTAGTCCGAACTGCCATCGGCCTAACGCCAAGGAACCAAACGTTAGAGGCCCCGAGCCTTCGCCACGAACGCCCTTCCTGAGCGCACACTTCACCTGTGGGGTGTTTGTGTGAAAGCATGAGCGATAGAACTTAAACGTGACTCTGACCGACAAACAGGCCTGTAAGGAAGGCTGCTGTCTCGACCCCTCTCTTGTGTGAGGAGGTTAGCACTGCTATCCCCTGTGGGCCTGCCTGGAGACCCAGGTACCTAAGCCCTAGCACGGAGAAGCCAGGCTGTAGAGTGACCGAACCCTAGCTAACAGCAGTGGAGAAGGAACGTGCTGTAGACAGCATCACGGTTGCGGAGGGTGGCAACACTTTCAGTGTGTCTGCGTGAGGGCCTAGGAAAAGATTCCCTTGAATCACAGGGCGAGAGAAACGGCTTCGCGGAGAGGCACCGCTCGCATCAGCTCTAGGGTCACGAAGCTAGCCTTCCACCGGCACGGGTGCGTGAAGCCCTGAATTCCAGGCACCTCCATCGACGGCAGAAATCTGGGCAGATACCGTGCCTTAAGCTCCCGCCGGTCACTGCCTTAGAGGGCGCGCTCTATTGTTACTGGGGCTGAGAGCTCTGGGAACGGCCTCCCTAAAGCCCAACCGAGCGAGCAAGAGCCCGGGGCCGAAGACACGCCTCTTGGCTCGGCTCTTGTTGCTGGGCCCAGGACCGTTGCCCCGTGTGCGAGTGCAGGCCTCAAAACCAGCCCCTGACTGTCAGGAACCACACTGGAGAGCGTCCTGGCTCCAGCCGGGACAGCCGTTGCTCAGGGTGGAAACATTCTGCCTTGTGCCTGCGGCCGTGCGCTGCCAGCTAGTCCCAGACCATTTTCGGAGTGAGACTCAGGGGGCGGCAGAAGGCAGAACACGGCCCCCCGCTTGGTTCGTGAAACCGGGCCTCCGGCCCCACTTGGGCATGCAAGTCTCATTGCTAGCGGACGAACGCGAAGCAAACACAGTGTAGAGAATCCGTGCTGTAGCTGTCGCCGACCTCTCTGCGGGAGGAGGCAGCGTACGGTGTCCGGGCACGAGAGCCTTGGGAACGGGTTCCATGCGCCAAAGCCAGGTGAGAAACAGGCCGTTGCGGAAGGCACCTATCGGCTCTGCTCCTGCTACCCGGTCCAGGTACCTGTACACTGCTCCCCGTGGCTCGGGAACTCTCGCCGCTCAACCCTGACTTGGAAGAAAGCAGCCTGGAAACCAGCACAGCTGTAGCTCCCGTCCCCTCTCCACGGGGCGCGGCCACCGGTTCAACCGTGCTTGTGTGCCCAGCTGCGGAGTGGGTCCCAGCGGAATTCCAGGGAGAAAGAAGCAGGGGTCCAAGGCGCCTCTGGACGCAACAGCTCTTTCCTGAGGCCAGGCCGTCTGTCCCTGTGTGCTTTTAGTCCAAAGTGCCATCCGCCTAACGCCAAGGAACCAAAGGCTAGAGGCCCCGAGCCTCCGCCACGAACGCCCTTCCTGAGCGCACACTTCACCTGTGGGGTGTTTGTGTGAAAGCATGAGCGATGGAACCTAAACGTGACTCTGACCGAGACACAGGCCTGTAAGGAAGGCTGCTGTCTCGACCCCTCTCTTGTGTGAGGAGGTGAGCAGTGCTCTCCTCTGTGGGCCTGCCTGGAGAGCTAGGTACCTAAGCACTAGCACGGAGAAGCCAGGCTGTAGAGTGACCGAACAGTAGCTAACAGCAGTGGAGAGGGACCGTGCTCTAGACACCATCACGGTTCCGGACGGTGGCAGCACTTTCAGTGTGTCCGCGTGAGTGCCTAGGAAACTATTCCCCTGAAACACAGGGCGAGAGAAACGGATTCGCGCAGAGGCACCTCTTGCACCAGCTCTAGTGTCACGAAGCTAGCCTTCCCCCGGCACGGGTGCGTGGAGCCCTGAGGTCCAGGCTCTTCCTTCGGACGCAGAAATCTGGGCAGATACCGTGGCTTAAGCTTCCACCGGTCACTGGGTTAGAGGGCGCGCTCTACTGTGTCCTGTGGCTGAGAGCTCTGGGAACGGCCTCCCTAAAGGCCACCCGAGCGAGCAAGTGGCCGGGGCCGAAGACACGCCTCTTGGCTCGGCTCTTGGTGCTGGGGCCAGGACCGTTGCCCCGGGTGCGAGTGCAGGCCCCAAAACCAGCCCCTGACTGGCAGAAACCACACTGGAGAGCATCCTGGCACCAGCCGGAACAGCCGTTGCTGAGGGTGGAAGCATTCTGCCGTGTGCCAGCGGCCGTGCGCTGCCAGCAAGTCCCAGACCTTTTTCGGAGTGAGACTCAGGCGGCGGCAGAAGGCAGAACACGGCCCCCCGCTTGGTTCGTGAAGCCAGGCCTGCGGCCCTGCCTTGGCATGCCAGTCTCATTGCTAGCGGACGAACGTGAAGCAAACACAGTGTAGAGAATCCGTGCTGTAGCGGCCGCCGACCTCTCTGCTAGAGGAGGCAATGTACAATGTCCGTGCGCGAGAGCCTGGGGAACGGTTTCCATACGCCAAAGCCAGGTGAGAAACAGGCCGTTGTGGAAGGCACCTCACGGCTCTGCTCTTGCTACCAGGAGCTGCTACCTCTACACTGTTCCCCGTGGCTCGGGAACTCTCGCCGCTCAAGCCTGACTTGGAAGAAAGCAGACTGGAAACCAGCACAGCTGTAGCTCCCGTCCGCTGTCCACAGGGTGCGGCCACCTCTTCAACTGTGCTTGTGTGCCCAGCTGGGTAGTGGGTCCCTGCGGAATTCCAAGGGAGAAAGAAGCAGGGGCCCAACGCGCCTCTGGACGGAACACCTCTTTCCTGAGGCCAGGCCGTCTGGCCCTGTGTGCGTTTAGTCCGAACTGCCATCCGCCTAATGCCAAGGAACCAAACGCTAGAGGCTCCGAGCCTACCCCACGAACGCCCTTCCTGAGCGCACACTTCACCTGTGGGGTGTTTGTGTGCAAGCATGAGCGATGGAACCTAAATGTGACTCTGACCGAAAAACAGGCCTGTAAGGAAGGCTGCTGTCTCGACCCCTCTATTGTGTGAGGAGGTTAGCACTGCTCTCCGCTGTGGGCCTGCCTGGAGACCTAGGTACCTAGGTACCTAACTAAGCACTAGCTCGGAGAAGCTAGGCTGTAAGGTGACCGAAAACTAGCTAACAGCAGTGGAGAGGGACCGTGCTTTAGACACCATCTCAGTTGCGGAGGGTGGGAACACTTTCAGTGTGTCTCCGTGAGGGCCTAGGAAACGATTTCCTTGAATCAGAGGGCGAGAGAAACGGCTTCGCGCAGAGGCACCGCTCGCATCAGATCTAGCATCACGAAGCTGGCCTTCCCCCGGCTCGGGTGTGTGGAGCCCTGAATTCCATGCACCACGGTCGAAGGCAGAAATCTGGGCAGATACCATGCCTTAAGCTCCCGGCGGTCACTGGGGTAGAGGGCGCGCTCTACTGTGTCCTCAGGCTGAGAGCAGTGGGAACGGCCTCCCTTAAGCCCAAGCGAGTGAGCTAGAGCCCGGGGCCGAAGACACGCCTCTTGTCTCGGCTCTTGTTGCTGGGCCCAGGACCGTTGCCCCGTGTGCGTGTGCAGGCCCCAAAACCAGCCCCTGACTGGCAGGAACCACACTGGAGAGCATCCTGGCTCCAGCCGGGACAGCCGTTGCTGAGGGTGAAAGCATTCTGCCTTGTGCCAGCGGCCGTGCGCTGCCAGTGGTTCCCAGACCATTTTCGGAGTGAGACTCAGGCGGCGGCAGAAGGCAGAACACGGCCCCCCGCTCCGTTCGTAAAGCCGGGCTTGCGGCCCCGCTTTGGCATGCAAGTCTCATTGCTAGCGGACGAACGCGAAGCAAACACAGTGTAGAGAATTTGTGCTGTAGCTGCCGCCGACATCTCTGCGGGAGGAGGCAGTGTACGGTGTCCGGGCGCGAGAGCCTGGGGAACGGGTTCCATCGCCAAAGCCAGGGGAGAAACAGGCCGTTGCAGAAGGCACCTATCGGCTCAGCTCCTGCTACCCGGTGCAGGTACCTCTACACTGCTCCCCGTGGCTCGGGAACTCTCGCCGCTCAAGCCTGACTTGGAAGAAAGCAGACTGGAAACCAGCACAGCTGTAGCTCCCGTCCCCTGTCCACAGGGTGCGGCCACCTCTTCAACTGTTCTTGTGTGCCCAGCTGGGTAGTGGGTCCCTGCGGAATTCCAAGGGAGAAAGAAGCAGGGGCCCAACGCGCCCCTGGACGGAACACCTCTTTCCTGAGGCCAGGCCGTCTGGCCCTGTGTGCGTTTAGTCCGAACTGCCATCCGCCTAATGCCAAGGAACCAAACGCTAGAGGCCCCGAGCCTACCCCACGAACGCCCTTCCTGAGCGCACACTTCACCTGTGGGGTGTTTGTGTGCAAGCATGAGCGATGGAACCTAAATGTGACTCTGACCGAAAAACAGGCCTGTAAGGAAGGCTGCTGTCTCGACCCCTCTATTGTGTGAGGAGGTTAGCAGTGCTCTCCTCTGTGGGCCTGCCTGGAGAGCTAGGTACCTAAGCACTTGCACCGAGAAGCCAGGCTGTAGAGTGACCGAACAGTAGCTAACAGCAGTGGAGAGGGACCGTGCTCTAGACACCATCACGGTTCCGCACGGTGGCAACACTTTCAGTGTGTCCGCGTGAGTGCCTAGGAAACTATTCCCCTGAAACACAGGGCAAGAGAAACAGATTCGCGCAGAGGCACCTCTTGCACCAGCTCTAGTGTCACGAAGCTAGCCTTCCCCCGGCACGGGTGCGTGGAGCCCTGAGGTCCAGACTCTTCCTTCGAAAGCAGAAATCTGGGCAGATACCGTGGCTTAAGCTTCCACCGGTCACTGGGTTAGAGGGCGCGCTCTACTGTGTCCTGTGGCTGAGAGCTCTGGGAACGGCCTCCCTAAAGGCCACCCGAGCGAGCAAGTGGCCGGGGCCGAAGACACGCCTCTTGGCTCGGCTCTTGTTGCTGGGCCCAGGACCGTTGCCCCGTGTGCGAGTGCAGGCCGCAAAACCAGCCCCTGACTGGCAGGAACCACACTGGAGAGCATCCTGGCTCCAGCCGGGACAGCCGTTGCTGAGGGTGAAAGCATTCTGCCGTGTGCCTTCGGCCGTGCGCTGCCAGCGGTTCCCAGACCATTTTCGGAGTGAGACTCAGGCGGCGGCAGAAGGCAGAACACGGCCCCCCAGTCCGTTCGTGAAGCCGGGCCTGCGGCCCCGCTTTGGCATGCAAGTCTCATTGGTAGTGGATGAACGCGAAGCAAACAGTGTAGAGAATCCGTGCTGTAGCTGCCGCCGACATCTCTGCGGGAGGAGGCAGTGTACGGTGTCCGTGCGCGAGAACCTGGGGAACAGGTTCCACCCGCCAAAGCCAGGTGAGAAACAGGCCGTTGCGGAAGGCATCTCTCGGCTCAGCTCTTGCTACCAGGAGCTGCTGCATGCACACTGCTCCCCTTTGCTCGGGAACTCTCGCCGCTCAACCCTGACTTGGAAGAAAGCAGCCTGGAAAGCAGCACAGCTGTAGCTCCCGTCCCCTCTCCATGGGGCGCGGTCCCCTGTTCCACTGTGCTTTTGTGCCCAGCCGGGGAATGGATCCAGCGGAATTTCAAGGGAGAAAGAAGCAGGGGTCCAAGGCGCGTCTGGACGCAACACTTCTTTCCTGAGGCCAGGCCGTCTGGCCCTGTGTGCGTTTAGTCCGAACTGCCATCGGCCTAACGCCAAGGAACCAAACGTTAGAGGCCCCGAGCCTCCGCCACGAACGCCCTTCCTGAGCGCACACTTCACTTGTGGGGTGTTTGTGTGAAAGCATGAGCGATAGAACTTAAACGTGACTCTGACCGACAAACAGGCCTGTAAGGAAGGCTGCTGTCTCGACCCCTCTCTTGTGTGAGGAGGTTAGCACTGCTATCCCCTGTGGGCCTGCCTGGAGACCCAGGTACCTAAGCCCTAGCACGGAGGAGCCAGGCTGTAGAGTGACCGAACACTAGCTAACAGCAGTGGAGAGGGACCGTGCTGTAGACAGCATCACGGTTGCGGAGGGTGGCAACACTTTCAGTGTGTCTGCGTGAGGGCCTAGGAAAAGATTCCCTTGAATCACAGGGCGAGAGAAACGGCTTCGCGCAGAGGCACCGCTCGCACCAGCTCTAGTGTCACGAAGCTAGCCCTCCTCCGGCACGGGTGCGTGGAGCCCTGAATTCCAGGCACCTCCTTCTAAGGCAGAAATCTGGGCAGATACCGTGCCTCAAGCTCCCGCCGTTCACAGGGTTAGAGGGAACGCTCTACTCTGTACTGTGGCTGAGAGCTCTCGGAACGGGCTCCCTAAAGCGCACGCGAGCGAGCAAGAGCATATCTTGCAGATACCGTGCCTTTCAACAGTTGTGTTTTCATTTTCATTGGTTTCCGTGAGTTTTTTTAATTCTTCCTTAATTTCCTCTTTGACCCATTCATTCTTTAGTAGGATGCTCCCTAGCCTCCATATATTTCAGTTCTTTCCAACTTTCCTCTTGTGATTGAGTTCTAGTTTCAAAGCACTGTGGTCTGAAAATATGCAGGGAATAATCCCAATCTTTTGGTAGCCGTTGAGACTTGATTTGTGATCTAGGATGTGATCAATTCTGGAGAATGTTCCATGGGCACTAGAGAAGAATGTGTATTCCGTTGCTTTGGGATGGAATGTTCTGAATATGTCTGTGAACTCTTTTGGTCCATTGTGTCATTGAATGTCTTTATTTCCTTGTTGATCTTTTGCTTAGATGATCTGTCCACTTCAGTGAGGGCTTTACCAGAAAGTCCCTCACTATTATTTTATTGTTGTCAATGTGTTTCTTTGCTTTTGTTATTAACTGGCTTATATAATTGGCTGCTCCCACGTTAGGGGCATAGATATTTACGATTGTTAGATCTTCTTGTTGGATAGACCCTTTAAGTAGGATATAGTGTCCTTCCTCATCTCTTATTATAGTCTTTGTTTTAAAATCTAATTGGTCTGTTATAAGGTTTGCCACCCCAGCTTTCTTTTGGTGTCCATTAGCATGGTAAATGGTTTTCCACCCCCTCACTTTCATTCTGGGGGTGTGTTTGGTTCTAAACTGTGTCTCTTACAGACAGCATATCGATGAGTCTTGTTTTTTAATACAATCTGATAGCCTGTATCTTTTGATTGGGGCATTTAGCCCATTTACATTCAGGGTAACTATTGAAAGGTATGAATTTAGTGACATTGTATTGCCTGTAAGGTGACTGTGGCTGTATATTGTCTGTGTTCCTTTCTGGTCTATGCTGCTTTTAGGCTCTCTCTGCTTAGGAGGACCCCTTTCAATATTTCTTGGAGGGCTGGTTTCGTGTTTGCAAATTCCTTTCGTTTTTGTTTGTCCTGGAAGCTTTTTATCTCTCCTTCAATTTTCAATAACAGCCTAGCTGGATATAGTATTCTTAGCTGCATATTCTTCTCGTTTAGTGCTCTGAAGATATCATGCCAGTCCTTTCTGGCCTGCCACGTCTCTGTGGATAGGTCTGTTGCCAGTCTAATGTTTCTACCATTGTAGGTTACATATCTCTTCTCCTGAGCTGCTTTCAGGATTTTCTCTTTGTCTCTGAGACTCGTAAGTTTTACTATTAGATGTGGGGGTGTCGACCTATTTTTATTGATTTTGAGAGGGGTTCTCTGCGCTTCCTGAATTTTGATGCCTGTTTCCTTCCCCACATTAGGGAAGTTCTCTGCTATAATTTGCTCCAATATACCTTCTGCCCCTCTCTCTCTTTCTTCCTCCTCTGGGATCCCAATTATTCTAATGTTTCATCTTATCATATCGCTTATCTCTCGAATTCTGCCCTCGTGACCCAGTAGTTGTTTATCTCTTTTTCTCAGCTTCTTTATTTTTCATCATTTGGTCTTGTATCTCGCTAATTCTCTCTTCGGCCTCATTTGTCCTAGCAGTTAGTGCCCCCATTTTTTATTGCACCTCATTAATAGCCTTTTTGATTTCGACTTGGTTAGATTTTAGTTCTTTTATTTCTCCAGGAAGGGTTTCTCTAATAACCTCCATGCTTTTTTCAATCCCAGCTAGTATCTTTAAAATCATGATTCTGAACTCTAGGTCCGACATCGCACTAATGTCCATATTGAGTAGGTCCCTGGTAGATGGTACTACCTCTTGTTCTTTTTGTTGAGGTGATTTTTTTCGTCTTGTCATTTTGTCCAGAGGAGAATAGATGAATGAGAAAACAAAATGCTAACAGGATAACAACATCCCCAGAAAATATATTCTAAACAAATCAGAAAAGACCTGAGACCAGGGGAGAAGAAAGGGAAAGAAAGAAAAAAGAGAATAAAAACCCCAAAAAGATAGAAACAGATGAAAACAGAACAAAAATAAAACAGAACATGATCATATATAATCAGGCTAGTGCAGAGATCAGTGCCACACACTAGATTTTGGGTGTATTTTGGTCTATTAGAAGAAAGTGCCTCCTAAAATTTTAAAGAAAGACTTATATATGTACAAAATAAGGGTTGATACAATGAAGGGATGGAATATGAATGTAAAGATGAAAATTATAAAAGATTATGTAAAAGGAATTGATAAGATAGGAAGTTGTTTGAAAAAAGAAAGAAGATTTAAAAAGAAAAGAAAAAACGGAGAGAATGCGATCAGGCAGGAGACTAGAACAAAGCCATACACTAGTGATTTAGGATATATTTTGATCTGTTATAAGAAACTGTACCTCAAAACTTTAGAGAGAACAACTTATATATATATGCGCCATAAATAAGGATAACTACCATGAAGGGACAGAATATGACTCTAAAAATGAAAAATAAAAATTCTTTAAAAGTGATTGATAAGATGCTGGTTGTAAAAGGGAAAAAGAAAAATTCAACAAAAAAGTTAAAAAAAATTAACTTTGAAAGACTAATGAATCACGGTAAAAAAGCCATGAATTCTATGTGCAGTATTCCCTTAGCGCTGGGGTTCTCCCGTTCTCATTGATCGGTGAACTTGGTCTTGGCTGGCTGTTCGTGTTGATCTTCTGGGGGAGGGACGTGTTGCCATGGTTCCCAAATATCTCTTCCGGAGGCGGAATTGCCCTGCCCTTGTCGGTCGGGACTAAGTAAGCTGCTTGGGTTTGCTCTCAGATGCTTTTGTTCCCTGCAAGCTTTCCCTATGGCTTTGGAGGACGAGAGTGAAAATGGGGGCCTCCAGTCTCCGCCCCAGAGGAGCGGAGAACTCAGGGCCCCACTCCTCAGAGCGCCCCCAGAGAAAAGCAGTCAATCACTGCCGTCTCCCCAGTCTCCGGCCGTACTCCGTGCTCACCTGGCCTGTGACCGAGCGTTTCTATCTCTGGCACCTGCTCGGTGTGGAGTCTCCAAACCCAGCCGATCCCTGCGGTGCGCTCTCCTGCCGCTCCTCCTGGAGGAGGAAGGGGAGTCTCCCCGGATCTGCCACTTGTTGGGTCCCTGCTGGAGGAGCAGTGGCCTGATTGTGTCGCCGATCACAGTTTATGGCAACCCCAAGCTGAGATCCCGCGCCTCGGCTCCGTCTCTGCAGCCGGCTTCCCCGCTCCGATACCTGGGAGCTCTGGTGCACTCAGGCACCCCCGGTCGTTCTGTGACCCCCGAGGGTCCTGAGACCACATTGTCCTGCAAGGGTTCCACCCCCCACTTAGCCACTGGAGCGACGTCCCTCAGCAGAGCTAACTTCTAAAAGTTCTGATTTTGTGCTCCGCGGCTCTATCACTTGCCAGAGCGGCCGATGGAGGGCCCCTCCCCCGCCGTCTATCCTCCCGAATATCGCCTCGGATTCACTTCTCCGCACGTCCTACCTTCCAGAAAGTGGTCGCTTTTCCGTTCAGAGAGTTGTTGCTATTCTTTTCTTCGATCTCCTGTTGAGTTCGTAGGTGTTCAGAATGGTTTGATCCCTATTCATCCCAATTCCTGAGACCAGATGAAATCCAGGTCTCCTACTCTTCCGCCATCTTGCTCCGCCCGCCCCCCACATTTGTTCTTTGGATTTGTATGTGTTCCTTTCTGAATTCTCCTGGTTTTTTTCTCCTTGGGCTTTACCTTGAAGACAGAATGATTCCTGTCCCTCATCTTTGGTCATCTTTTTTCCCCCATTTTCTCATATCACATGATTATGTCTCTGCACTAGGTAGATTTTCTCCAAGTGTAACATTGCTTTCATTTTACAAATTTAGGTTACATTTTACTGATGAAAGCTTGGTATTTAAAGAAAAGTTTGGGAGAAGCCCACAGGTAACACCATTTGCCCTTTTAAAAAGCTAATTAATTGCATTTATTTATAAGCTCTAGAAATAGGCTGTCTCTTCTGCATGTACTTTTTACATTGCAGAATTTGTGTTTAATTTCATCTTGGTTAAGACAGATGAGAATATTTGCCTGAATTTGTTCTTAGTCATATTTGGATAACATCACACTGCAGCATTTTATTGCCCTCAGCTGTCTGTGATCCCGAAAACATGCGTGTGACTGAAGCCCCAAAACACCCGATCTCTGAAGAACTGGAAACACCGGTAAAAGACAGCCACCTGATCCCTACACCTCAAGCCCCCAGTATTGCCTTCCCCCTAGCCAACCCACCAGTGGCCCCACACCCTCGAGAAAAGGTTACTTTATCCTTAGTGTGATGATACACCTTTTTGATATTACTGTTACGCTGCATTAAGAATTTCCTGATACCACCAGCAAGAGTTCACAAATGTTGAAACTGCATTTCTTTGCATGCTGTTATTTCTGTATTTGATAAGTCAAAGGACTAAAAATGTCACTTAAAACCATCTACCTGATTGATAGCCTCTTTACTGTTAATTTTTTCTAAAATAAAACTCTTCCATTTCAGATTATAACAATAGAGGAAACACATGAAGACTTAAAAAAACAGTATATATTCCAGTTGTCATCTCTGAATCCTCAAGAACGTATTGATTATTGTCATCTGATTGGAAAACTAGGTACAAGTATTTTAAGTTAAAAATGTAACCTTCCTATTCTCGGGGGGCGGAGCAAGATGGCGGAGGAGTAGGAGACCTGGATTTCGTCTGGTCTCAGGAATTCAGCTGAATAGGGATCAAACCATTCTGAACACCTACGAACTCAACAGGAGATCGAAGAGGAGAGTAGCAACAACTCTCTGAACAGAGAAGCGACAACTTACTGGAAGAGTCATATTTTATCCCTTCGTAGTAGTTACCCTTATTTTTGGCAAATATATATAAGTTGTTCTCTCTTTAAAATTTTGAGATACAGTTTCTTCTAACAGATAAAAATATACCCTAAATCCCTAGTGTATGGTTCTGTTCTAGTCTCCTGTCTGATCACATTCTCTACCTTTATTCTTTTTTTTTTAATCTTCTTTCTTTTTTCAAACAACTTCTTATCTTATCAAGTCCTTTTATAAAATATTTTATAATTTTTATCTTTACAGTCATCTTCTGTCCCTTCATTGTATCGACCCTTATTTTGTACATATATGTCTTTCTTCCTTTAAAATTTTAGGAGGCACTTTTTTCTAACAGATCAAAATACGCCCAAAATCTAGTGTGTGGCACTGATCTATGCACTAGCCTGATCATATTTGATCACATTCTGCTTTTTTTGTATTGTTCTGTTTTTGTTTTTATCTTTTTTTTTCTCTCTCTCTCTTTCTTTTTTCTTTCTTTCCCTTTCTTTTCCCCTGGTTTCAGGTCTTTTCTGATTTGTATACAGTATATTTGCTGGGGACGTTGTAAACCTGTTAGCATTTTGTTCTCTCATTCATCGATTCTCCTCTGGACAAAATGACAAGTCGAAAAAAATCACCTCAGCAAAAAGAACAAGAGGTAGTACGGTCAGCCAGGGACCTACTCAATACGGACGTTAGTACGATGTCGGACCTAGAGTTCAGAATCATGACTTTAAAGATACTAGCTGGGCTTGAAGAAAGCGTGGAAGTTATTAGAGAAACCCTTTCTGGAGAAAGAAAAGAACTAAAATCTAACCAAGTCGAAATCAAAAAGGCTATTGATGAGGTGCAATCAAAAATGGGGGCACTAACTGCTAGGATAAATGAGGCAGAAGAGAGAATCAGTGATATAGAAGACCAAATGATGGAACGTAAAGAGGCTGAGAAAAAGAGGGAGAAACAACTACAGGATCACGAGGGCAGAATTCGAGAGATAAGTGATTCGATAAGACGAAACAACATTAGAATAATTGGGATCCCAGAAGAAGAAGAAAGAGAGAGAGGGGCAGAAGGTATATTGGAGCAAATAATAGCAGAGAACTTCCCTAATGTGAGGAAGGAAACAGGCATCAAAATCCAGGAGGCACAGAGAACCCCTCTCAAAATCAATAAAAATAGGTCAACACCCCGACATCTAATAGTAAAACTTACGAGTCTCACAGACAAAGAGAAAATCCTGAAAGCAGCTCGGGAGAAGAGATATGTAACCTACAAGGGTAAAAATATTAGATTGGCAACAGACCTATCCACAGAGACGTGGCAGGCCAGAAAGGACTGGCAAGATATCTTCAGAGCACTAAACGAGAAAAATATGCAGCCAAGAATACTATATCCAGCTAGGCTGTCATTGAAAACAGAAGGAGAGATAAAAAGCTTCCAGAACAAACAAAAACTAAAGGAATTTGCAAACACGAAACCAGCCCTCCAAGAAATATTGAAAGGGGTCCTCTAAGCAAAGAGAGAGCCTAAAAGCAGCAAAGATCAGAGAGGAACACAGACAACATACAGTAACAGTCACCCTACAGGCAATACAATGGCACTGAATTCATACCTTTCAATAGTTACCCTGAATGTAAATGGGCTCAATGCCCCAATCAAAAGACACAGGCTCTCAGATTGGATTAAAAAACAAGACCCATCCATATGCTGTCTGCAAGAGACTCATTTTAGACCCAAAGACACCCCCAGATTGAAAGTGAGGGGGTGGAAAACCATTTACCATGCTAATGGACACCAAAAGAAAGCTGGGGTGGCAATCCTTATATCAGACAAACTAGATTTTAAAACAAAGACTGTAATAAGAGATGAGGAAGGACACTATATCCTACTTAAAGGGTCTATCCAACAAGAAGACCTAACAATCGTAAATATCTATGCCCCGAACGTGGGAGCAGCCAATTATATAAGGCAATTAATAACAAAAGCAAAGAAACACATTGACAACAATACAATAATAGTGGGGGACTTTAACACCCCCCTGACTGAAATGGACAGATCCTCTAAGCAAAAGATCAACAAGGAAATAAAGACTTTCAATGACACACTGGACCAAATGGACTTCACAGACATATTCAGAACATTCCATCCCAAAGCAACGGAATACACATTCTTCCCTAGTGCCCATGGAACATTCTCCAGAATTGATCACATCCTAGGTCACAAATCAGGTCTCAACTGGTACCAAAAGATTGGGATCATTCCCTGCATGTTTTCAGACCACAGGGCTTTGAAACTAGAACTCAATCACAAGAGGAAAGTCGGAAAGAACTCAAATACATGGAGGCTAAAGAGCATCCTACTAAAGAATGAATGGGTCAACCAGGAAATTAAAGAAGAATTTAAAAAATTCATGGAAACCAATGAAAATGAAAACACAACTGTCCAAAATCTTTGGGATACAGCAAAGGCAGTCCTGAGAGGAAAGTATATAGCAATACAAGCCTTTCTCAAGAAACAAGAAAGGTCTCAAATACACAATCTAACCCTACACCTAAAGGAGCTGGGGAAAGAACAGCAAATAAAGCCTAAACCCAGCAGGAGAAGAGAAATAATAAAGATCACAGCAGAAATCAATGAAATAGAAACCAAAAGAACAGTAGAACAGATCAACGAAACTAGGAGCTGGTTCTTTGAAAGAATTAACAAGATTGATAAACCCCTGGCCAGACTGATCAAAAAGAAAAGAGAAATGTCCCAAATCAACAAAATCATGAATGAAAGAGGAGAGATCACAACCAACACCAAAGAAATAAAAACAATTATAAGAACACATTATGAGCAACTCTATGCCAGCAAATTAGATAACCTGGAAGAAATGGGTGCATTCCTAGAGATGTATCAACTACCAAAACTGAACCAGGAAGAAATAGAAAACCTGAATAGACCTATAACCACTAAGGAAATTGAAGCAGTCATCAAAAATCTCCCAAGAAACAAAAGCCCAGGGCCAGATGGCTTCCCAGGGGAATTCTATCAGACATTTAAAGAAGACTTAATACCTATTCTCCTGAAACTGTTCCAAAAAATAGAAATGGAAGGAAAACTGCCAAACTCATTTTATGAGGCCACCATTACCTTGATCCCAAAACCAGACAAAGATCCCATCAAAAAGGAGAATTACAGACCAATATCCTTGATGAACATGGATGCAAAAATTCTCACCAAAATACTAGCCAATAGGATCCAACAGTACATTAAAAGGATTATTCACCACGACCAAGTGGGATTTATCCCTGGGCTGCAAGGCTGGTTCAACATCCGCAAATCAATCAACGTGATACAATACATTAACAAAAGAAAGAACAAGAATCATATGATTCTCTCAATAGATGCAGAAAAAGCATTTGACAAAGTACAGCATCCTTTCTTGATCAAAACTCTTCAAAGTATAGGGATAGAGGGTACATACCTCAATATCATAAAAGCCATCTACGAAAAACCTACAGCGAATATCATTCTCAATGGGGAAAAGCTGAGAGCTTTTCCCCTAAGGTCAGGAACGCGGCAGGGATGTCCACTCTCACCACTGCTATTCAACATAGTATTAGAAGTCCTAGCCACAGCAATCAGACAACAAAAAGAAATCAAAGGCATCCAAATCGGCAAAGAGGAAGTCAAACTCTCACTCTTTGCAGATGATATGATACTGTATGTGGAAAACCCAAAAGACTCCACCCCAAAACTGCTAGAACTCACACAGGAATTCAGTCACGTAGCAGGCTATAAAATCAATGCACAGAAATCAGTGGCATTCCTATACACCAACAACAAGACAGAAGAGAGACAAATCAAGGAGTCGATCCCATTCACAATTGCACCCAAAAGCATAAGATACCTAGGAATAAGTTTAACCAAAGAGGCAAAGGATCTGTACTCAGAAAACTATAAAATACTCATGAAAGAAATTGAAGAAGACACAAAGAAATGGAAAAACGTTCCATGCTCATGGATTGGAAGAACCAACATTGTGAAGATGTCAATGCTACCTAGAGCAATCTACACATTCAATGCAATCCCCATCAAAATACCATCCATTTTTTTCAAAGAAATGGAACAAATAATCCTAAAATTTGTATGGAACCAGAAGAGACCCCGAATAGCCAGAGGAATCTTGAAAAAGAAAAGCAAAGCTGGCGGCATCACAATTCCGGACTTCCAGCTCTATTACAAAGCTGTCATCATCAAGACAGTATGGTACTGGCACAAAAACAGACACATAGATCAATGGAACAGAATCGAGAGCCCAGAAATGGACCCTCAACTCTATGGTCAACTTATCTTTGACAAAGCAGGAAAGAATGTCCAGTGGAAAAAAGACAGTCTCTTCAACAAATGGTGTTGGGAAAATTGGACAGCCACATGCAGAAGAATGAAACTGGATCATTTCCTTACACCACACACAAAAATAGACTCCAAATGGTTGAAAGACCTAATCGTGAGACAGGAGTCCATCCAAATCCTAAAGGAGAACACAGGTAACAACCTCTTCGACCTCAGCCGCAGCAACTTCTTCCTAGAAACATCACCAAAGGCACAGGAAGCCAGGGCAAAAATGAACTATTGGGATTTCATCAAGATAAAAAGCTTTTGCACAGCAAAAGAAACAGTCCACAAAACCAAAAGACAACCGACAGAATGGGAGAAAATATTTGCAAATGACATATCAGATAAAGGGCTAGTGTCCAAAATCTATAAAGAACTTATCAAACTCAACAACCAAAGAACAAATAATCCAATCAAGAAATGGGCAGAAGACATGAACAGACATTTTTCCAAAGAAGACATCCAAATGGCCAACAGGCACATGAAAAAGTGCTCCACATCGCTCGGCATCAGGGAAATCCAAATCAAAACCTCAATGAGATACCACCTCACACCCGTCAGAATGGCTAAAATTAACAAGTCAGGGAACGACAGATGTTGGCGGGGATGTGGAGAAAGGGGAACCCTCCTACACTGTTGGTGGGAATGCAAGCTGGTGCAACCCCTCTGGAAAACAGTATGGAGGTTCCTCAAACAGTTGAAATTAGAGCTACCGTTCGATCCAACAATTGCACTACTGGGTATTTACCCCAAAGATACAAATGTAGGGACCCGAAGGGGTACGTGCACCCCAATGTTTATAGCAGCAATGTCCACAATAGCCAAACTGTGGAAAGAGCCAAGATGTCCATCGACAGATGAATGGCTAAAGAAGAAGTGGTATATATACACAATGGAATATTATGCAGCCATCAAAAGGAATGAGATCTTGCCATTTGCAACGACGTGGATGGAACTGGAGGGTGTTATGCTGAGTGAAATAAGCCAATCAGAGAAAGACATGTATCATATGACCTCACTGATATGAGGAATTCTTAATCTCAGGAACAAACTGAGGGTTGCTGGAGTGGTCGGGGGTGGGAGGGATGGGGTGGCTGGGTGATGGACATTGGGGAAGATATGTGCTACGGTGAGCGCTGTGAGTTGTGTAAGACTGTTGAATCACAGATCTGTACTTCTGAAACAAATAACGCAACATACGTTAAGAAAAAAGAAAAAGAAGAAGATGGCAGGAGAGGAAGAATGAAGGGGAGTAAGTCAGAGGGGGAGACGAACCAGGAGAGATGACGGACTCTGAAAAACAAACTGAGGTTTCTGGAGGGGAGGAGGGTGGGGGGATGGGTTAGCCTGGTGATGGGTATTGAGGAGGGCACGTTCTGCATGGAGCACTGGGTGTTATGAACAAACAATGAATCATGGAACAGTACACCAAAACAAATTATGTAATATATGGTGATTAACATAACAATAAAAAATGAAAAAAAAAATGTAACCTTCCTTGGAAGTCAGTGTAGTTGATATCATTTGTAAGATGTACAAATTGAGAGAAAAAAGATGGGTGGGGCACCTGGCTGGCTCAGGTGGTAGAACACGCGATTCTTGATCTTGGGTTCATGAGTTTGGGTGTGAAGCCTACTTAAAAGATGGGTAACTTGTCTTAGGCAGTATGTATTGACTCAGCATTAGAACTTTGACTTTATATAGGTCTAAATCTAAAGTCACTGGGTCATAGGATTTAAACATTTAAAGATTTAAATTGAAACCAACCATTAAAATGATTTAAGAATCTCTTGTGCTGCCTTGGGCTTTTGTTCACTGATGAAATCATTGAAATTATAGACTTAAAATAAAACTACATTTTTGTAAAGTTGAAGGCACAGTAATACCCAGAGAGGAGCTCCTCCTTATGTAACATTCTTATTCCATTATTATCAGACTCTCCACCTGACATCATTCTGGAAGCAGCATACTAGACAGGTAACCTGGTGCTCTAAGCAGTACCGTCCAGTAGAAAGATAGCAAAAGCCACATGTTAAATTTTAAACTTAGTAGTAGCCACATTTTAAAAAGGAAAAAAATCGAGTGAAATTAATAAAGCATATATTTTATTTAACCTATACACAAAGTGTTATATTCAACATGTAATTAATATAAAATATCAATGAGATTTTACCCTTTTTTTTTTTCCTTACTAAGTTTTTGAAATCTCGGGTATATTTTGCACTTCTAGCACATCTCAATTTGGTCTGGCTGTGTTTCAGGTGTCTGATAGTCACATGTGGCTAGTGGCTACTGTATTGGACAAAGTAGCTCTATAGAGTTAGGGAAAGTATAGGAAGAGAACTCAGTCTGACAGCTTCATATAGAGGAAAACTTAAATAACGGTTATTTTTAATGACGGCCCTGAGTCAAGAAAAGATTAAATGTAACTTAGTGCTGTCCTTTTAAGAATGTGGAAAGCCATGATTTTTTTTTTTAAAGATTTCTGTCAAATACAGTCATACAGTTGAGAAGCTGTGTTTCTTGGAAACTGGACTCAATGTGGAACACTGTTTCCTGGTCACCCAATAAGTTAGAGTTAGAAATCAAAATTGTTCAACTTTACCTAGAGCTTTCAGAACAGAAGAAGCTGCTTCATGTGTCTGTCTCCTATATTTTGTTCCATCTCTGTAAACTCTGGACAAGAGTAATATCAACTAGCAGAAGACAGAAGAGAGGCAGATGAGGACAGACTGTGCTGGAACTGAGTCTGAATAGAAAGTTTTTGATAGTAAAATGCAAAGAGACCCTTCATTTTATAAATGAAGCAACTGTGGCCAACTGATTCACATAAATAGTCTATTATGTTGTCTGGATTACAGAATAAATCTGTTAAATAGAATTAGATCCCAATAGAATAGGGAATTTTCACCTTCTTGTTCTTTTGTCACTCCGATCCTGGGTGAGTTACTCTGTACTTGTGTCATCATGGGTAGATTACAGATAATACTAGTAATCTACCTTCATAGAGTTGTGAGGATTAAATGAGTTAATCCGGAGCACTTCCAACAGTCTCTGGTGTATACTATGTGCTCAAACAGTTGCCTCTCTTAGTCATCTGTAGAGCATGAATAGAGTTCAAATGTTTCATTGAATTCTTACAAAGTCTTTAATACAACTCTTTCTAACCCATAATCAGGTTAACTTCTAAAGTATAAATCAAAAATCAATCAATAAAAGCCATGCTTTACATAAGTTTATGCCTTCTTTCCTCAAAGTCAGGCATCGTACAGCTGTATCTGAGAAGAGGGTTCAGCTTCCACCCGCTGCTTCATCTCTATTTCCCTAGCGTGTGTGTTTTCCTTCTAAGCTTCTGCGTTGGGCTGCTGACCTTATTTCCACTCAAAAAATTTTCCTCTGCTTTTAGTCTGTAGGAGCCCCTTTTTGACTTCCATCTCCTTGATTACCCATTTTCAATGCTTGGAAATTGCAAAAGTAGTTGAGACTTAAGAAATATACTAACAGTAGTAAATGGCATCTATTTATATTCTGTTTTTATATCTTAATTGTAACAAACCAAGTGCAGACAAACAGGAAAGTTTGCATAAGGATTTAGTATTGAAATAGGAAAGAATTTTTGTTAATTAATTTAGATCTGATAATAGCATTAGGGCTGTATAAGAAAATTACCATGTATTTTAGAGATGCATACTGAATGGATAGGGGTAGAGTCACAGGATGTCTAGAACTTTTTTTTTTTAAGATTTTATTTATTTATTTGCCAGAGAGACAGTGAGAGAAGGAACACAAGCAGGGGGAGTGGGAGAGGGAGAGGGAGAAACAGGCTTCCTGCAGAGCAGAGAGCCTGATTATGGGGCTCGATCCCAGGACCTTGAGATCATGACCTGAACCGAAGGCAGATGCCCAACAACCGAGCCACCCAGGCGCCCTGGAACTTACTTTAAAATAGTTAAGCCCAAAGGGGGTATACTGAAATAAGGATGGCAAAATTTTGATAATTTAAGAATCAGTATGTTGGATTTCATTTTACTATTTTTCTATTTTAAATTTTCATTAAAAATATGGGGGGGGGCACCTGGGTGGCTCAGCTGGTTAAGCGTCTGCCTTCGGCTCAGGTCATGATCCCGGGGTCCTGGGATCAAGTCCCACATCAGGCTCCCAGCTCAGCAGGGAGCCTGCTTCTCCCCCTGACCTTCTCCCCTCTCATGCTGTTTCTCTCTCTCTCTCAAATAAATAATTAAAATCTTTAAAAAAAAATTATGGGGGGCATGCCTGGGTGGCTCAGTTGGTTGGGCATCTGCCTTTGGCTCACATAATGATCCCAGGGGCCTGGGATCGAGTCCTGCATCGGGCTCCCTGCTCAGCGGGGAGTCTGCTTCTCCCTCTGCTGCCGCCCCCCCCCGCGCTTGTGCTCTCTGTCTCTACCTACCTCTGACAAATAAAATATTTAATAAAAATAAAGTAAAAATATTATAGGGGTTAAGTGGCTGACTTTGGCCCAGGTCATGATCCCAGGGTCCTGCTTCTCCCTCTCCCTCTGCCTGCCGCTCCCCCTGCTTGTGCTCGCTGTCAAATCATCTTTAAAAAATACATATTTCTTATTTTATTTCATTATGTTAGTAAAAAAATATTTTAAAAAATGTATGTGAAGTAAAATAATTGTCAGTCAAGGTTTTTCAGTTTATTTGGTGCATTTTATTTATAAATAATTTCTATGCAGAGTTGACATGTCTTTCCTAGGAAGAAGTTAAGAATTCCAATCACGTATCAATTTTTCTCTACTTTAGGTGGATTAGTAATAGAGAAACAGTGCTTTGATCCCAATTGTACACACATTGTTGTGGGACATCCACTTCGAAACGAGAAGTATTTAGCCTCAGTGGCAGCTGGGAAATGGGTGCTTCATCGCTCCTACGTGGAAGCATGCCGGACTACTGGACACTTCGTGCTGGTATGTATTCAAACTAACATGAAGAATCATTTTTCGTTAAAAGTAATTGTCCTAATTGATTCTAGTATCTACACTAACCATTCATATAATTGAAATAACCAAATATGACCAATTAGATTATACCAATTTTACAAGGTCCAGATTAACAGAGCAAAAAAATTTAGAGATCACAGACCCAGATTCTCAGTTATATGAGTTTTATTTAATTTTAATCTGGGCTTTTTTTTCCCCCTCTTTGGAATAACATTAGAAAACTTCAGGATTACTTCATTGTAAACTTTTTATCCTTACTGCCAGCCCATTAAATATTAAATTGTTTGGGGACGTGTGGGTGGCTCAGTCAGTTAAGCATCTGCCTTTGGTTCAGGTCATGATCGCAGGGTACCGGGATCAAGTCCCGCATTGGCTCCTTGTTCGGTGGGGAGCGTGCTTCTCCCTCAGCCCCTCCCCCCTGCTCATGCTCACACTCAGCTCGCTCTCCCTCTGACAAAATCTTTTTAAAAAAGAACATTTTTTTTTTAAATATTGTCTGAAATATTTTGGTCCCTAACTAACCATCACAGTAATATCTATCATGTAGTTTTTGAAGTTTTCAATCAAGATCCCTTAGGGATATGATTTCTTTGGACAGGTAATCAAGGTGTTAACACATACCTCCACTGAGAACATGTCCTTCTGTGAAGTTCATCTTAAAATGGATGAAGCCCAATAATCTATATATTACCAATTACTAAGGTGTAGTTACCTGTATTTCTTAGAAACGTATGCAGTATTTTTCTGATTTCTAATTAAAAGCCAGATATACTTGACCCTCCTATGAAGCCAAATTAATGTACATTTCTTTCCTCTATGTTCATAAACTGATGCTTATTTAGTGCTCTGTATTTATAACAACTGAATGTATAGCTTTTAACTCTTAAATGATCGTGGACTCCTTGAGGACATATTGTAGGACCAGATCCAAAGTTTATTCTACTAATTGTCTAGGAAGAAGACTATGAATGGGGAAGTAGTTCCATACTCGATGTTTTGACTGGAATCAATGTTCAGCAACGAAGACTAGCACTTGCAGCAATGAGATGGAGGAAAAAACTCCAGCAAAGACAAGAATCAGGCATCGTTGAGGTATTAACATATATATGGTGATATGAACGGCATTCAGTGTCATGACTATTACAGATTTTAATTTTAAGAGAATATGCTTATTAACAAAATAATAATTCTACTTGTCTTTTATGCTTTGTTGATATACTTAGTTTGGGCATTCTAAATTGGGCTTAATGTTAATTCCTAATTTTAATTATGATTACAAGGAAGATATATATAATGTTGATGGCTCTATTAAAAATATATGTGTAAATGGGGTGCCTGGGTGGCTCAGGCAGTTAGGCATCCAATTCTTGATTTTAACTCAGGTCATGATCTTAGGGTGATGAGATCAAGCCCTGCCATCGGACTCCTCGCTCAGCCTGGAGTTTGCTGGAGATTCTCTCCCTCTTCCTCTGCCTCTCTCCCCACTGTGCATGTGCACACTAGTGCACATACTGTCTCTTAAATACATAAATCTTTTATTATTATTATTTTTTTAAGATTTTGTTTATTTGACAGAGAGAGACACAGCCAGAGAGGGAACACAAGCAGGGGGAGTGGGAGGGAGAAGCAGACTCCCCGCTGAGCAGGGAGCCCAATGCGGGGCTCGATCCCAGGACACTGAGATCATGAGCTGAGCCGAAGGCAGATGCCTAACGACTGAGCCACCCAGGCACTCCCATAAGTCTTTTTTTTTTTAAAAGTAAAAAGACATAAAAATAATTTAAATATATGTGTAAAATGTGACCCATACTGTATTTCTTCCAAAGACTCTTCAGCATCTACCTTCAAGGGTTCTTAACATGGGATCCACAGACTCTCCCAAAGGAGTTGTAGATCACATTCAGGAAGGCTGTTTATACACTTTGGATGGGGCAGGGAATACATCCTTATTTTTACTAACCTCCAATTGAAAACATTTCCTTTTATTATAGAAGTCTAGGTAAAAATCACAGCACTATTAATAGTACTTGTGATTTTACCCCAACAGAAATAAGATATCTTTGCTTTGCATTATAATTCCAAGTATCTTGAGATACTGCTTATGTTCAATTTTTTTTCATTGAAATATAGTTGATGCACAGTGTTACATTAGTTTCAGGTATGTAACAGATTTGACAACAATTCATTATGCTCACCACAAGTGTAGCTACCATCTGTCTTTATACTTCAAAATTATAATAATCTATCCAGCCACCACTATTTATTTAATTCATTAATATAGAAGCACATCTGTCACAAATTTGTAAATATTTTATTTTTAATAAAATGGGTTTTTTTGTAATCCTTTACACTTTATGTTAAAACCAGTATTTTAAAACATTATTAATATAGCACAGAAATTACATTTCAATAAAGCTGTTTCTTTAAAAGAATTATTTAGAGAACAGATCCATAGGTTTCACTGGACTGTCAAAGGGGTCCATGGCTCACATAAAGGTTAGAAACCCAAGTTTTAAATAATCTTGTGCGATGTATTCTGAGTTCTCTCCTGTGTCCAAGCCCTTGTTAGCCTTAATTCCCTTCTTTTAGAGTAATTCCACTGGCTTTTGTTGTTATTCCCTAGTGAAATGTTTTATATTTCTAATTCACAAACATTTTCAAGAGAAATATAAGGAGGGCTTCATCTAATTTGAGAAGTTGTGCATTAAGTTCTACCCTGGATTAATTATAAGAAAAAATACAAGAAAAGGCTAAACAAAAGTCAAGTTGCTTTGTTTTCATGTTATTCATTAAAACATTTTCCTTCATTCTTCAAGTATTTATTGATGACCTACTGTGTGCCAAACACCATGGTTGTGTGTTTTCAGAATATTCTGACCAGAGACAATTACCACTGTGGCACTTGGTAAAGGTTATAAGATTATTTGTTGACATAAAACTAAATTTACAGATAAAATAATGTATTATTTGCATTTATTTCCCAAATAATTTCAACACTGATTATATTTTCATTTGTAGGGGGCATTTAGTGGGTGGAAAGTTATCTTATATGTTGACCAATCCCGAGAAGCAGGATTCAAACGCCTTCTTCAGTCAGGAGGAGCAAAGGTTTGTATTCAGTCAATTTACAGAATTTTTTACACAAATTATTTTTCAAACAAGGTTGCTATGATCAGTTCTTAATTTTCGGTACTTGGTGAGATGACAATCCTTAAGTACAGATGATACAGTTGAACTACTCTGGGAAACTGATAGCTTCTTATTTCTTATTTTTTCTTTAGGTACTACCTGGTCATTCTGTACCTTTATTTAAAGAAGCCACACATCTCTTTTCTGACTTCAATAAACTGAAACCAGATGACTCAGGGGTTAATATAGCAGAAGCTGCCACCCAAAATGTGTACTGCTTGAAAACAGAGTACATTGCTGATTATCTGATGCAGGTTTGTAAGATTTTGTCCTTGATCTCCTCATCACCAGAGATAGGCTTATATATATAGGGATGTGACCACACAGCAAAACCCTTGGCTTGTTTATTAATAGCATGTTTGGCTCCAGTTCGCTTTCATTTCATTCAGTTTCATTCTACTTTCTATAATAATGAGTACATATGTAAACATTTAGCTTGGAGTTAAATGAAGCAGGTATAAAAATCTAAGTACCTCTGGGCGCCTGGGTGGCTCAGATGGTTAAGTGACTGCCTTCGGCTCAGGTCATGATCCTGGAGTCCCGGGATCGAGTCCCACATCGGGCTCCCTGCTCAGCAGGGAGTCTGCTTCTCCCTCTGACCCTCCCCCGTCTCATGCTCTCTCTCTCTTTATCTCCTTCTCTCTCTCAAATAAATAAAATCTTAAAAAAAAATTAAAAAAAATCTAAGTACCTCTAAAAGTTTTAAAAGTGCCCTCTATAATGTTGGAATATTGCTGTTCACAAATAGCCTAAGTTTTGATTTGAATGAGCAAAGAAAAATCTTTCTGATGCCAGAACACCTAAAATGCCATCAGGAATCAGCAAGGTAGGATACATGATAATAAATGTCTCACTCCAAAGGATTTCAAACATAATGGTATAGAAATAAGGGGAAGCCAAAACTTAGCCTGCTGTGTAATTTTTACTGTTTGTGTTTGGGAGTTGCTCAGGATATATAGAAAGAATGGCTAAAACATAAACAATAAAACCTTTGTCATAAAGCGGTGGGATGTACTGATTGGAATTGGTAAGCCAATACTAACTCCTAGAAACACCTAAATCACTTTTTTTAAAAACTCAAGTTTTTTTGTTCCCTGCTTTTCTCAGGGTTGTATTGTGTGTCAGACACTAGATTTCTGGAGGAATGCAGTGGGGGGAGTGGGCTGCTCTGTATTTCTACATCTGAGCTCATTATTTCCTACCTAGCTCTCAGAAGTAGAGAAAACAGAATACTTCTGTGGGGGCAAAGCAGTAGACTAGGGAAGGGAGAGTAGTGACTTCATGTTCAAGTTCATGGTCAAGATAAGCCAAGCACAAGTAAGGCTCTTGAGATAGGCCCACCCCAGTGTTCTGACCTCAGGTTAAATGCTGAGGGGGGGGCGGGGGGGAGCATTAATTAAAAAGCTGGGTGCAGTGGCTGCAGGGATCTTGGTGATGAAAGCCTTCAACATGTCCTTAGCCATACTGTTCCAATCTGGATGGTCACCGTCTACTTCTACAAACTGGTGTCATCCCAGGATCTCCATTCATCATCCTTTCTCTTCTCTGTTGGATCTCCTGTTTCTATATCCCATGTCATCCTGATCTGCTCTCATCTGGTTGAAGGTGTTCTTATAGTAACTTCTTGAGAAAGCACATGGGAGATAAACTGAGATTTTCTTTGTGTGAAAATTCTTTTTTTCTGTGATTGCATTTCTTTTATCGTTTAGATGGGCATCAAATTCTAGGTTGGAACCTATTTTCTCCTTAGACTTTTGATTGCTTATCTCCTTGCTTCTAGTGTTGCTGTTGAGTAGTTAAAGCCATTTTGATTCATAATCTGTTATATGTAACTAATCTAGTAGGAAGCTCTTTTTGTCCCTAGTTTTCTGAAATTTCAAAATGATAGGCTATCATGAGGGTCTCTTTTTATTATACTGCACATGGTAGGCCTCTTCTGGTTTGGTAACTTGTGTCTTTCAGTTCTGGGAAATCTTGAATTATTTCAATGATGATTTTTTTTCCCTCCACTTTCTGTTCTCTCTAGTACTTCTGCTACTTGTATATTGGATCTTCTTATTTCACCACTATTTTTATAATCTTCACTTTTTGAGAGGTTCCCTCAGTTCAGTCTTCTCCTTTTATCAGCTCTTCATTTTGCGATCATGTTTTTAATAATCAGGACCTTTTTAAAAGTTTTTTGAATTTACATTTTAATTTTTTAATATCTTTTTTGCTTCATAGATGTAATACCTTCTACTGGATCTCAGAGGATTTATTGATTTTTTTTTAACTTATTTCGGTATATTCTCTATCCACTAAACTGCATTTTCCTCTTTGTTTGGGTCTTTGTCTAAGCTGATTGGAAGTACTGAGCACACAGTTGGGTCTTGGCAGTTTTGATCCGGATGCAATAGTCTTTGTGGTCTAATTGTTGGGGACTGTCGTCTGGGTTCATACTTGCATATACTTCTTGAATTGTTTCAATTGCTCCAAAGAGGAATCTTCCAGTCTGCCTGAAGGAAGAATCTGGCCACCTTTTTTTTTTTTTGAGATACAATGACATATGACATTAATTTCAGATGTTCAGCATAAGAGTTGTATGTATTCATGACTATATATGCAAAATTATCACCATACATAATGAGATTTTCTTTCTTATGATAAGAACTCCCAAGATTGAGTCTCTTCCAACTTTCAAATATACCATACAATATTAACAACTACAGTCACCATGTTGTATATTACATCCTCAGGGCTTATTTTATAACTGTAAGTTTGTACCTCTTGTTCACCCTTACCCATTTCCCCCAGCCCTCACACCCTGCATCTAGCAACCCCCAGTTAGTTCTTTGTATCTATCTCATTTGGGTTTTTTTTTATTTTTTTATTTTTTTAAGATTTTATTTATTTATTTGACAGAGAGCACACGAGCAGGGGGAGTGCAAGAGGGAGAAGCAGGCTCCTTACTGAGCAGGGAGCCCGATGCGGCAGTCAATCCCAGGATCCTGGGATCATGACCTGAGCCGAAGGCAGATGCTTAAATGACTGAGCCACCCAGGCACCCGTTTTTTATATTAGGTTCCACTTGTAAGTGAAATCATCTAGTATTTGTCTTTTTCTGACTTATTTCACTTTGCATCATGCCATCAAGGTCCATCCATGTTGCTGCAGTTGGCAGGGTTTCCTTGGCTGAAATATTTTTTTATGGCTGATTAATCCATTGTGTGTGTGTGTGTGTGTGAATTTTCTTTATCCATCTGTCAGTGGACACTCAGGTTTTCATATCTTAGCTATGGTAAATAATGCTGCAGTGAACATAGGAGAGCAGATATCTTTTTGAATTAATGTTTTTATTTCTTTTGGATAAATACATAGAGGTTGGAACTGTTGAATCATAAGGTAGTTCCTTTTTTTTAAGATTGTATTTAACACAGTGTTATTAGTTTCAGGTGTGCAATATAATGATTCAACAATTGCTCAGTGCTCATCGAACTAAGTGTACTCTTAAGGTAGTTATATTTTTAATTTTTTGAGGAAAAAAAATAATGGCTGCATCAGTTTACATTCCCACCAGAAGTACACAAGAGTTCTCGTTTCTCCATATCCTCATCAACACTTGTCTTTTTGATAACAGCTATTCCAACATGTGTTAGGTAATATCTTGTTATGATTTTGATTTGCGTTTCTTTGATGATTAGTGACGTTGAGCACCTTTTCGTATACCTGTTGACCATCTGTGTCTTTGGGGAAATGTCTATTCAGATCTCTGCCCATTTTTTAATCACATGGTTTGGGATATTAACCCCTATCCGATAGATGATTTGCAAATATTTTCTCCCTTTCTTAGGTTGCCTTTCCTTTTGCTGATGGTGTCCTTTACTATGCATGAGCTTTTTAATTTGATGTCTCCCCACATGTTAATTTTTGCTTGTGTTTCTTTTCATTTTGGTGTGAAATCCAAAAAATTTTTACCAAGACCAATGTCAGAGAGCTCATGACGTATATTTTCTTTTAGTTTTATAGTTTCATGTCTTTCATCCGAATCTTTAATCCATTTTGAGTTTATTTTTGTGTATGGTATAAGATAGTGGTCCTGTTTCAGTCTTTTGCATGTAGCTGTCTAGTTTTTCCAACACCATTTATTGAAGAAACTGTCCTTTTCCTTTTGTATGTTCTTGGCTCCTTTGTAATTGATCGAGTATGCCTGGGTTTATTTCAGGGTTTTCTGTTCTGTTCTCTTGATCTGTGTGTCTGTGTATGTGGTAGTACCATACTGTTTGGTTACCATAGTTTTGTAATACAGTTTAAAATCAGGGAGCATGATGCCTCCAGCTTTGTTCTCCTTTCTCAAGATTGCTTTGGCTAGGGGCGCCTGAGTGGCTCAGTCATTAAGCGTCTGCCTTCGGCTCAGGTCATGATCCCAGGGTCCTGGGATCGAGCCCCGCATCAGGCTCCCTGCTCCACGGGAAGCCTGCTTCTCCCTTTCCCGCTCCCTCTGCTTGTGTTCCCTCTCTCGCTGTGTCTCTCTGTCAAAAAATAAATAACTCTTAAAAAAAAAAAAAGATTGCTTTGGCTATTTGGAGTCTTTGTGATTCCATACAAACTTTAGGATTGTTAGTTCTATTTCTAGAAAAAATGCCATTGAAATTTTGATAGGGATTGCATTGAATCTGTGGGTTGCTTTGGGTAGTGTGGACATTTTAATAGTGTTAATTTTTCCAGTCCATGAGCATGGAATATCTTTCCATTTATTTGTGTCATCTTCTATTTCATCAGTGTTGCCTAGTTTTCTTTTTTTTAAGATTTTATTTATTTGACAGAGAGAGAAATAGCAAGAACAGGAACACAAGCAGGGGGAGTGGGAGAGGGAGAAGCAGGCTTCCCGCCGAGCAGGCAGCCCAATGCAAGGCTCAATCCCAGGACCTGAGCCGAAGGTAGACGCTTAAGACTGAGCCACCGAGGCGCCCCAATGTTGTCTAGTTTTCAATGTACAAGTCTTTTATCTCCTTGATTAAATTTGTCCCTATTTTATTCTTGATGCAATTGTAAATGGAATTTTCCTTTATATTTGAAATGGCTTTCTTTTAAAAAGGGTATCGTTGGGTTTTTTTTATTCTTTAGACTGTTTAGTCCATCGTGTAATTATTGATATGATTGGATTTAGGGTTTTTTTTTTTTTTTTGCAGTTTTCAATTTGTCTTTGTTCCTGTGTTCTTTCTTTCTTGCCTTTTTTGTTGGAGGCAGGGTGTGTTTTGCTCTATGGATTATAATATACTTAACTTTTTATAGTCTAGCTAAAATGATATTGTGCCACTTCACATGGAATGTAGAAATCTTACACTCATATAGGTTCCTTTACTTCCCCTATCCTTTAAACCAGGGGCCAATAAACTGTAGCCCACAGGCCAAACCCTCTCCACTGCCTGTGTTACAAAGTTTTACTGGAACACAGCTCCATTCACTCATTTACATGTTCTCTCTTCTGCTTTTGCAGTGCAACACTGGGCTGAGTAATTGCAACAGAGACCATCTCTCCCACACAGCCTGAAATATTTAGTGTCCGGTCCTTCAACGTAAAGCAGGGGCCAGCAAACTTTCTGTAGACTTGTATATTTTCCCTTGTCTCTTACAGCTCCACAGAACAGTGTTCTGCCATAAAGCAAAACTTGCTTAAACGGTCCTATGTATTTTGAGGAAATTAAAAGGAAAAATACAGTCTTATATTTATCCTATCTGGTATCAGTTTTCCTTCAGCCCAAAACTTTGATTTGTAGTATAAGTCTGATGGGACCAATTCTAGTTTTCTTTTATTTGAGAGTGTCTATTTTACCATTATGCCTGAAGGATCTTTTTGTAGGGCATAGGATTTAGGGTTGATAGTGTTTTTTACTAACGACTCCACTTTCTGCTGGCCTCCGTTATTTCTGAGAAGTCAGTGGTAATTTGATTTCTTCTCCTGTATGCAGTGCAGTGTCTCATTTTTTCTTCTGGCTGTTTCATCTTTGATTTTCACCATTTATGATACTTCCAGGTGTAGTTTCTTTATATTAATCCTGCTTTTTCTGCAGAGCTTCTTCAATCTGTAAATTTCTCTCTTTCACCAAACTTGAGAAATTTTGACAATTACTTCTCCATTCTTTCCTGTCTATATGGGAATTTAATCACTCGTACCTTTTGATATTGTCCCACAGGTCCCTCCCTCAGGTCCTTCAGGCCATATTTACTTTCTGTGTTTTCTGATTGACTAATTCCTATTTATTACTTCACTGATTTTTTTCCTGTTATTTTCATTCTAAAGGCTCTTACAGGAGATTTTCTTATTTAGATATTAAATTTTTTTATATCTAGAATCAGCTCTTTTTTATGGTTTCTATTTTTCTACTTTTTCATTTCACTCATTTCAAGGATAAGAGCTGCTTTGGTATCATTGTCTACTATTTCCAACATCGGGGTCATGAGCAAGACTGCTTTTATTTTGAGGTAATCGGTAGCTTTACATGCAATTGTAAGAAATAATAGTTTCCCCCAGGGGATGATATCTTGCAACAATATAAGACAGTATTACAGCCAGGATATTGACCTGATGCAATCCAAACTTATTCCGATTTCCCCACTTTTTTTTAAGATTTTATTTATTTGAGAGAGAGAGAATGAGAGAGAGCACGAGGGGGAAGAGGGTCAGAGGGAGAAGCAGACTCCCTGCTGAGCAGGAAGCCCGATGTGGGACTCGATCCCAGGACTCTGGGATCATGACCTGAGCCGAAGGCAGTCGCCTAACCAACTGAGCCACCCAGGCGCCCCCAATTTCCCCACTTCTGCTTCATGTGTCTGCCACCACAGTCAAGATACAGAACAATCTATCGCTACAGCAATCATTCATTTTGCCTTTTTTTTTTTTAACTACACCCACCTCCTTCCCTTCATTCTCTTCTCCCAGCGGTCTCTTACACCTGTCAACCACTAATCTGTTGTCAGTGTCTTTAAATCTTAAATGGAATCAATATAGTGTGTAATCTTTTCGGATTGGCTTTTTTTTTTTTTAAGATTTCATCTATTTATTTGACAGAGAGAGAGCAGGAACACAAGCAGGGGGAGTGGGAGAGAGAGAAGCAGGCCTCCCGTTGAGCAGGGAGCCTGATGTGGGATTCGATCCCGGGACTCCAGGATCATGACCTGAGCCGGAGGCAGACACTTAACGACTGAGCCACCCAGGCGCCCCGGCTTTTTTTTTTTAGCAAGATTCCCTTCGGAATCATTCAGGTGTTGCTTGTATCAGTGATTTTATTACTTTTTATTGAACATTTGAGATCTACAGCTTAACCATTAGCCTATTGAAGGACATCTGGGTTGTTTCTACTTTGGGGCTATTATGACTAAAGCTGCTATGAACATTTTTTTGCACATATTTTATGTGGAAATAAGATTTCATTGCATTGGGATAAATTCCTAAGTGTGTTTCCAGAGTGGTCATATTTTACATTCCTACCACTGTTATAAGTGATCGTTTTTCTGTATCCTTATTGGCATTTGTCACTTTTTTTTAGCCATTTCAGTTGGTATGTAGTAATCTCTCATTGTGGTTTTAATTTGCAGTTCCATAATGGCTAGTCAAGAGTGAATGCCTTTGGTGTGCTTCATAAATGTCATGAGGTGTGAGGTTTTCACAGAAGGTGTGAAGTTTAGGTCACTCAGAATGTCCAATTGCTCCACCGTAAAAGAACTGTCCTCCACTTAGTTGCTTTTACACCTTGGTCAAAATTCAGTTTGGCATATGTTGGGGGTCTATTGATCTAGGTCTTTCCCTCTGCAATAGCATCTTTCTTCTTATATCTGATATTAGGTAGCGATTCCTCTTTACTCTTCTTTTTCAAGATCCTTTTAGCTTTTCTAGGGCCTATACCTTTTAAGTTTTTAAATAAGCTTATCTATATGCCTATGAAAACATCTTGCTACGATTTTGATAGGAATCACATTAAACCTACAGATCAATTTAAGTGAATTGACATCTTCACTATGTTCAGTCTTTCAGTCCATGAATACAGCATATTTAAGTCGTCTTTGATTTCCTTCATGAACATTTTGTAATTTTCAATACATATAAGTTTTAGATCTTTATTGGGTTTTTGGATTCTGATTGTTTTTTCTTGAGAATGGGTCATGTTCTTCAGATGTGGAGTAATTTGCATGCGTCTAAGTTGTAAAAACTAGATTCTGTTACGTTCCTTAGGGAATGCCATTCTGTTTGCTTACCAGGCACCTCTTGCAGTGAGTGCGGGATCAAAGCTTTAGCCTTACTTGAGCCGCCTCTGCGCATCCATGGTGAGAGGGCAAAGATTTGGGCAGATTTCATACCCGAGTGTGAGGCTTCCCCTGCTCCCTCCTGGGATTTCCCACCTCATTTTCCAGTGGCTGTGGTTTCAGGCCATTACTACATGTTTTCTGTTGTGACTTGGCCCTCATAATACCGACTTCTCCTTACAACAAAAACAAAAATGAAGAGAAATTCACTCCCTACCCAGTGTCAACCCCTTTGGTATTTGCCTGATCTCATTTCCTCTCCAGTGTCTTGGGGTAGTTGCTTTTAACATATTTGGGTCGGAAGTTGTCATCCAGGGAAGAGTTGAATCAAAAGGCACTTACTCAGTATTTTATGGTGATGCATTTTCATGTTTTCCAGTCTGCCATCTTGCTAGAAAATTTTTATCACACTTTTAATGAGGGAAAGGTCGTTTTGGGTTGGAATATGGTTGTGAGGAAGAGAATTTTAAGGGTTTTAGAGGCAATGTATGAATTTTGGCTTTAACTCCTGCTAGTTATATGTTATTTAACCTTTTTTTATCTTATCTGTAAAATAAAAAAACACCTACCTCACATGTTTAAATATTTTTAAAAATCGACACTAAGTATAAGGTGTCACTTCTTAACCATACCTTTTTACAAATGAAACCATTATCAAGATCTGAGCTGGCCCCATTCCACCTGAGCTATAAATCTATTTTTCTGATAAAAGGTGAGATTTTGTCACACAGGTTCTGTTCCCTAAATGTGATAAGTGCTAAGTAGCATACCTTAAAAGACAAATCTCAAGTTTTTTCTGGTTCAAAAGCACAGTCAAGGAAAAATGAACAGTGTTTTTCCCTTTTATAGGAATCCCCTCCTCAAGTAGAAAATTACTGTCTGCCAGAAGCGATTTCATTTCTTCCGAATAATAAGGAACCTGGGCCTGGATTATCACAGAAGAGGAAAGCTCCTACAGAGAAAAATAAAATCAAACGACCTAGAGTAAACTAATCATGTTTACTCTTTAGTCACCAAACATTAGTATTTTAATTATAAAGCCTGAATGTTACTGTCTTGGATTTGCATAGTAATTTAAAGACAAGCGGCTGTAGAAGAATTCAGCTTCAGAGTATAATGATGACCTTGCTTGTAGTTAGTTTTTAACACCTGAAATTTTAACCACTGAAATATTAACTTTTACCTGAAATAACAAAACAGATCCTCAGCCATCTTGTCATTAAACCACATTGAAGTGTGTATGGGGCTGTTTATTTAATATCCGAGGCTGTAGCTTAGTGGAAGTTTTAGTAAGGTGATGGATTTTACTTTAAAATGCCAGCTTTAATTCGTAACAATAAGGAAGTTATCAACTGGGATTTTTTTCATGTTTTCCCTGATTCTTCTCACCCCTTTCCCTCTTTTTAACAGGAGCCTGAGTACAAGGTTTGAGGAACTGAGGCTTTAAACTTAAATATGTGAGTGTATATATGTATATGCATGTTTGTACAGATCTCCATGATGTTTGCCAAGTTTGGGTGCCAAAACTTGGAAAATAATAAATAAAAGTGACTCAAATTAGTTAAGTTTTTAAATGCAAAGCATTTTGGTGTCCATTCTCTTTTTGAAGCAATAAATGATTTGTAAAATATAGCTTAAAAAAGAAATTGCTGGGGCACCGGAGTTGTGCAGGTGGTTGAACATCCGACTCTTGGTTTCAGCTCGGGTGGCTCAGGTCATGGGATCAAGTCCCAGGTCGGGCTCCGGGCTGAGCTCGGAGTCTGCCTGGATTCCCTGTCCCTCTCCCTCAGCCCCCTCCCTCCCTAAAATAACTTTTTAAACTCAAAAATCGCTAGTTATATTTCTGATGTTTGTTACTTATGTAGGCTATTGTATTAGTGGGTTAAAACCCTTTTATTGGAACTACAAGATTGCATTAGCCTGTATTAATCTAAACCTAAACACCAAATGCTACATGTGTTACCACAGTCCTCTAAATGTAAAGCTACCTCATTTTGCTGAAAGGAAGAACCAGAATCAGAACTATGATTTTGATGTAAATGGCCCCATTTCATAATGACTCTTGAAAGGCAAACTCAAATGGTGAAGGGTGGAAGTTCTTATCCTAGACACAAAACCCCTCAAGTTTTTTATCGGGTCTTCCTCTGAATGGAGGGAAATAGAGGGGGTTATCCCGGCCCTTCAGTTTTTGGCTTTGAACTAAATTCACAGCTCAGGTCAAAAATTCCTACACAGCCAAAGAGATAGCATTGTCGTGTAACCATGCCCCTCCCCAAACAGAAACCCCCGACCTGGTTTTATGGGGGCCATTTTGTGTGAGTAGAGTCTTTTCACTCTTTTCCCTGGCAGCTTGTGGCAAGTTTCCCCAAATTTCATCCCTTAGATTCTTTGCAATAGTCACTACTGTTCAAAACAACTTCACGAGTGCTCTGTGAAAGTAAATGTTAGATCCTCTTTGTCCCTAGCCCAGATAAAATTACATAATGTACCATTTTCTTTTCTGCCAAGATTATGAACTGTTTTTCCAGTCAGTTCTTAAACATAGTTTATAAATTTAAGAGTCCAGATTTCACCTGCTCCTCCTGATTCTCCAGACTCTGTCAGCCATTTCCGCTTTGGCTTCCACTCTCAGACTCTAGATGCCCTAATGCCAGCAAGGCCTTACACGCAAGTAGTTCTAAGCACAGGAAGTTCTCTCATTTAGGAAGGCACAAAAGCTTTCCTTGATTACTCTTAGTTTCTCCTCAGAATTGCTCTAGTATTTTAATGTGGCACTTAAATTAGAAGCAGGGGTCCAAGGCGCGTCTGGACGCAACACCTCTTTCCTGAGGCCAGGCCGTCTGGCCCTGTGTGCGTTTAGTCCGAACTGCCATCGGCCTAACGCCAAGGAACCAAACGTTAGAGGCCCCGAGCCTTCGCCACGAACGCCCTTCCTGAGCGCACACTTCACCTGTGGGGTGTTTGTGTGAAAGCATGAGCGATAGAACTTAAACGTGACTCTGACCGACAAACAGGCCTGTAAGGAAGGCTGCTGTCTCGACCCCTCTCTTGTGTGAGGAGGTTAGCACTGCTATCCCCTGTGGGCCTGCCTGGAGACCCAGGTACCTAAGCCCTAGCACGGAGAAGCCAGGCTGTAGAGTGACCGAACCCTAGCTAACAGCAGTGGAGAAGGAACGTGCTGTAGACAGCATCACGGTTGCGGAGGGTGGCAACACTTTCAGTGTGTCTGCGTGAGGGCCTAGGAAAAGATTCCCTTGAATCACAGGGCGAGAGAAACGGCTTCGCGGAGAGGCACCGCTCGCATCAGCTCTAGGGTCACGAAGCTAGCCTTCCACCGGCACGGGTGCGTGAAGCCCTGAATTCCAGGCACCTCCATCGACGGCAGAAATCTGGGCAGATACCGTGCCTTAAGCTCCCGCCGGTCACTGCCTTAGAGGGCGCGCTCTATTGTTACTGGGGCTGAGAGCTCTGGGAACGGCCTCCCTAAAGCCCAACCGAGCGAGCAAGAGCCCGGGGCCGAAGACACGCCTCTTGGCTCGGCTCTTGTTGCTGGGCCCAGGACCGTTGCCCCGTGTGCGAGTGCAGGCCTCAAAACCAGCCCCTGACTGTCAGGAACCACACTGGAGAGCGTCCTGGCTCCAGCCGGGACAGCCGTTGCTCAGGGTGGAAACATTCTGCCTTGTGCCTGCGGCCGTGCGCTGCCAGCTAGTCCCAGACCATTTTCGGAGTGAGACTCAGGGGGCGGCAGAAGGCAGAACACGGCCCCCCGCTTGGTTCGTGAAACCGGGCCTCCGGCCCCACTTGGGCATGCAAGTCTCATTGCTAGCGGACGAACGCGAAGCAAACACAGTGTAGAGAATCCGTGCTGTAGCTGTCGCCGACCTCTCTGCGGGAGGAGGCAGCGTACGGTGTCCGGGCACGAGAGCCTTGGGAACGGGTTCCATGCGCCAAAGCCAGGTGAGAAACAGGCCGTTGCGGAAGGCACCTATCGGCTCTGCTCCTGCTACCCGGTCCAGGTACCTGTACACTGCTCCCCGTGGCTCGGGAACTCTCGCCGCTCAACCCTGACTTGGAAGAAAGCAGCCTGGAAAGCAGCACAGCTGTAGCTCCCGTCCCCTCTCCACGGGGCGCGGCCACCGGTTCAACCGTGCTTGTGTGCCCAGCTGCGGAGTGGGTCCCAGCGGAATTCCAGGGAGAAAGAAGCAGGGGTCCAAGGCGCCTCTGGACGCAACAGCTCTTTCCTGAGGCCAGGCCGTCTGTCCCTGTGTGCTTTTAGTCCAAAGTGCCATCCGCCTAACGCCAAGGAACCAAAGGCTAGAGGCCCCGAGCCTCCGCCACGAACGCCCTTCCTGAGCGCACACTTCACCTGTGGGGTGTTTGTGTGAAAGCATGAGCGATGGAACCTAAACGTGACTCTGACCGAGACACAGGCCTGTAAGGAAGGCTGCTGTCTCGACCCCTCTCTTGTGTGAGGAGGTGAGCAGTGCTCTCCTCTGTGGGCCTGCCTGGAGAGCTAGGTACCTAAGCACTAGCACGGAGAAGCCAGGCTGTAGAGTGACCGAACAGTAGCTAACAGCAGTGGAGAGGGACCGTGCTCTAGACACCATCACGGTTCCGGACGGTGGCAGCACTTTCAGTGTGTCCGCGTGAGTGCCTAGGAAACTATTCCCCTGAAACACAGGGCGAGAGAAACGGATTCGCGCAGAGGCACCTCTTGCACCAGCTCTAGTGTCACGAAGCTAGCCTTCCCCCGGCACGGGTGCGTGGAGCCCTGAGGTCCAGGCTCTTCCTTCGGACGCAGAAATCTGGGCAGATACCGTGGCTTAAGCTTCCACCGGTCACTGGGTTAGAGGGCGCGCTCTACTGTGTCCTGTGGCTGAGAGCTGTGGGAACGGCCTCCCTAAAGGCCACCCGAGCGAGCAAGTGGCCGGGGCCGAAGACACGCCTCTTGGCTCGGCTCTTGGTGCTGGGGCCAGGACCGTTGCCCCGGGTGCGAGTGCAGGCCGCAAAACCAGCCCCTGACTGGCAGAAACCACACTGGAGAGCATCCTGGCACCAGCCGGAACAGCCGTTGCTGAGGGTGGAAGCATTCTGCCGTGTGCCAGCGGCCGTGCGCTGCCAGCAAGTCCCAGACCTTTTTCGGAGTGAGACTCAGGCGGCGGCAGAAGGCAGAACACGGCCCCCCGCTTGGTTCGTGAAGCCAGGCCTGCGGCCCTGCCTTGGCATGCCAGTCTCATTGCTAGCGGACGAACGTGAAGCAAACACAGTGTAGAGAATCCGTGCTGTAGCGGCCGCCGACCTCTCTGCTAGAGGAGGCAATGTACAATGTCCGTGCGCGAGAGCCTGGGGAACGGTTTCCATACGCCAAAGCCAGGTGAGAAACAGGCCGTTGTGGAAGGCACCTCACGGCTCTGCTCTTGCTACCAGGAGCTGCTACCTCTACACTGTTCCCCGTGGCTCGGGAACTCTCGCCGCTCAAGCCTGACTTGGAAGAAAGCAGACTGGAAACCAGCACAGCTGTAGCTCCCGTCCGCTGTCCACAGGGTGCGGCCACCTCTTCAACTGTGCTTGTGTGCCCAGCTGGGTAGTGGGTCCCTGCGGAATTCCAAGGGAGAAAGAAGCAGGGGCCCAACGCGCCTCTGGACGGAACACCTCTTTCCTGAGGCCAGGCCGTCTGGCCCTGTGTGCGTTTAGTCCGAACTGCCATCCGCCTAATGCCAAGGAACCAAACGCTAGAGGCTCCGAGCCTACCCCACGAACGCCCTTCCTGAGCGCACACTTCACCTGTGGGGTGTTTGTGTGCAAGCATGAGCGATGGAACCTAAATGTGACTCTGACCGAAAAACAGGCCTGTAAGGAAGGCTGCTGTCTCGACCCCTCTATTGTGTGAGGAGGTTAGCACTGCTCTCCGCTGTGGGCCTGCCTGGAGACCTAGGTACCTAGGTACCTAACTAAGCACTAGCTCGGAGAAGCTAGGCTGTAAGGTGACCGAAAACTAGCTAACAGCAGTGGAGAGGGACCGTGCTTTAGACACCATCTCAGTTGCGGAGGGTGGGAACACTTTCAGTGTGTCTCCGTGAGGGCCTAGGAAAAGATTTCCTTGAATCAGAGGGCGAGAGAAACGGCTTCGCGCAGAGGCACCGCTCGCATCAGATCTAGCATCACGAAGCTGGCCTTCCCCCGGCTCGGGTGTGTGGAGCCCTGAATTCCATGCACCACGGTCGAAGGCAGAAATCTGGGCAGATACCATGCCTTAAGCTCCCGGCGGTCACTGGGGTAGAGGGCGCGCTCTACTGTGTCCTCAGGCTGAGAGCAGTGGGAACGGCCTCCCTTAAGCCCAAGCGAGTGAGCTAGAGCCCGGGGCCGAAGACACGCCTCTTGTCTCGGCTCTTGTTGCTGGGCCCAGGACCGTTGCCCCGTGTGCGTGTGCAGGCCCCAAAACCAGCCCCTGACTGGCAGGAACCACACTGGAGAGCATCCTGGCTCCAGCCGGGACAGCCGTTGCTGAGGGTGAAAGCATTCTGCCTTGTGCCAGCGGCCGTGCGCTGCCAGTGGTTCCCAGACCATTTTCGGAGTGAGACTCAGGCGGCGGCAGAAGGCAGAACACGGCCCCCCGCTCCGTTCGTAAAGCCGGGCTTGCGGCCCCGCTTTGGCATGCAAGTCTCATTGCTAGCGGACGAACGCGAAGCAAACACAGTGTAGAGAATTTGTGCTGTAGCTGCCGCCGACATCTCTGCGGGAGGAGGCAGTGTACGGTGTCCGGGCGCGAGAGCCTGGGGAACGGGTTCCATCGCCAAAGCCAGGGGAGAAACAGGCCGTTGCAGAAGGCACCTATCGGCTCAGCTCCTGCTACCCGGTGCAGGTACCTCTACACTGCTCCCCGTGGCTCGGGAACTCTCGCCGCTCAAGCCTGACTTGGAAGAAAGCAGACTGGAAACCAGCACAGCTGTAGCTCCCGTCCCCTGTCCACAGGGTGCGGCCACCTCTTCAACTGTTCTTGTGTGCCCAGCTGGGTAGTGGGTCCCTGCGGAATTCCAAGGGAGAAAGAAGCAGGGGCCCAACGCGCCCCTGGACGGAACACCTCTTTCCTGAGGCCAGGCCGTCTGGCCCTGTGTGCGTTTAGTCCGAACTGCCATCCGCCTAATGCCAAGGAACCAAACGCTAGAGGCCCCGAGCCTACCCCACGAACGCCCTTCCTGAGCGCACACTTCACCTGTGGGGTGTTTGTGTGCAAGCATGAGCGATGGAACCTAAATGTGACTCTGACCGAAAAACAGGCCTGTAAGGAAGGCTGCTGTCTCGACCCCTCTATTGTGTGAGGAGGTTAGCAGTGCTCTCCTCTGTGGGCCTGCCTGGAGAGCTAGGTACCTAAGCACTTGCACCGAGAAGCCAGGCTGTAGAGTGACCGAACAGTAGCTAACAGCAGTGGAGAGGGACCGTGCTCTAGACACCATCACGGTTCCGCACGGTGGCAACACTTTCAGTGTGTCCGCGTGAGTGCCTAGGAAACTATTCCCCTGAAACACAGGGCAAGAGAAACAGATTCGCGCAGAGGCACCTCTTGCACCAGCTCTAGTGTCACGAAGCTAGCCTTCCCCCGGCACGGGTGCGTGGAGCCCTGAGGTCCAGACTCTTCCTTCGAAAGCAGAAATCTGGGCAGATACCGTGGCTTAAGCTTCCACCGGTCACTGGGTTAGAGGGCGCGCTCTACTGTGTCCTGTGGCTGAGAGCTCTGGGAACGGCCTCCCT
This sequence comes from Eumetopias jubatus, assembly GCF_037043125.1. NCBI lineage: Eukaryota > Metazoa > Chordata > Mammalia > Carnivora > Otariidae > Eumetopias > Eumetopias jubatus. The sequence continues at coordinate 192,346 of NW_028274810.1, forward strand.
AAAGGCCACCCGAGCGAGCAAGTGGCCGGGGCCGAAGACACGCCTCTTGGCTCGGCTCTTGTTGCTGGGCCCAGGACCGTTGCCCCGTGTGCGAGTGCAGGCCGCAAAACCAGCCCCTGACTGGCAGGAACCACACTGGAGAGCATCCTGGCTCCAGCCGGGACAGCCGTTGCTGAGGGTGAAAGCATTCTGCCGTGTGCCTTCGGCCGTGCGCTGCCAGCGGTTCCCAGACCATTTTCGGAGTGAGACTCAGGCGGCGGCAGAAGGCAGAACACGGCCCCCCAGTCCGTTCGTGAAGCCGGGCCTGCGGCCCCGCTTTGGCATGCAAGTCTCATTGGTAGTGGATGAACGCGAAGCAAACAGTGTAGAGAATCCGTGCTGTAGCTGCCGCCGACATCTCTGCGGGAGGAGGCAGTGTACGGTGTCCGTGCGCGAGAACCTGGGGAACAGGTTCCACCCGCCAAAGCCAGGTGAGAAACAGGCCGTTGCGGAAGGCATCTCTCGGCTCAGCTCTTGCTACCAGGAGCTGCTGCATGCACACTGCTCCCCTTTGCTCGGGAACTCTCGCCGCTCAACCCTGACTTGGAAGAAAGCAGCCTGGAAAGCAGCACAGCTGTAGCTCCCGTCCCCTCTCCATGGGGCGCGGTCCCCTGTTCCACTGTGCTTTTGTGCCCAGCCGGGGAATGGATCCAGCGGAATTTCAAGGGAGAAAGAAGCAGGGGTCCAAGGCGCGTCTGGACGCAACACTTCTTTCCTGAGGCCAGGCCGTCTGGCCCTGTGTGCGTTTAGTCCGAACTGCCATCGGCCTAACGCCAAGGAACCAAACGTTAGAGGCCCCGAGCCTCCGCCACGAACGCCCTTCCTGAGCGCACACTTCACTTGTGGGGTGTTTGTGTGAAAGCATGAGCGATAGAACTTAAACGTGACTCTGACCGACAAACAGGCCTGTAAGGAAGGCTGCTGTCTCGACCCCTCTCTTGTGTGAGGAGGTTAGCACTGCTATCCCCTGTGGGCCTGCCTGGAGACCCAGGTACCTAAGCCCTAGCACGGAGGAGCCAGGCTGTAGAGTGACCGAACACTAGCTAACAGCAGTGGAGAGGGACCGTGCTGTAGACAGCATCACGGTTGCGGAGGGTGGCAACACTTTCAGTGTGTCTGCGTGAGGGCCTAGGAAAAGATTCCCTTGAATCACAGGGCGAGAGAAACGGCTTCGCGCAGAGGCACCGCTCGCACCAGCTCTAGTGTCACGAAGCTAGCCCTCCTCCGGCACGGGTGCGTGGAGCCCTGAATTCCAGGCACCTCCTTCTAAGGCAGAAATCTGGGCAGATACCGTGCCTCAAGCTCCCGCCGTTCACAGGGTTAGAGGGAACGCTCTACTCTGTACTGTGGCTGAGAGCTCTCGGAACGGGCTCCCTAAAGCGCACGCGAGCGAGCAAGAGCATATCTTGCAGATACCGTGCCTTTCAACAGTTGTGTTTTCATTTTCATTGGTTTCCGTGAGTTTTTTTAATTCTTCCTTAATTTCCTCTTTGACCCATTCATTCTTTAGTAGGATGCTCCCTAGCCTCCATATATTTCAGTTCTTTCCAACTTTCCTCTTGTGATTGAGTTCTAGTTTCAAAGCACTGTGGTCTGAAAATATGCAGGGAATAATCCCAATCTTTTGGTAGCCGTTGAGACTTGATTTGTGATCTAGGATGTGATCAATTCTGGAGAATGTTCCATGGGCACTAGAGAAGAATGTGTATTCCGTTGCTTTGGGATGGAATGTTCTGAATATGTCTGTGAACTCTTTTGGTCCATTGTGTCATTGAATGTCTTTATTTCCTTGTTGATCTTTTGCTTAGATGATCTGTCCACTTCAGTGAGGGCTTTACCAGAAAGTCCCTCACTATTATTTTATTGTTGTCAATGTGTTTCTTTGCTTTTGTTATTAACTGGCTTATATAATTGGCTGCTCCCACGTTAGGGGCATAGATATTTACGATTGTTAGATCTTCTTGTTGGATAGACCCTTTAAGTAGGATATAGTGTCCTTCCTCATCTCTTATTATAGTCTTTGTTTTAAAATCTAATTGGTCTGTTATAAGGTTTGCCACCCCAGCTTTCTTTTGGTGTCCATTAGCATGGTAAATGGTTTTCCACCCCCTCACTTTCATTCTGGGGGTGTGTTTGGTTCTAAACTGTGTCTCTTACAGACAGCATATCGATGAGTCTTGTTTTTTAATACAATCTGATAGCCTGTATCTTTTGATTGGGGCATTTAGCCCATTTACATTCAGGGTAACTATTGAAAGGTATGAATTTAGTGACATTGTATTGCCTGTAAGGTGACTGTGACTGTATATTGTCTGTGTTCCTTTCTGGTCTATGCTGCTTTTAGGCTCTCTCTGCTTAGGAGGACCCCTTTCAATATTTCTTGGAGGGCTGGTTTCGTGTTTGCAAATTCCTTTCGTTTTTGTTTGTCCTGGAAGCTTTTTATCTCTCCTTCAATTTTCAATAACAGCCTAGCTGGATATAGTATTCTTAGCTGCATATTCTTCTCGTTTAGTGCTCTGAAGATATCATGCCAGTCCTTTCTGGCCTGCCACGTCTCTGTGGATAGGTCTGTTGCCAGTCTAATGTTTCTACCATTGTAGGTTACATATCTCTTCTCCTGAGCTGCTTTCAGGATTTTCTCTTTGTCTCTGAGACTCGTAAGTTTTACTATTAGATGTGGGGGTGTCGACCTATTTTTATTGATTTTGAGAGGGGTTCTCTGCGCTTCCTGAATTTTGATGCCTGTTTCCTTCCCCACATTAGGGAAGTTCTCTGCTATAATTTGCTCCAATATACCTTCTGCCCCTCTCTCTCTTTCTTCCTCCTCTGGGATCCCAATTATTCTAATGTTTCATCTTATCATATCGCTTATCTCTCGAATTCTGCCCTCGTGACCCAGTAGTTGTTTATCTCTTTTTCTCAGCTTCTTTATTTTTCATCATTTGGTCTTGTATCTCGCTAATTCTCTCTTCGGCCTCATTTGTCCTAGCAGTTAGTGCCCCCATTTTTTATTGCACCTCATTAATAGCCTTTTTGATTTCGACTTGGTTAGATTTTAGTTCTTTTATTTCTCCAGGAAGGGTTTCTCTAATAACCTCCATGCTTTTTTCAATCCCAGCTAGTATCTTTAAAATCATGATTCTGAACTCTAGGTCCGACATCGCACTAATGTCCATATTGAGTAGGTCCCTGGTAGATGGTACTACCTCTTGTTCTTTTTGTTGAGGTGATTTTTTTCGTCTTGTCATTTTGTCCAGAGGAGAATAGATGAATGAGAAAACAAAATGCTAACAGGATAACAACATCCCCAGAAAATATATTCTAAACAAATCAGAAAAGACCTGAGACCAGGGGAGAAGAAAGGGAAAGAAAGAAAAAAGAGAAAAAAAACCCCAAAAAGATAGAAACAGATGAAAACAGAACAAAAATAAAACAGAACATGATCATATATAATCAGGCTAGTGCAGAGATCAGTGCCACACACTAGATTTTGGGTGTATTTTGGTCTATTAGAAGAAAGTGCCTCCTAAAATTTTAAAGAAAGACTTATATATGTACAAAATAAGGGTTGATACAATGAAGGGATGGAATATGAATGTAAAGATGAAAATTATAAAAGATTATGTAAAAGGAATTGATAAGATAGGAAGTTGTTTGAAAAAAGAAAGAAGATTTAAAAAGAAAAGAAAAAACGGAGAGAATGCGATCAGGCAGGAGACTAGAACAAAGCCATACACTAGTGATTTAGGATATATTTTGATCTGTTATAAGAAACTGTACCTCAAAACTTTAGAGAGAACAACTTATATATATATGCGCCATAAATAAGGATAACTACCATGAAGGGACAGAATATGACTCTAAAAATGAAAAATAAAAATTCTTTAAAAGTGATTGATAAGATGCTGGTTGTAAAAGGGAAAAAGAAAAATTCAACAAAAAAGTTAAAAAAAATTAACTTTGAAAGACTAATGAATCACGGTAAAAAAGCCATGAATTCTATGTGCAGTATTCCCTTAGCGCTGGGGTTCTCCCGTTCTCATTGATCGGTGAACTTGGTCTTGGCTGGCTGTTCGTGTTGATCTTCTGGGGGAGGGACGTGTTGCCATGGTTCCCAAATATCTCTTCCGGAGGCGGAATTGCCCTGCCCTTGTCGGTCGGGACTAAGTAAGCTGCTTGGGTTTGCTCTCAGATGCTTTTGTTCCCTGCAAGCTTTCCCTATGGCTTTGGAGGACGAGAGTGAAAATGGGGGCCTCCAGTCTCCGCCCCAGAGGAGCGGAGAACTCAGGGCCCCACTCCTCAGAGCGCCCCCAGAGAAAAGCAGTCAATCACTGCCGTCTCCCCAGTCTCCGGCCGTACTCCGTGCTCACCTGGCCTGTGACCGAGCGTTTCTATCTCTGGCACCTGCTCGGTGTGGAGTCTCCAAACCCAGCCGATCCCTGCGGTGCGCTCTCCTGCCGCTCCTCCTGGAGGAGGAAGGGGAGTCTCCCCGGATCTGCCACTTGTTGGGTCCCTGCTGGAGGAGCAGTGGCCTGATTGTGTCGCCGATCACAGTTTATGGCAACCCCAAGCTGAGATCCCGCGCCTCGGCTCCGTCTCTGCAGCCGGCTTCCCCGCTCCGATACCTGGGAGCTCTGGTGCACTCAGGCACCCCCGGTCGTTCTGTGACCCCCGAGGGTCCTGAGACCACATTGTCCTGCAAGGGTTCCACCCCCCACTTAGCCACTGGAGCGACGTCCCTCAGCAGAGCTAACTTCTAAAAGTTCTGATTTTGTGCTCCGCGGCTCTATCACTTGCCAGAGCGGCCGATGGAGGGCCCCTCCCCCGCCGTCTATCCTCCCGAATATCGCCTCGGATTCACTTCTCCGCACGTCCTACCTTCCAGAAAGTGGTCGCTTTTCCGTTCAGAGAGTTGTTGCTATTCTTTTCTTCGATCTCCTGTTGAGTTCGTAGGTGTTCAGAATGGTTTGATCCCTATTCATCCCAATTCCTGAGACCAGATGAAATCCAGGTCTCCTACTCTTCCGCCATCTTGCTCCGCCCGCCCCCCACATTTGTTCTTTGGATTTGTATGTGTTCCTTTCTGAATTCTCCTGGTTTTTTTCTCCTTGGGCTTTACCTTGAAGACAGAATGATTCCTGTCCCTCATCTTTGGTCATCTTTTTTCCCCCATTTTCTCATATCACATGATTATGTCTCTGCACTAGGTAGATTTTCTCCAAGTGTAACATTGCTTTCATTTTACAAATTTAGGTTACATTTTACTGATGAAAGCTTGGTATTTAAAGAAAAGTTTGGGAGAAGCCCACAGGTAACACCATTTGCCCTTTTAAAAAGCTAATTAATTGCATTTATTTATAAGCTCTAGAAATAGGCTGTCTCTTCTGCATGTACTTTTTACATTGCAGAATTTGTGTTTAATTTCATCTTGGTTAAGACAGATGAGAATATTTGCCTGAATTTGTTCTTAGTCATATTTGGATAACATCACACTGCAGCATTTTATTGCCCTCAGCTGTCTGTGATCCCGAAAACATGCGTGTGACTGAAGCCCCAAAACACCCGATCTCTGAAGAACTGGAAACACCGGTAAAAGACAGCCACCTGATCCCTACACCTCAAGCCCCCAGTATTGCCTTCCCCCTAGCCAACCCACCAGTGGCCCCACACCCTCGAGAAAAGGTTACTTTATCCTTAGTGTGATGATACACCTTTTTGATATTACTGTTACGCTGCATTAAGAATTTCCTGATACCACCAGCAAGAGTTCACAAATGTTGAAACTGCATTTCTTTGCATGCTGTTATTTCTGTATTTGATAAGTCAAAGGACTAAAAATGTCACTTAAAACCATCTACCTGATTGATAGCCTCTTTACTGTTAATTTTTTCTAAAATAAAACTCTTCCATTTCAGATTATAACAATAGAGGAAACACATGAAGACTTAAAAAAACAGTATATATTCCAGTTGTCATCTCTGAATCCTCAAGAACGTATTGATTATTGTCATCTGATTGGAAAACTAGGTACAAGTATTTTAAGTTAAAAATGTAACCTTCCTATTCTCGGGGGGCGGAGCAAGATGGCGGAGGAGTAGGAGACCTGGATTTCGTCTGGTCTCAGGAATTCAGCTGAATAGGGATCAAACCATTCTGAACACCTACGAACTCAACAGGAGATCGAAGAGGAGAGTAGCAACAACTCTCTGAACAGAGAAGCGACAACTTACTGGAAGAGTCATATTTTATCCCTTCGTAGTAGTTACCCTTATTTTTGGCAAATATATATAAGTTGTTCTCTCTTTAAAATTTTGAGATACAGTTTCTTCTAACAGATAAAAATATACCCTAAATCCCTAGTGTATGGTTCTGTTCTAGTCTCCTGTCTGATCACATTCTCTACCTTTATTCTTTTTTTTTTAATCTTCTTTCTTTTTTCAAACAACTTCTTATCTTATCAAGTCCTTTTATAAAATATTTTATAATTTTTATCTTTACAGTCATCTTCTGTCCCTTCATTGTATCGACCCTTATTTTGTACATCTATGTCTTTCTTCCTTTAAAATTTTAGGAGGCACTTTTTTCTAACAGATCAAAATACGCCCAAAATCTAGTGTGTGGCACTGATCTATGCACTAGCCTGATCATATTTGATCACATTCTGCTTTTTTTGTATTGTTCTGTTTTTGTTTTTATCTTTTTTTTTTTCTCTCTCTCTTTCTTTTTTCTTTCTTTCCCTTTCTTTTCCCCTGGTTTCAGGTCTTTTCTGATTTGTATACAGTATATTTGCTGGGGACGTTGTAAACCTGTTAGCATTTTGTTCTCTCATTCATCTATTCTCCTCTGGACAAAATGACAAGTCGAAAAAAATCACCTCAGCAAAAAGAACAAGAGGTAGTACGGTCAGCCAGGGACCTACTCAATACGGACGTTAGTACGATGTCGGACCTAGAGTTCAGAATCATGACTTTAAAGATACTAGCTGGGCTTGAAGAAAGCGTGGAAGTTATTAGAGAAACCCTTTCTGGAGAAAGAAAAGAACTAAAATCTAACCAAGTCGAAATCAAAAAGGCTATTGATGAGGTGCAATCAAAAATGGGGGCACTAACTGCTAGGATAAATGAGGCAGAAGAGAGAATCAGTGATATAGAAGACCAAATGATGGAACGTAAAGAGGCTGAGAAAAAGAGGGAGAAACAACTACAGGATCACGAGGGCAGAATTCGAGAGATAAGTGATTCGATAAGACGAAACAACATTAGAATAATTGGGATCCCAGAAGAAGAAGAAAGAGAGAGAGGGGCAGAAGGTATATTGGAGCAAATAATAGCAGAGAACTTCCCTAATGTGAGGAAGGAAACAGGCATCAAAATCCAGGAGGCACAGAGAACCCCTCTCAAAATCAATAAAAATAGGTCAACACCCCGACATCTAATAGTAAAACTTACGAGTCTCACAGACAAAGAGAAAATCCTGAAAGCAGCTCGGGAGAAGAGATATGTAACCTACAAGGGTAAAAATATTAGATTGGCAACAGACCTATCCACAGAGACGTGGCAGGCCAGAAAGGACTGGCAAGATATCTTCAGAGCACTAAACGAGAAAAATATGCAGCCAAGAATACTATATCCAGCTAGGCTGTCATTGAAAACAGAAGGAGAGATAAAAAGCTTCCAGAACAAACAAAAACTAAAGGAATTTGCAAACACGAAACCAGCCCTCCAAGAAATATTGAAAGGGGTCCTCTAAGCAAAGAGAGAGCCTAAAAGCAGCAAAGATCAGAGAGGAACACAGACAACATACAGTAACAGTCACCCTACAGGCAATACAATGGCACTGAATTCATACCTTTCAATAGTTACCCTGAATGTAAATGGGCTCAATGCCCCAATCAAAAGACACAGGCTCTCAGATTGGATTAAAAAACAAGACCCATCCATATGCTGTCTGCAAGAGACTCATTTTAGACCCAAAGACACCCCCAGATTGAAAGTGAGGGGGTGGAAAACCATTTACCATGCTAATGGACACCAAAAGAAAGCTGGGGTGGCAATCCTTATATCAGACAAACTAGATTTTAAAACAAAGACTGTAATAAGAGATGAGGAAGGACACTATATCCTACTTAAAGGGTCTATCCAACAAGAAGACCTAACAATCGTAAATATCTATGCCCCGAACGTGGGAGCAGCCAATTATATAAGGCAATTAATAACAAAAGCAAAGAAACACATTGACAACAATACAATAATAGTGGGGGACTTTAACACCCCCCTGACTGAAATGGACAGATCCTCTAAGCAAAAGATCAACAAGGAAATAAAGACTTTCAATGACACACTGGACCAAATGGACTTCACAGACATATTCAGAACATTCCATCCCAAAGCAACGGAATACACATTCTTCCCTAGTGCCCATGGAACATTCTCCAGAATTGATCACATCCTAGGTCACAAATCAGGTCTCAACTGGTACCAAAAGATTGGGATCATTCCCTGCATGTTTTCAGACCACAGGGCTTTGAAACTAGAACTCAATCACAAGAGGAAAGTCGGAAAGAACTCAAATACATGGAGGCTAAAGAGCATCCTACTAAAGAATGAATGGGTCAACCAGGAAATTAAAGAAGAATTTAAAAAATTCATGGAAACCAATGAAAATGAAAACACAACTGTCCAAAATCTTTGGGATACAGCAAAGGCAGTCCTGAGAGGAAAGTATATAGCAATACAAGCCTTTCTCAAGAAACAAGAAAGGTCTCAAATACACAATCTAACCCTACACCTAAAGGAGCTGGGGAAAGAACAGCAAATAAAGCCTAAACCCAGCAGGAGAAGAGAAATAATAAAGATCACAGCAGAAATCAATGAAATAGAAACCAAAAGAACAGTAGAACAGATCAACGAAACTAGGAGCTGGTTCTTTGAAAGAATTAACAAGATTGATAAACCCCTGGCCAGACTGATCAAAAAGAAAAGAGAAATGTCCCAAATCAACAAAATCATGAATGAAAGAGGAGAGATCACAACCAACACCAAAGAAATAAAAACAATTATAAGAACACATTATGAGCAACTCTATGCCAGCAAATTAGATAACCTGGAAGAAATGGGTGCATTCCTAGAGATGTATCAACTACCAAAACTGAACCAGGAAGAAATAGAAAACCTGAATAGACCTATAACCACTAAGGAAATTGAAGCAGTCATCAAAAATCTCCCAAGAAACAAAAGCCCAGGGCCAGATGGCTTCCCAGGGGAATTCTATCAGACATTTAAAGAAGACTTAATACCTATTCTCCTGAAACTGTTCCAAAAAATAGAAATGGAAGGAAAACTGCCAAACTCATTTTATGAGGCCACCATTACCTTGATCCCAAAACCAGACAAAGATCCCATCAAAAAGGAGAATTACAGACCAATATCCTTGATGAACATGGATGCAAAAATTCTCACCAAAATACTAGCCAATAGGATCCAACAGTACATTAAAAGGATTATTCACCACGACCAAGTGGGATTTATCCCTGGGCTGCAAGGCTGGTTCAACATCCGCAAATCAATCAACGTGATACAATACATTAACAAAAGAAAGAACAAGAATCATATGATTCTCTCAATAGATGCAGAAAAAGCATTTGACAAAGTACAGCATCCTTTCTTGATCAAAACTCTTCAAAGTATAGGGATAGAGGGTACATACCTCAATATCATAAAAGCCATCTACGAAAAACCTACAGCGAATATCATTCTCAATGGGGAAAAGCTGAGAGCTTTTCCCCTAAGGTCAGGAACGCGGCAGGGATGTCCACTCTCACCACTGCTATTCAACATAGTATTAGAAGTCCTAGCCACAGCAATCAGACAACAAAAAGAAATCAAAGGCATCCAAATCGGCAAAGAGGAAGTCAAACTCTCACTCTTTGCAGATGATATGATACTGTATGTGGAAAACCCAAAAGACTCCACCCCAAAACTGCTAGAACTCACACAGGAATTCAGTCACGTAGCAGGCTATAAAATCAATGCACAGAAATCAGTGGCATTCCTATACACCAACAACAAGACAGAAGAGAGACAAATCAAGGAGTCGATCCCATTCACAATTGCACCCAAAAGCATAAGATACCTAGGAATAAGTTTAACCAAAGAGGCAAAGGATCTGTACTCAGAAAACTATAAAATACTCATGAAAGAAATTGAAGAAGACACAAAGAAATGGAAAAACGTTCCATGCTCATGGATTGGAAGAACCAACATTGTGAAGATGTCAATGCTACCTAGAGCAATCTACACATTCAATGCAATCCCCATCAAAATACCATCCATTTTTTTCAAAGAAATGGAACAAATAATCCTAAAATTTGTATGGAACCAGAAGAGACCCCGAATAGCCAGAGGAATCTTGAAAAAGAAAAGCAAAGCTGGCGGCATCACAATTCCGGACTTCCAGCTCTATTACAAAGCTGTCATCATCAAGACAGTATGGTACTGGCACAAAAACAGACACATAGATCAATGGAACAGAATCGAGAGCCCAGAAATGGACCCTCAACTCTATGGTCAACTTATCTTTGACAAAGCAGGAAAGAATGTCCAGTGGAAAAAAGACAGTCTCTTCAACAAATGGTGTTGGGAAAATTGGACAGCCACATGCAGAAGAATGAAACTGGATCATTTCCTTACACCACACACAAAAATAGACTCCAAATGGTTGAAAGACCTAATCGTGAGACAGGAGTCCATCCAAATCCTAAAGGAGAACACAGGTAACAACCTCTTCGACCTCAGCCGCAGCAACTTCTTCCTAGAAACATCACCAAAGGCACAGGAAGCCAGGGCAAAAATGAACTATTGGGATTTCATCAAGATAAAAAGCTTTTGCACAGCAAAAGAAACAGTCCACAAAACCAAAAGACAACCGACAGAATGGGAGAAAATATTTGCAAATGACATATCAGATAAAGGGCTAGTGTCCAAAATCTATAAAGAACTTATCAAACTCAACAACCAAAGAACAAATAATCCAATCAAGAAATGGGCAGAAGACATGAACAGACATTTTTCCAAAGAAGACATCCAAATGGCCAACAGGCACATGAAAAAGTGCTCCACATCGCTCGGCATCAGGGAAATCCAAATCAAAACCTCAATGAGATACCACCTCACACCCGTCAGAATGGCTAAAATTAACAAGTCAGGGAACGACAGATGTTGGCGGGGATGTGGAGAAAGGGGAACCCTCCTACACTGTTGGTGGGAATGCAAGCTGGTGCAACCCCTCTGGAAAACAGTATGGAGGTTCCTCAAACAGTTGAAATTAGAGCTACCGTTCGATCCAACAATCGCACTACTGGGTATTTACCCCAAAGATACAAATGTAGGGACCCGAAGGGGTACGTGCACCCCAATGTTTATAGCAGCAATGTCCACAATAGCCAAACTGTGGAAAGAGCCAAGATGTCCATCGACAGATGAATGGCTAAAGAAGAAGTGGTATATATACACAATGGAATATTATGCAGCCATCAAAAGGAATGAGATCTTGCCATTTGCAACGACGTGGATGGAACTGGAGGGTGTTATGCTGAGTGAAATAAGCCAATCAGAGAAAGACATGTATCATATGACCTCACTGATATGAGGAATTCTTAATCTCAGGAACAAACTGAGGGTTGCTGGAGTGGTCGGGGGTGGGAGGGATGGGGTGGCTGGGTGATGGACATTGGGGAAGATATGTGCTACGGTGAGCGCTGTGAGTTGTGTAAGACTGTTGAATCACAGATCTGTACTTCTGAAACAAATAACGCAACATATGTTAAGAAAAAAGAAAAAGAAGAAGATGGCAGGAGAGGAAGAATGAAGGGGAGTAAGTCAGAGGGGGAGACGAACCAGGAGAGATGACGGACTCTGAAAAACAAACTGAGGTTTCTGGAGGGGAGGAGGGTGGGGGGATGGGTTAGCCTGGTGATGGGTATTGAGGAGGGCACGTTCTGCATGGAGCACTGGGTGTTATGAACAAACAATGAATCATGGAACAGTACACCAAAACAAATTATGTAATATATGGTGATTAACATAACAATAAAAAATGAAAAAAAAAATGTAACCTTCCTTGGAAGTCAGTGTAGTTGATATCATTTGTAAGATGTACAAATTGAGAGAAAAAAGATGGGTGGGGCACCTGGCTGGCTCAGGTGGTAGAACACGCGATTCTTGATCTTGGGTTCATGAGTTTGGGTGTGAAGCCTACTTAAAAGATGGGTAACTTGTCTTAGGCAGTATGTATTGACTCAGCATTAGAACTTTGACTTTATATAGGTCTAAATCTAAAGTCACTGGGTCATAGGATTTAAACATTTAAAGATTTAAATTGAAACCAACCATTAAAATGATTTAAGAATCCCTTGTGCTGCCTTGGGCTTTTGTTCACTGATGAAATCATTGAAATTATAGACTTAAAATAAAACTACATTTTTGTAAAGTTGAAGGCACAGTAATACCCAGAGAGGAGCTCCTCCTTATGTAACATTCTTATTCCATTATTATCAGACTCTCCACCTGACATCATTCTGGAAGCAGCATACTAGACAGGTAACCTGGTGCTCTAAGCAGTACCGTCCAGTAGAAAGATAGCAAAAGCCACATGTTAAATTTTAAACTTAGTAGTAGCCACATTTTAAAAAGGAAAAAAATCGAGTGAAATTAATAAAGCATATATTTTATTTAACCTATACACAAAGTGTTATATTCAACATGTAATTAATATAAAATATCAATGAGATTTTACCCTTTTTTTTTTCCTTACTAAGTTTTTGAAATCTCGGGTATATTTTGCACTTCTAGCACATCTCAATTTGGTCTGGCTGTGTTTCAGGTGTCTGATAGTCACATGTGGCTAGTGGCTACTGTATTGGACAAAGTAGCTCTATAGAGTTAGGGAAAGTATAGGAAGAGAACTCAGTCTGACAGCTTCATATAGAGGAAAACTTAAATAACGGTTATTTTTAATGACGGCCCTGAGTCAAGAAAAGATTAAATGTAACTTAGTGCTGTCCTTTTAAGAATGTGGAAAGCCATGATTTTTTTTTTTAAAGATTTCTGTCAAATACAGTCATACAGTTGAGAAGCTGTGTTTCTTGGAAACTGGACTCAATGTGGAACACTGTTTCCTGGTCACCCAATAAGTTAGAGTTAGAAATCAAAATTGTTCAACTTTACCTAGAGCTTTCAGAACAGAAGAAGCTGCTTCATGTGTCTGTCTCCTATATTTTGTTCCATCTCTGTAAACTCTGGACAAGAGTAATATCAACTAGCAGAAGACAGAAGAGAGGCAGATGAGGACAGACTGTGCTGGAACTGAGTCTGAATAGAAAGTTTTTGATAGTAAAATGCAAAGAGACCCTTCATTTTATAAATGAAGCAACTGTGGCCAACTGATTCACATAAATAGTCTATTATGTTGTCTGGATTACAGAATAAATCTGTTAAATAGAATTAGATCCCAATAGAATAGGGAATTTTCACCTTCTTGTTCTTTTGTCACTCCGATCCTGGGTGAGTTACTCTGTACTTGTGTCATCATGGGTAGATTACAGATAATACTAGTAATCTACCTTCATAGAGTTGTGAGGATTAAATGAGTTAATCCGGAGCACTTCCAACAGTCTCTGGTGTATACTATGTGCTCAAACAGTTGCCTCTCTTAGTCATCTGTAGAGCATGAATAGAGTTCAAATGTTTCATTGAATTCTTACAAAGTCTTTAATACAACTCTTTCTAACCCATAATCAGGTTAACTTCTAAAGTATAAATCAAAAATCAATCAATAAAAGCCATGCTTTACATAAGTTTATGCCTTCTTTCCTCAAAGTCAGGCATCGTACAGCTGTATCTGAGAAGAGGGTTCAGCTTCCACCCGCTGCTTCATCTCTATTTCCCTAGCGTGTGTGTTTTCCTTCTAAGCTTCTGCGTTGGGCTGCTGACCTTATTTCCACTCAAAAAATTTTCCTCTGCTTTTAGTCTGTAGGAGCCCCTTTTTGACTTCCATCTCCTTGATTACCCATTTTCAATGCTTGGAAATTGCAAAAGTAGTTGAGACTTAAGAAATATACTAACAGTAGTAAATGGCATCTATTTATATTCTGTTTTTATATCTTAATTGTAACAAACCAAGTGCAGACAAACAGGAAAGTTTGCATAAGGATTTAGTATTGAAATAGGAAAGAATTTTTGTTAATTAATTTAGATCTGATAATAGCATTAGGGCTGTATAAGAAAATTACCATGTATTTTAGAGATGCATACTGAATGGATAGGGGTAGAGTCACAGGATGTCTAGAACTCTTTTTTTTTAAGATTTTATTTATTTATTTGCCAGAGAGACAGTGAGAGAAGGAACACAAGCAGGGGGAGTGGGAGAGGGAGAGGGAGAAACAGGCTTCCTGCAGAGCAGAGAGCCTGATTATGGGGCTCGATCCCAGGACCTTGAGATCATGACCTGAACCGAAGGCAGATGCCCAACAACCGAGCCACCCAGGCGCCCTGGAACTTACTTTAAAATAGTTAAGCCCAAAGGGGGTATACTGAAATAAGGATGGCAAAATTTTGATAATTTAAGAATCAGTATGTTGGATTTCATTTTACTATTTTTCTATTTTAAATTTTCATTAAAAATATGGGGGGGGGGCACCTGGGTGGCTCAGCTGGTTAAGCGTCTGCCTTCGGCTCAGGTCATGATCCCGGGGTCCTGGGATCAAGTCCCACATCAGGCTCCCAGCTCAGCAGGGAGCCTGCTTCTCCCCCTGACCTTCTCCCCTCTCATGCTGTTTCTCTCTCTCTCTCAAATAAATAATTAAAATCTTTAAAAAAAAATTATGGGGGGCATGCCTGGGTGGCTCAGTTGGTTGGGCATCTGCCTTTGGCTCACATAATGATCCCAGGGGCCTGGGATCGAGTCCTGCATCGGGCTCCCTGCTCAGCGGGGAGTCTGCTTCTCCCTCTGCTGCCGCCCCCCCCGCGCTTGTGCTCTCTGTCTCTACCTACCTCTGACAAATAAAATATTTAATAAAAATAAAGTAAAAATATTATAGGGGTTAAGTGGCTGACTTTGGCCCAGGTCATGATCCCAGGGTCCTGCTTCTCCCTCTCCCTCTGCCTGCCGCTCCCCCTGCTTGTGCTCGCTGTCAAATCATCTTTAAAAAATACATATTTCTTATTTTATTTTATTATGTTAGTAAAAAAATATTTTAAAAAATGTATGTGAAGTAAAATAATTGTCAGTCAAGGTTTTTCAGTTTATTTGGTGCATTTTATTTATAAATAATTTCTATGCAGAGTTGACATGTCTTTCCTAGGAAGAAGTTAAGAATTCCAATCACGTATCAATTTTTCTCTACTTTAGGTGGATTAGTAATAGAGAAACAGTGCTTTGATCCCAATTGTACACACATTGTTGTGGGACATCCACTTCGAAACGAGAAGTATTTAGCCTCAGTGGCAGCTGGGAAATGGGTGCTTCATCGCTCCTACGTGGAAGCATGCCGGACTGCTGGACACTTCGTGCTGGTATGTATTCAAACTAACATGAAGAATCATTTTTCGTTAAAAGTAATTGTCCTAATTGATTCTAGTATCTACACTAACCATTCATATAATTGAAATAACCAAATATGACCAATTAGATTATACCAATTTTACAAGGTCCAGATTAACAGAGCAAAAAAATTTAGAGATCACAGACCCAGATTCTCAGTTATATGAGTTTTATTTAATTTTAATCTGGGCTTTTTTTTCCCCCTCTTTGGAATAACATTAGAAAACTTCAGGATTACTTCATTGTAAACTTTTTATCCTTACTGCCAGCCCATTAAATATTAAATTGTTTGGAGACGTGTGGGTGGCTCAGTCAGTTAAGCATCTGCCTTTGGTTCAGGTCATGATCGCAGGGTACCGGGATCAAGTCCCGCATTGGCTCCTTGTTCGGTGGGGAGCGTGCTTCTCCCTCAGCCCCTCCCCCCTGCTCATGCTCACACTCAGCTCGCTCTCCCTCTGACAAAATCTTTTTAAAAAAGAACATTTTTTTTTTAAATATTGTCTGAAATATTTTGGTCCCTAACTAACCATCACAGTAATATCTATCATGTAGTTTTTGAAGTTTTCAATCAAGATCCCTTAGGGATATGATTTCTTTGGACAGGTAATCAAGGTGTTAACACATACCTCCACTGAGAACATGTCCTTCTGTGAAGTTCATCTTAAAATGGATGAAGCCCAATAATCTATATATTACCAATTACTAAGGTGTAGTTACCTGTATTTCTTAGAAACGTATGCAGTATTTTTCTGATTTCTAATTAAAAGCCAGATATACTTGACCCTCCTATGAAGCCAAATTAATGTACATTTCTTTCCTCTATGTTCATAAACTGATGCTTATTTAGTGCTCTGTATTTATAACAACTGAATGTATAGCTTTTAACTCTTAAATGATCGTGGACTCCTTGAGGACATATTGTAGGACCAGATCCAAAGTTTATTCTACTAATTGTCTAGGAAGAAGACTATGAATGGGGAAGTAGTTCCATACTCGATGTTTTGACTGGAATCAATGTTCAGCAACGAAGACTAGCACTTGCAGCAATGAGATGGAGGAAAAAACTCCAGCAAAGACAAGAATCAGGCATCGTTGAGGTATTAACATATATATGGTGATATGAACGGCATTCAGTGTCATGACTATTACAGATTTTAATTTTAAGAGAATATGCTTATTAACAAAATAATAATTCTACTTGTCTTTTATGCTTTGTTGATATACTTAGTTTGGGCATTCTAAATTGGGCTTAATGTTAATTCCTAATTTTAATTATGATTACAAGGAAGATATATATAATGTTGATGGCTCTATTAAAAATATATGTGTAAATGGGGTGCCTGGGTGGCTCAGGCAGTTAGGCATCCAATTCTTGATTTTAACTCAGGTCATGATCTTAGGGTGATGAGATCAAGCCCTGCCATCGGACTCCTCGCTCAGCCTGGAGTTTGCTGGAGATTCTCTCCCTCTTCCTCTGCCTCTCTCCCCACTGTGCATGTGCACACTAGTGCACATACTGTCTCTTAAATACATAAATCTTTTATTATTATTATTTTTTTAAGATTTTGTTTATTTGACAGAGAGAGACACAGCCAGAGAGGGAACACAAGCAGGGGGAGTGGGAGGGAGAAGCAGACTCCCCGCTGAGCAGGGAGCCCAATGCGGGGCTCGATCCCAGGACACTGAGATCATGAGCTGAGCCGAAGGCAGATGCCTAACGACTGAGCCACCCAGGCACTCCCATAAGTCTTTTTTTTTTAAAAGTAAAAAGACATAAAAATAATTTAAATATATGTGTAAAATGTGACCCATACTGTATTTCTTCCAAAGACTCTTCAGCATCTACCTTCAAGGGTTCTTAACATGGGATCCACAGACTCTCCCAAAGGAGTTGTAGATCACATTCAGGAAGGCTGTTTATACACTTTGGATGGGGCAGGGAATACATCCTTATTTTTACTAACCTCCAATTGAAAACATTTCCTTTTATTATAGAAGTCTAGGTAAAAATCACAGCACTATTAATAGTACTTGTGATTTTACCCCAACAGAAATAAGATATCTTTGCTTTGCATTATAATTCCAAGTATCTTGAGATACTGCTTATGTTCAATTTTTTTTCATTGAAATATAGTTGATGCACAGTGTTACATTAGTTTCAGGTATGTAACAGATTTGACAACAATTCATTATGCTCACCACAAGTGTAGCTACCATCTGTCTTTATACTTCAAAATTATAATAATCTATCCAGCCACCACTATTTATTTAATTCATTAATATAGAAGCACATCTGTCACAAATTTGTAAATATTTTATTTTTAATAAAATGGGTTTTTTTGTAATCCTTTACACTTTATGTTAAAACCAGTATTTTAAAACATTATTAATATAGCACAGAAATTACATTTCAATAAAGCTGTTTCTTTAAAAGAATTATTTAGAGAACGGATCCATAGGTTTCACTGGACTGTCAAAGGGGTCCATGGCTCACATAAAGGTTAGAAACCCAAGTTTTAAATAATCTTGTGCGATGTATTCTGAGTTCTCTCCTGTGTCCAAGCCCTTGTTAGCCTTAATTCCCTTCTTTTAGAGTAATTCCACTGGCTTTTGTTGTTATTCCCTAGTGAAATGTTTTATATTTCTAATTCACAAACATTTTCAAGAGAAATATAAGGAGGGCTTCATCTAATTTGAGAAGTTGTGCATTAAGTTCTACCCTGGATTAATTATAAGAAAAAATACAAGAAAAGGCTAAACAAAAGTCAAGTTGCTTTGTTTTCATGTTATTCATTAAAACATTTTCCTTCATTCTTCAAGTATTTATTGATGACCTACTGTGTGCCAAACACCATGGTTGTGTGTTTTCAGAATATTCTGACCAGAGACAATTACCACTGTGGCACTTGGTAAAGGTTATAAGATTATTTGTTGACATAAAACTAAATTTACAGATAAAATAATGTATTATTTGCATTTATTTCCCAAATAATTTCAACACTGATTATATTTTCATTTGTAGGGGGCATTTAGTGGGTGGAAAGTTATCTTATATGTTGACCAATCCCGAGAAGCAGGATTCAAACGCCTTCTTCAGTCAGGAGGAGCAAAGGTTTGTATTCAGTCAATTTACAGAATTTTTTACACAAATTATTTTTCAAACAAGGTTGCTATGATCAGTTCTTAATTTTCGGTACTTGGTGAGATGACAATCCTTAAGTACAGATGATACAGTTGAACTACTCTGGGAAACTGATAGCTTCTTATTTCTTATTTTTTCTTTAGGTACTACCTGGTCATTCTGTACCTTTATTTAAAGAAGCCACACATCTCTTTTCTGACTTCAATAAACTGAAACCAGATGACTCAGGGGTTAATATAGCAGAAGCTGCCACCCAAAATGTGTACTGCTTGAAAACAGAGTACATTGCTGATTATCTGATGCAGGTTTGTAAGATTTTGTCCTTGATCTCCTCATCACCAGAGATAGGCTTATATATATAGGGATGTGACCACACAGCAAAACCCTTGGCTTGTTTATTAATAGCATGTTTGGCTCCAGTTCGCTTTCATTTCATTCAGTTTCATTCTACTTTCTATAATAATGAGTACATATGTAAACATTTAGCTTGGAGTTAAATGAAGCAGGTATAAAAATCTAAGTACCTCTGGGCGCCTGGGTGGCTCAGATGGTTAAGTGACTGCCTTCGGCTCAGGTCATGATCCTGGAGTCCCGGGATCGAGTCCCACATCGGGCTCCCTGCTCAGCAGGGAGTCTGCTTCTCCCTCTGACCCTCCCCCGTCTCATGCTCTCTCTCTCTTTATCTCCTTCTCTCTCTCAAATAAATAAAATCTTAAAAAAAAATTAAAAAAAATCTAAGTACCTCTAAAAGTTTTAAAAGTGCCCTCTATAATGTTGGAATATTGCTGTTCACAAATAGCCTAAGTTTTGATTTGAATGAGCAAAGAAAAATCTTTCTGATGCCAGAACACCTAAAATGCCATCAGGAATCAGCAAGGTAGGATACATGATAATAAATGTCTCACTCCAAAGGATTTCAAACATAATGGTATAGAAATAAGGGGAAGCCAAAACTTAGCCTGCTGTGTAATTTTTACTGTTTGTGTTTGGGAGTTGCTCAGGATATATAGAAAGAATGGCTAAAACATAAACAATAAAACCTTTGTCATAAAGCGGTGGGATGTACTGATTGGAATTGGTAAGCCAATACTAACTCCTAGAAACACCTAAATCACTTTTTTTAAAAACTCAAGTTTTTTTGTTCCCTGCTTTTCTCAGGGTTGTATTGTGTGTCAGACACTAGATTTCTGGAGGAATGCAGTGGGGGGAGTGGGCTGCTCTGTATTTCTACATCTGAGCTCATTATTTCCTACCTAGCTCTCAGAAGTAGAGAAAACAGAATACTTCTGTGGGGGCAAAGCAGTAGACTAGGGAAGGGAGAGTAGTGACTTCATGTTCAAGTTCATGGTCAAGATAAGCCAAGCACAAGTAAGGCTCTTGAGATAGGCCCACCCCAGTGTTCTGACCTCAGGTTAAATGCTGAGGGGGGGGCGGGGGGGAGCATTAATTAAAAAGCTGGGTGCAGTGGCTGCAGGGATCTTGGTGATGAAAGCCTTCAACATGTCCTTAGCCATACTGTTCCAATCTGGATGGTCACCGTCTACTTCTACAAACTGGTGTCATCCCAGGATCTCCATTCATCATCCTTTCTCTTCTCTGTTGGATCTCCTGTTTCTATATCCCATGTCATCCTGATCTGCTCTCATCTGGTTGAAGGTGTTCTTATAGTAACTTCTTGAGAAAGCACATGGGAGATAAACTGAGATTTTCTTTGTGTGAAAATTCTTTTTTTCTGTGATTGCATTTCTTTTATCGTTTAGATGGGCATCAAATTCTAGGTTGGAACCTATTTTCTCCTTAGACTTTTGATTGCTTATCTCCTTGCTTCTAGTGTTGCTGTTGAGTAGTTAAAGCCATTTTGATTCATAATCTGTTATATGTAACTAATCTAGTAGGAAGCTCTTTTTGTCCCTAGTTTTCTGAAATTTCAAAATGATAGGCTATCATGAGGGTCTCTTTTTATTATACTGCACATGGTAGGCCTCTTCTGGTTTGGTAACTTGTGTCTTTCAGTTCTGGGAAATCTTGAATTATTTCAATGATGATTTTTTTTCCCTCCACTTTCTGTTCTCTCTAGTACTTCTGCTACTTGTATATTGGATCTTCTTATTTCACCACTATTTTTATAATCTTCACTTTTTGAGAGGTTCCCTCAGTTCAGTCTTCTCCTTTTATCAGCTCTTCATTTTGCGATCATGTTTTTAATAATCAGGACCTTTTTAAAAGTTTTTTGAATTTACATTTTAATTTTTTAATATCTTTTTTGCTTCATAGATGTAATACCTTCTACTGGATCTCAGAGGATTTATTGATTTTTTTTTAACTTATTTCGGTATATTCTCTATCCACTAAACTGCATTTTCCTCTTTGTTTGGGTCTTTGTCTAAGCTGATTGGAAGTACTGAGCACACAGTTGGGTCTTGGCAGTTTTGATCCGGATGCAATAGTCTTTGTGGTCTAATTGTTGGGGACTGTCGTCTGGGTTCATACTTGCATATACTTCTTGAATTGTTTCAATTGCTCCAAAGAGGAATCTTCCAGTCTGCCTGAAGGAAGAATCTGGCCACCTTTTTTTTTTTTTGAGATACAATGACATATGACATTAATTTCAGATGTTCAGCATAAGAGTTGTATGTATTCATGACTATATATGCAAAATTATCACCATACATAATGAGATTTTCTTTCTTATGATAAGAACTCCCAAGATTGAGTCTCTTCCAACTTTCAAATATACCATACAATATTAACAACTACAGTCACCATGTTGTATATTACATCCTCAGGGCTTATTTTATAACTGTAAGTTTGTACCTCTTGTTCACCCTTACCCATTTCCCCCAGCCCTCACACCCTGCATCTAGCAACCCCCAGTCAGTTCTTTGTATCTATCTCATTTGGGTTTTTTTTTATTTTTTTATTTTTTTAAGATTTTATTTATTTATTTGACAGAGAGCACACGAGCAGGGGGAGTGCAAGAGGGAGAAGCAGGCTCCTTACTGAGCAGGGAGCCCGATGCGGCAGTCAATCCCAGGATCCTGGGATCATGACCTGAGCCGAAGGCAGATGCTTAACTGACTGAGCCACCCAGGCACCCGTTTTTTATATTAGGTTCCACTTGTAAGTGAAATCATCTAGTATTTGTCTTTTTCTGACTTATTTCACTTTGCATCATGCCATCAAGGTCCATCCATGTTGCTGCAGTTGGCAGGGTTTCCTTGGCTGAAATATTTTTTTATGGCTGATTAATCCATTGTGTGTGTGTGTGTGAATTTTCTTTATCCATCTGTCAGTGGACACTCAGGTTTTCATATCTTAGCTATGGTAAATAATGCTGCAGTGAACATAGGAGAGCAGATATCTTTTTGAATTAATGTTTTTATTTCTTTTGGATAAATACATAGAGGTTGGAACTGTTGAATCATAAGGTAGTTCCTTTTTTTTAAGATTGTATTTAACACAGTGTTATTAGTTTCAGGTGTGCAATATAATGATTCAACAATTGCTCAGTGCTCATCGAACTAAGTGTACTCTTAAGGTAGTTATATTTTTAATTTTTTGAGGAAAAAAAAATAATGGCTGCATCAGTTTACATTCCCACCAGAAGTACACAAGAGTTCTCGTTTCTCCATATCCTCATCAACACTTGTCTTTTTGATAACAGCTATTCCAACATGTGTTAGGTAATATCTTGTTATGATTTTGATTTGCGTTTCTTTGATGATTAGTGACGTTGAGCACCTTTTCGTATACCTGTTGACCATCTGTGTCTTTGGGGAAATGTCTATTCAGATCTCTGCCCATTTTTTAATCACATGGTTTGGGATATTAACCCCTATCCGATAGATGATTTGCAAATATTTTCTCCCTTTCTTAGGTTGCCTTTCCTTTTGCTGATGGTGTCCTTTACTATGCATGAGCTTTTTAATTTGATGTCTCCCCACATGTTAATTTTTGCTTGTGTTTCTTTTCATTTTGGTGTGAAATCCAAAAAATTTTTACCAAGACCAATGTCAGAGAGCTCATGACGTATATTTTCTTTTAGTTTTATAGTTTCATGTCTTTCATCCGAATCTTTAATCCATTTTGAGTTTATTTTTGTGTATGGTATAAGATAGTGGTCCTGTTTCAGTCTTTTGCATGTAGCTGTCTAGTTTTTCCAACACCATTTATTGAAGAAACTGTCCTTTTCCTTTTGTATGTTCTTGGCTCCTTTGTAATTGATCGAGTATGCCTGGGTTTATTTCAGGGTTTTCTGTTCTGTTCTCTTGATCTGTGTGTCTGTGTATGTGGTAGTACCATACTGTTTGGTTACCATAGTTTTGTAATACAGTTTAAAATCAGGGAGCATGATGCCTCCAGCTTTGTTCTCCTTTCTCAAGATTGCTTTGGCTAGGGGCGCCTGAGTGGCTCAGTCATTAAGCGTCTGCCTTCGGCTCAGGTCATGATCCCAGGGTCCTGGGATCGAGCCCCGCATCAGGCTCCCTGCTCCACGGGAAGCCTGCTTCTCCCTTTCCCGCTCCCTCTGCTTGTGTTCCCTCTCTCGCTGTGTCTCTCTGTCAAAAAATAAATAACTCTTAAAAAAAAAAAAAAGATTGCTTTGGCTATTTGGAGTCTTTGTGATTCCATACAAACTTTAGGATTGTTAGTTCTATTTCTAGAAAAAATGCCATTGAAATTTTGATAGGGATTGCATTGAATCTGTGGGTTGCTTTGGGTAGTGTGGACATTTTAATAGTGTTAATTTTTCCAGTCCATGAGCATGGAATATCTTTCCATTTATTTGTGTCATCTTCTATTTCATCAGTGTTGCCTAGTTTTCTTTTTTTTAAGATTTTATTTATTTGACAGAGAGAGAAATAGCAAGAACAGGAACACAAGCAGGGGGAGTGGGAGAGGGAGAAGCAGGCTTCCCGCCGAGCAGGCAGCCCAATGCAAGGCTCAATCCCAGGACCTGAGCCGAAGGTAGACGCTTAAGACTGAGCCACCGAGGCGCCCCAATGTTGTCTAGTTTTCAATGTACAAGTCTTTTATCTCCTTGATTAAATTTGTCCCTATTTTATTCTTGATGCAATTGTAAATGGAATTTTCCTTTATATTTGAAATGGCTTTCTTTTAAAAAGGGTATCGTTGGGTTTTTTTTATTCTTTAGACTGTTTAGTCCATCGTGTAATTATTGATATGATTGGATTTAGGGTTTTTTTTTTTTTTTTGCAGTTTTCAATTTGTCTTTGTTCCTGTGTTCTTTCTTTCTTGCCTTTTTTGTTGGAGGCAGGGTGTGTTTTGCTCTATGGATTATAATATACTTAACTTTTTATAGTCTAGCTAAAATGATATTGTGCCACTTCACATGGAATGTAGAAATCTTACACTCATATAGGTTCCTTTACTTCCCCTATCCTTTAAACCAGGGGCCAATAAACTGTAGCCCACAGGCCAAACCCTCTCCACTGCCTGTGTTACAAAGTTTTACTGGAACACAGCTCCATTCACTCATTTACATGTTCTCTCTTCTGCTTTTGCAGTGCAACACTGGGCTGAGTAATTGCAACAGAGACCATCTCTCCCACACAGCCTGAAATATTTAGTGTCCGGTCCTTCAACGTAAAGCAGGGGCCAGCAAACTTTCTGTAGACTTGTATATTTTCCCTTGTCTCTTACAGCTCCACAGAACAGTGTTCTGCCATAAAGCAAAACTTGCTTAAATGGTCCTATGTATTTTGAGGAAATTAAAAGGAAAAATACAGTCTTATATTTATCCTATCTGGTATCAGTTTTCCTTCAGCCCAAAACTTTGATTTGTAGTATAAGTCTGATGGGACCAATTCTAGTTTTCTTTTATTTGAGAGTGTCTATTTTACCATTATGCCTGAAGGATCTTTTTGTAGGGCATAGGATTTAGGGTTGATAGTGTTTTTTACTAACGACTCCACTTTCTGCTGGCCTCCGTTATTTCTGAGAAGTCAGTGGTAATTTGATTTCTTCTCCTGTATGCAGTGCAGTGTCTCATTTTTTCTTCTGGCTGTTTCATCTTTGATTTTCACCATTTATGATACTTCCAGGTGTAGTTTCTTTATATTAATCCTGCTTTTTCTGCAGAGCTTCTTCAATCTGTAAATTTCTCTCTTTCACCAAACTTGAGAAATTTTGACAATTACTTCTCCATTCTTTCCTGTCTATATGGGAATTTAATCACTCGTACCTTTTGATATTGTCCCACAGGTCCCTCCCTCAGGTCCTTCAGGCCATATTTACTTTCTGTGTTTTCTGATTGACTAATTCCTATTTATTACTTCACTGATTTTTTTCCTGTTATTTTCATTCTAAAGGCTCTTACAGGAGATTTTCTTATTTAGATATTAAATTTTTTTATATCTAGAATCAGCTCTTTTTTATGGTTTCTATTTTTCTACTTTTTCATTTCACTCATTTCAAGGATAAGAGCTGCTTTGGTATCATTGTCTACTATTTCCAACATCGGGGTCATGAGCAAGACTGCTTTTATTTTGAGGTAATCGGTAGCTTTACATGCAATTGTAAGAAATAATAGTTTCCCCCAGGGGATGATATCTTGCAACAATATAAGACAGTATTACAGCCAGGATATTGACCTGATGCAATCCAAACTTATTCCGATTTCCCCACTTTTTTTTAAGATTTTATTTATTTGAGAGAGAGAGAATGAGAGAGAGCACGAGGGGGAAGAGGGTCAGAGGGAGAAGCAGACTCCCTGCTGAGCAGGAAGCCCGATGTGGGACTCGATCCCAGGACTCTGGGATCATGACCTGAGCCGAAGGCAGTCGCCTAACCAACTGAGCCACCCAGGCGCCCCCAATTTCCCCACTTCTGCTTCATGTGTCTGCCACCACAGTCAAGATACAGAACAATCTATCGCTACAGCAATCATTCATTTTGCCTTTTTTTTTTTAACTACACCCACCTCCTTCCCTTCATTCTCTTCTCCCAGCGGTCTCTTACACCTGTCAACCACTAATCTGTTGTCAGTGTCTTTAAATCTTAAATGGAATCAATATAGTGTGTAATCTTTTCGGATTGGCTTTTTTTTTTTTTTAAGATTTCATCTATTTATTTGACAGAGAGAGAGCAGGAACACAAGCAGGGGGAGTGGGAGAGAGAGAAGCAGGCCTCCCGTTGAGCAGGGAGCCTGATGTGGGATTCGATCCCGGGACTCCAGGATCATGACCTGAGCCGGAGGCAGACACTTAACGACTGAGCCACCCAGGCGCCCCGGCTTTTTTTTTTTAGCAAGATTCCCTTCGGAATCATTCAGGTGTTGCTTGTATCAGTGATTTTATTACTTTTTATTGAACATTTGAGATCTACAGCTTAACCATTAGCCTATTGAAGGACATCTGGGTTGTTTCTACTTTGGGGCTATTATGACTAAAGCTGCTATGAACATTTTTTTGCACATATTTTATGTGGAAATAAGATTTCATTGCATTGGGATAAATTCCTAAGTGTGTTTCCAGAGTGGTCATATTTTACATTCCTACCACTGTTATAAGTGATCGTTTTTCTGTATCCTTATTGGCATTTGTCACTTTTTTTTAGCCATTTCAGTTGGTATGTAGTAATCTCTCATTGTGGTTTTAATTTGCAGTTCCATAATGGCTAGTCAAGAGTGAATGCCTTTGGTGTGCTTCATAAATGTCATGAGGTGTGAGGTTTTCACAGAAGGTGTGAAGTTTAGGTCACTCAGAATGTCCAATTGCTCCACCGTAAAAGAACTGTCCTCCACTTAGTTGCTTTTACACCTTGGTCAAAATTCAGTTTGGCATATGTTGGGGGTCTATTGATCTAGGTCTTTCCCTCTGCAATAGCATCTTTCTTCTTATATCTGATATTAGGTAGCGATTCCTCTTTACTCTTCTTTTTCAAGATCCTTTTAGCTTTTCTAGGGCCTATACCTTTTAAGTTTTTAAATAAGCTTATCTATATGCCTATGAAAACATCTTGCTACGATTTTGATAGGAATCACATTAAACCTACAGATCAATTTAAGTGAATTGACATCTTCACTATGTTCAGTCTTTCAGTCCATGAATACAGCATATTTAAGTCGTCTTTGATTTCCTTCATGAACATTTTGTAATTTTCAATACATATAAGTTTTAGATCTTTATTGGGTTTTTGGATTCTGATTGTTTTTTCTTGAGAATGGGTCATGTTCTTCAGATGTGGAGTAATTTGCATGCGTCTAAGTTGTAAAAACTAGATTCTGTTACGTTCCTTAGGGAATGCCATTCTGTTTGCTTACCAGGCACCTCTTGCAGTGAGTGCGGGATCAAAGCTTTAGCCTTACTTGAGCCGCCTCTGCGCATCCATGGTGAGAGGGCAAAGATTTGGGCAGATTTCATACCCGAGTGTGAGGCTTCCCCTGCTCCCTCCTGGGATTTCCCACCTCATTTTCCAGTGGCTGTGGTTTCAGGCCATTACTACATGTTTTCTGTTGTGACTTGGCCCTCATAATACCGACTTCTCCTTACAACAAAAACAAAAATGAAGAGAAATTCACTCCCTACCCAGTGTCAACCCCTTTGGTATTTGCCTGATCTCATTTCCTCTCCAGTGTCTTGGGGTAGTTGCTTTTAACATATTTGGGTCGGAAGTTGTCATCCAGGGAAGAGTTGAATCAAAAGGCACTTACTCAGTATTTTATGGTGATGCATTTTCATGTTTTCCAGTCTGCCATCTTGCTAGAAAATTTTTATCACACTTTTAATGAGGGAAAGGTCGTTTTGGGTTGGAATATGGTTGTGAGGAAGAGAATTTTAAGGGTTTTAGAGGCAATGTATGAATTTTGGCTTTAACTCCTGCTAGTTATATGTTATTTAACCTTTTTTTATCTTATCTGTAAAATAAAAAAACACCTACCTCACATGTTTAAATATTTTTAAAAATCGACACTAAGTATAAGGTGTCACTTCTTAACCATACCTTTTTACAAATGAAACCATTATCAAGATCTGAGCTGGCCCCATTCCACCTGAGCTATAAATCTATTTTTCTGATAAAAGGTGAGATTTTGTCACACAGGTTCTGTTCCCTAAATGTGATAAGTGCTAAGTAGCATACCTTAAAAGACAAATCTCAAGTTTTTTCTGGTTCAAAAGCACAGTCAAGGAAAAATGAACAGTGTTTTTCCCTTTTATAGGAATCCCCTCCTCAAGTAGAAAATTACTGTCTGCCAGAAGCGATTTCATTTCTTCCGAATAATAAGGAACCTGGGCCTGGATTATCACAGAAGAGGAAAGCTCCTACAGAGAAAAATAAAATCAAACGACCTAGAGTAAACTAATCATGTTTACTCTTTAGTCACCAAACATTAGTATTTTAATTATAAAGCCTGAATGTTACTGTCTTGGATTTGCATAGTAATTTAAAGACAAGCGGCTGTAGAAGAATTCAGCTTCAGAGTATAATGATGACCTTGCTTGTAGTTAGTTTTTAACACCTGAAATTTTAACCACTGAAATATTAACTTTTACCTGAAATAACAAAACAGATCCTCAGCCATCTTGTCATTAAACCACATTGAAGTGTGTATGGGGCTGTTTATTTAATATCCGAGGCTGTAGCTTAGTGGAAGTTTTAGTAAGGTGATGGATTTTACTTTAAAATGCCAGCTTTAATTCGTAACAATAAGGAAGTTATCAACTGGGATTTTTTTCATGTTTTCCCTGATTCTTCTCACCCCTTTCCCTCTTTTTAACAGGAGCCTGAGTACAAGGTTTGAGGAACTGAGGCTTTAAACTTAAATATGTGAGTGTATATATGTATATGCATGTTTGTACAGATCTCCATGATGTTTGCCAAGTTTGGGTGCCAAAACTTGGAAAATAATAAATAAAAGTGACTCAAATTAGTTAAGTTTTTAAATGCAAAGCATTTTGGTGTCCATTCTCTTTTTGAAGCAATAAATGATTTGTAAAATATAGCTTAAAAAAGAAATTGCTGGGGCACCGGAGTTGTGCAGGTGGTTGAACATCCGACTCTTGGTTTCAGCTCGGGTGGCTCAGGTCATGGGATCAAGTCCCAGGTCGGGCTCCGGGCTGAGCTCGGAGTCTGCCTGGATTCCCTGTCCCTCTCCCTCAGCCCCCTCCCTCCCTAAAATAACTTTTTAAACTCAAAAATCGCTAGTTATATTTCTGATGTTTGTTACTTATGTAGGCTATTATATTAGTGGGTTAAAACCCTTTTATTGGAACTACAAGATTGCATTAGCCTGTATTAATCTAAACCTAAACACCAAATGCTACATGTGTTACCACAGTCCTCTAAATGTAAAGCTACCTCATTTTGCTGAAAGGAAGAACCAGAATCAGAACTATGATTTTGATGTAAATGGCCCCATTTCATAATGACTCTTGAAAGGCAAACTCAAATGGTGAAGGGTGGAAGTTCTTATCCTAGACACAAAACCCCTCAAGTTTTTTATCGGGTCTTCCTCTGAATGGAGGGAAATAGAGGGGGTTATCCCGGCCCTTCAGTTTTTGGCTTTGAACTAAATTCACAGCTCAGGTCAAAAATTCCTACACAGCCAAAGAGATAGCATTGTCGTGTAACCATGCCCCTCCCCAAACAGAAACCCCCGACCTGGTTTTATGGGGGCCATTTTGTGTGAGTAGAGTCTTTTCACTCTTTTCCCTGGCAGCTTGTGGCAAGTTTCCCCAAATTTCATCCCTTAGATTCTTTGCAATAGTCACTACTGTTCAAAACAACTTCACGAGTGCTCTGTGAAAGTAAATGTTAGATCCTCTTTGTCCCTAGCCCAGATAAAATTACATAATGTACCATTTTCTTTTCTGCCAAGATTATGAACTGTTTTTCCAGTCAGTTCTTAAACATAGTTTATAAATTTAAGAGTCCAGATTTCACCTGCTCCTCCTGATTCTCCAGACTCTGTCAGCCATTTCCGCTTTGGCTTCCACTCTCAGACTCTAGATGCCCTAATGCCAGCAAGGCCTTACACGCAAGTAGTTCTAAGCACAGGAAGTTCTCTCATTTAGGAAGGCACAAAAGCTTTCCTTGATTACTCTTAGTTTCTCCTCAGAATTGCTCTAGTATTTTAATGTGGCACTTAAATTAGAAGCAGGGGTCCAAGGCGCGTCTGGACGCAACACCTCTTTCCTGAGGCCAGGCCGTCTGGCCCTGTGTGCGTTTAGTCCGAACTGCCATCGGCCTAACGCCAAGGAACCAAACGTTAGAGGCCCCGAGCCTTCGCCACGAACGCCCTTCCTGAGCGCACACTTCACCTGTGGGGTGTTTGTGTGAAAGCATGAGCGATAGAACTTAAACGTGACTCTGACCGACAAACAGGCCTGTAAGGAAGGCTGCTGTCTCGACCCCTCTCTTGTGTGAGGAGGTTAGCACTGCTATCCCCTGTGGGCCTGCCTGGAGACCCAGGTACCTAAGCCCTAGCACGGAGAAGCCAGGCTGTAGAGTGACCGAACCCTAGCTAACAGCAGTGGAGAAGGAACGTGCTGTAGACAGCATCACGGTTGCGGAGGGTGGCAACACTTTCAGTGTGTCTGCGTGAGGGCCTAGGAAAAGATTCCCTTGAATCACAGGGCGAGAGAAACGGCTTCGCGGAGAGGCACCGCTCGCATCAGCTCTAGGGTCACGAAGCTAGCCTTCCACCGGCACGGGTGCGTGAAGCCCTGAATTCCAGGCACCTCCATCGACGGCAGAAATCTGGGCAGATACCGTGCCTTAAGCTCCCGCCGGTCACTGCCTTAGAGGGCGCGCTCTATTGTTACTGGGGCTGAGAGCTCTGGGAACGGCCTCCCTAAAGCCCAACCGAGCGAGCAAGAGCCCGGGGCCGAAGACACGCCTCTTGGCTCGGCTCTTGTTGCTGGGCCCAGGACCGTTGCCCCGTGTGCGAGTGCAGGCCTCAAAACCAGCCCCTGACTGTCAGGAACCACACTGGAGAGCGTCCTGGCTCCAGCCGGGACAGCCGTTGCTCAGGGTGGAAACATTCTGCCTTGTGCCTGCGGCCGTGCGCTGCCAGCTAGTCCCAGACCATTTTCGGAGTGAGACTCAGGGGGCGGCAGAAGGCAGAACACGGCCCCCCGCTTGGTTCGTGAAACCGGGCCTCCGGCCCCACTTGGGCATGCAAGTCTCATTGCTAGCGGACGAACGCGAAGCAAACACAGTGTAGAGAATCCGTGCTGTAGCTGTCGCCGACCTCTCTGCGGGAGGAGGCAGCGTACGGTGCCCGGGCACGAGAGCCTTGGGAACGGGTTCCATGCGCCAAAGCCAGGTGAGAAACAGGCCGTTGCGGAAGGCACCTATCGGCTCTGCTCCTGCTACCCGGTCCAGGTACCTGTACACTGCTCCCCGTGGCTCGGGAACTCTCGCCGCTCAACCCTGACTTGGAAGAAAGCAGCCTGGAAAGCAGCACAGCTGTAGCTCCCGTCCCCTCTCCACGGGGCGCGGCCACCGGTTCAACCGTGCTTGTGTGCCCAGCTGCGGAGTGGGTCCCAGCGGAATTCCAGGGAGAAAGAAGCAGGGGTCCAAGGCGCCTCTGGACGCAACAGCTCTTTCCTGAGGCCAGGCCGTCTGTCCCTGTGTGCTTTTAGTCCAAAGTGCCATCCGCCTAACGCCAAGGAACCAAAGGCTAGAGGCCCCGAGCCTCCGCCACGAACGCCCTTCCTGAGCGCACACTTCACCTGTGGGGTGTTTGTGTGAAAGCATGAGCGATGGAACCTAAACGTGACTCTGACCGAGACACAGGCCTGTAAGGAAGGCTGCTGTCTCGACCCCTCTATTGTGTGAGGAGGTTAGCACTGCTATCCCCTGTGGGCCTGCCTGTCGACCTAGGTACCTAGGTACCTAACTAAGCACTAGCAAGGAGAAGCCAGGGTGTAATGTGACCGAAACTAGCTAACAGCAGTGGAGAGGGACCGTGCTGTAGACAGCATCTCGGTTGCGGAAGGTGGCAACACTTTCAGTGTGTCTGCGTGAGGGCCTAGGGAACGATGCCCTTGAATCACAGGGCGAGAGAAACGGCTTCGCGCAGAGGCACCGCTCGCATCAGCTCTAGGGTCACGAAGCTAGCCTTCCCCCGGCACGGGTGTGTGGAGTCCTGAGTTCCAGGCACCACCGTCGAAGGCAGAAATCTGGGCAGATACCGTGCCTTAAGCTCCCGCCGGCCACTGGGTTAGAGGGCGCGCTCTACTGTGTCCTGTGGCTGAGAGCTCTGGGAACGGCCTCCCTAAAGCCCAACCGAGCGAGCTAGAGCCCGGGGCCGAAGACACGCCTCTTGGCTCGGCTCTTGTTGCTGGGCCCAGGACCTTTGCCCCCTGTGCGTGTGCAGGCCCCCAAACCAGCCCCTGACTGGCAGGAACCACACTGGAGAGCATCCTGGCTCCAGCCGGAACAGCCGTTGTTCAGGGTGAAAGCATTCTGCCGTGTGCCTGCGGCCGTGCGTTGCCAGCGGTTCCCAGACCATTTTCGGAGTGAGACTCAGGCGGCGGCAGAAGGCAGAACACGGCCCCCCGCTCCGTTCGTGAAGCCGGGCTTGCGGCCCCGCTTTGGCATGAGAGTCTCATTGCTAGCGGACGAACGCGAAGCAAACACAGTGTAGAGAATTTGTGCTGTAGCTGCCGCCGACATCTCTGCGGGAGGAGGCAGTGTACGGTGTGCGGGCGCGAGAGCCTGGGGAACGGGTTCCATGCGCCAAAGCCAGGGGAGAAACAGGCCGTTGCGGAAGGCACCTATCGGCTCAGCTCCTGCTACCCGGTGCAGGTACCTCTACACTGCTCCCCGTGGCTCGGGAACTCTCGCCGCTCAACCCTGACTTGGAAGAAAGCAACCTGGAAACCAGCACAGCTGTAGCTCCCGTCCCCTCTCCATGGGGCACGGTCCCCTGTTCAACCGTGCTTGTGTGCCCAGCCGGGGAGTGGATTCCAGCGGAATTTCAAGGGAGAAAATAGCAGGGGTCCAAGGCGCCTCTGGACGCAACACCTCTTTCCTGAGGCTAGGCCGTCTGGCCCTGTGTGCGTTTAGTCCGAACTGTCATCCGCCTACCGCCAAGGAACCAAACGTTAGAGGCCCCGAGCCTCCGCCACGAACGCCCTTCTTGAGCGCACACTTCACCTGTGGGGTGTTTGAGTGAAAGCATGAGCGATGGAACGTAAACGTGACGCTGACCGAGAAACAGTCCTGTAAGGAAGGCTGTCTCTCGACCCCTCTCTTGTGTGAGGAGGTGAGCAGTGCTCTCCTCTGTGGGCCTGCCTGGAGAGCTAGGTACCTAAGCACTAGCACGGAGAAGCCAGGCTGTAGAGTGACCGAACAGTAGCTAACAGCAGTGGAGAGGGACCGTGCTCTAGACACCATCACGGTTCCGGACGGTGGCAGCACTTTCAGTGTGTCCGCGTGATTGCCTAGGAAACTATTCCCCTGAAACACAGGGCGAGAGAAACGGATTCGCGCAGAGGCACCTCTTGCACCAGCTCTAGTGTCACGAAGCTAGCCTTCCCCCGGCACGGGTGCGTGGAGCCCTGAGGTCCAGGCTCTTCGTTCGGACGCAGAAATCTGGGCAGATACCGTGGCTTAAGCTTCCACCGGTCACTGGGTTAGAGGGCGCGCTCTACTGTGTCCTGTGGCTGAGAGCTCTGGGAACGGCCTCCCTAAAGGCCACCCGAGCGAGCAAGTGGCCGGGGCCGAAGACACGCCTCTTGGCTCGGCTCTCATTGCTGGGGCCAGAACCGTTGCCCCGTGTGCGAGTGCAGGCCGCAAAACCAGACCCTGACTGGCAGAAACCACACTGGAGAGCATCCTGGCTCCAGCCGGAACAGCCGTTGCTGAGGGTGGAAGCATTCTGCCGTGTGCCAGCGGCCGTGCGCTGCCAGCAAGTCCCAGACCTTTCTCGGAGTGAGACTCAGGCGGCGGCAGAAGGCAGAACACGGCTCCCCGCTTGGTTCGTGAAGCCAGGCCTGCGGCCATGCCTTGGCATACCAGTATCATTGCTAGCGGACGAACGTGAAGCAAACACAGTGTAGAGAATCCGTGCTGTAGCGGCCGCCGACCTCTCTGCTAGAGGAGGCAATGTACAAAGTCCGTGCGCGAGAGCCGGGGGAACGGTTTCCATACGCCAAAGCCAGGTGAGAAACAGGCCGTTGTGGAAGGCACCTGACGGCTCAGCTCTTGCTACCAGGAGCTGCTACCTCTACACTGTTCCCCGTGGCTCGGGAACTCTCGCCGCTCAAGCCTGACTTGGAAGAAAGCAGACTGGAAACCAGCACAGCTGTAGCTCCCGTCCCCTGTCCGCAGGGTGCGGCCACCTCTTCAACTGTGCTTGTGTGCCCAGCTGGGTTGTGGGTCCCTGCGGAATTCCAAGGGAGAAAGAAGCAGGGGCCCAACGCGCCTCTGGACGGAACACCTCTTTCCTGAGGCCAGGCCGTCTGGCCCTGTGTGCGTTTAGTCCGAACTGCCATCGGCCTAACGCCAAGGAACCAAACGTTAGAGGCCCCGAGCCTTCGCCACGAACGCCCTTCCTGAGCGCACACTTCACCTGTGGGGTGTTTGTGTGAAAGCATGAGCGATAGAACTTAAACGTGACTCTGACCGACAAACAGGCCTGTAAGGAAGGCTGCTGTCTCGACCCCTCTCTTGTGTGAGGAGGTTAGCACTGCTATCCCCTGTGGGCCTGCCTGGAGACCCAGGTACCTAAGCCCTAGCACGGAGAAGCCAGGCTGTAGAGTGACCGAACCCTAGCTAACAGCAGTGGAGAAGGAACGTGCTGTAGACAGCATCACGGTTGCGGAGGGTGGCAACACTTTCAGTGTGTCTGCGTGAGGGCCTAGGAAAAGATTCCCTTGAATCACAGGGCGAGAGAAACGGCTTCGCGGAGAGGCACCGCTCGCATCAGCTCTAGGGTCACGAAGCTAGCCTTCCACCGGCACGGGTGCGTGAAGCCCTGAATTCCAGGCACCTCCATCGACGGCAGAAATCTGGGCAGATACCGTGCCTTAAGCTCCCGCCGGTCACTGCCTTAGAGGGCGCGCTCTATTGTTACTGGGGCTGAGAGCTCTGGGAACGGCCTCCCTAAAGCCCAACCGAGCGAGCAAGAGCCCGGGGCCGAAGACACGCCTCTTGGCTCGGCTCTTGTTGCTGGGCCCAGGACCGTTGCCCCGTGTGCGAGTGCAGGCCTCAAAACCAGCCCCTGACTGTCAGGAACCACACTGGAGAGCGTCCTGGCTCCAGCCGGGACAGCCGTTGCTCAGGGTGGAAACATTCTGCCTTGTGCCTGCGGCCGTGCGCTGCCAGCTAGTCCCAGACCATTTTCGGAGTGAGACTCAGGGGGCGGCAGAAGGCAGAACACGGCCCCCCGCTTGGTTCGTGAAACCGGGCCTCCGGCCCCACTTGGGCATGCAAGTCTCATTGCTAGCGGACGAACGCGAAGCAAACACAGTGTAGAGAATCCGTGCTGTAGCTGTCGCCGACCTCTCTGCGGGAGGAGGCAGCGTACGGTGCCCGGGCACGAGAGCCTTGGGAACGGGTTCCATGCGTCAAAGCCAGGTGAGAAACAGGCCGTTGCGGAAGGCACCTATCGGCTCTGCTCCTGCTACCCGGTCCAGGTACCTGTACACTGCTCCCCGTGGCTCGGGAACTCTCGCCGCTCAACCCTGACTTGGAAGAAAGCAGCCTGGAAAGCAGCACAGCTGTAGCTCCCGTCCCCTCTCCACGGGGCGCGGCCACCGGTTCAACCGTGCTTGTGTGCCCAGCTGCGGAGTGGGTCCCAGCGGAATTCCAGGGAGAAAGAAGCAGGGGTCCAAGGCGCCTCTGGACGCAACAGCTCTTTCCTGAGGCCAGGCCGTCTGTCCCTGTGTGCTTTTAGTCCAAAGTGCCATCCGCCTAACGCCAAGGAACCAAAGGCTAGAGGCCCCGAGCCTCCGCCACGAACGCCCTTCCTGAGCGCACACTTCACCTGTGGGGTGTTTGTGTGAAAGCATGAGCGATGGAACCTAAACGTGACTCTGACCGAGACACAGGCCTGTAAGGAAGGCTGCTGTCTCGACCCCTCTATTGTGTGAGGAGGTTAGCACTGCTATCCCCTGTGGGCCTGCCTGTCGACCTAGGTACCTAGGTACCTAACTAAGCACTAGCAAGGAGAAGCCAGGGTGTAATGTGACCGAAACTAGCTAACAGCAGTGGAGAGGGACCGTGCTGTAGACAGCATCTCGGTTGCGGAAGGTGGCAACACTTTCAGTGTGTCTGCGTGAGGGCCTAGGGAACGATGCCCTTGAATCACAGGGCGAGAGAAACGGCTTCGCGCAGAGGCACCGCTCGCATCAGCTCTAGGGTCACGAAGCTAGCCTTCCCCCGGCACGGGTGTGTGGAGTCCTGAGTTCCAGGCACCACCGTCGAAGGCAGAAATCTGGGCAGATACCGTGCCTTAAGCTCCCGCCGGCCACTGGGTTAGAGGGCGCGCTCTACTGTGTCCTGTGGCTGAGAGCTCTGGGAACGGCCTCCCTAAAGCCCAACCGAGCGAGCTAGAGCCCGGGGCCGAAGACACGCCTCTTGGCTCGGCTCTTGTTGCTGGGCCCAGGACCTTTGCCCCCTGTGCGTGTGCAGGCCCCCAAACCAGCCCCTGACTGGCAGGAACCACACTGGAGAGCATCCTGGCTCCAGCCGGAACAGCCGTTGTTCAGGGTGAAAGCATTCTGCCGTGTGCCTGCGGCCGTGCGTTGCCAGCGGTTCCCAGACCATTTTCGGAGTGAGACTCAGGCGGCGGCAGAAGGCAGAACACGGCCCCCCGCTCCGTTCGTGAAGCCGGGCTTGCGGCCCCGCTTTGGCATGAGAGTCTCATTGCTAGCGGACGAACGCGAAGCAAACACAGTGTAGAGAATTTGTGCTGTAGCTGCCGCCGACATCTCTGCGGGAGGAGGCAGTGTACGGTGTGCGGGCGCGAGAGCCTGGGGAACGGGTTCCATGCGCCAAAGCCAGGGGAGAAACAGGCCGTTGCGGAAGGCACCTATCGGCTCAGCTCCTGCTACCCGGTGCAGGTACCTCTACACTGCTCCCCGTGGCTCGGGAACTCTCGCCGCTCAACCCTGACTTGGAAGAAAGCAACCTGGAAACCAGCACAGCTGTAGCTCCCGTCCCCTCTCCATGGGGCACGGTCCCCTGTTCAACCGTGCTTGTGTGCCCAGCCGGGGAGTGGATTCCAGCGGAATTTCAAGGGAGAAAATAGCAGGGGTCCAAGGCGCCTCTGGACGCAACACCTCTTTCCTGAGGCTAGGCCGTCTGGCCCTGTGTGCGTTTAGTCCGAACTGTCATCCGCCTACCGCCAAGGAACCAAACGTTAGAGGCCCCGAGCCTCCGCCACGAACGCCCTTCTTGAGCGCACACTTCACCTGTGGGGTGTTTGAGTGAAAGCATGAGCGATGGAACGTAAACGTGACGCTGACCGAGAAACAGTCCTGTAAGGAAGGCTGTCTCTCGACCCCTCTCTTGTGTGAGGAGGTGAGCAGTGCTCTCCTCTGTGGGCCTGCCTGGAGAGCTAGGTACCTAAGCACTAGCACGGAGAAGCCAGGCTGTAGAGTGACCGAACAGTAGCTAACAGCAGTGGAGAGGGACCGTGCTCTAGACACCATCACGGTTCCGGACGGTGGCAGCACTTTCAGTGTGTCCGCGTGATTGCCTAGGAAACTATTCCCCTGAAACACAGGGCGAGAGAAACGGATTCGCGCAGAGGCACCTCTTGCACCAGCTCTAGTGTCACGAAGCTAGCCTTCCCCCGGCACGGGTGCGTGGAGCCCTGAGGTCCAGGCTCTTCGTTCGGACGCAGAAATCTGGGCAGATACCGTGGCTTAAGCTTCCACCGGTCACTGGGTTAGAGGGCGCGCTCTACTGTGTCCTGTGGCTGAGAGCTCTGGGAACGGCCTCCCTAAAGGCCACCCGAGCGAGCAAGTGGCCGGGGCCGAAGACACGCCTCTTGGCTCGGCTCTCATTGCTGGGGCCAGAACCGTTGCCCCGTGTGCGAGTGCAGGCCGCAAAACCAGACCCTGACTGGCAGAAACCACACTGGAGAGCATCCTGGCTCCAGCCGGAACAGCCGTTGCTGAGGGTGGAAGCATTCTGCCGTGTGCCAGCGGCCGTGCGCTGCCAGCAAGTCCCAGACCTTTCTCGGAGTGAGACTCAGGCGGCGGCAGAAGGCAGAACACGGCTCCCCGCTTGGTTCGTGAAGCCAGGCCTGCGGCCATGCCTTGGCATACCAGTATCATTGCTAGCGGACGAACGTGAAGCAAACACAGTGTAGAGAATCCGTGCTGTAGCGGCCGCCGACCTCTCTGCTAGAGGAGGCAATGTACAAAGTCCGTGCGCGAGAGCCGGGGGAACGGTTTCCATACGCCAAAGCCAGGTGAGAAACAGGCCGTTGTGGAAGGCACCTGACGGCTCAGCTCTTGCTACCAGGAGCTGCTACCTCTACACTGTTCCCCGTGGCTCGGGAACTCTCGCCGCTCAAGCCTGACTTGGAAGAAAGCAGACTGGAAACCAGCACAGCTGTAGCTCCCGTCCCCTGTCCGCAGGGTGCGGCCACCTCTTCAACTGTGCTTGTGTGCCCAGCTGGGTTGTGGGTCCCTGCGGAATTCCAAGGGAGAAAGAAGCAGGGGCCCAACGCGCCTCTGGACGGAACACCTCTTTCCTGAGGCCAGGCCGTCTGGCCCTGTGTGCGTTTAGTCCGAACTGCCATCGGCCTAACGCCAAGGAACCAAACGTTAGAGGCCCCGAGCCTTCGCCACGAACGCCCTTCCTGAGCGCACACTTCACCTGTGGGGTGTTTGTGTGAAAGCATGAGCGATAGAACTTAAACGTGACTCTGACCGACAAACAGGCCTGTAAGGAAGGCTGCTGTCTCGACCCCTCTCTTGTGTGAGGAGGTTAGCACTGCTATCCCCTGTGGGCCTGCCTGGAGACCCAGGTACCTAAGCCCTAGCACGGAGAAGCCAGGCTGTAGAGTGACCGAACACTAGCTAACAGCAGTGGAGAAGGAACGTGCTGTAGACAGCATCACGGTTGCGGAGGGTGGCAACACTTTCAGTGTGTCTGCGTGAGGGCCTAGGAAAAGATTCCCTTGAATCACAGGGCGAGAGAAACGGCTTCGCGGAGAGGCACCGCTCGCATCAGCTCTAGGGTCACGAAGCTAGCCTTCCACCGGCACGGGTGCGTGAAGCCCTGAATTCCAGGCACCTCCATCGACGGCAGAAATCTGGGCAGATACCGTGCCTTAAGCTCCCGCCGGTCACTGCCTTAGAGGGCGCGCTCTATTGTTACTGGGGCTGAGAGCTCTGGGAACGGCCTCCCTAAAGCCCAACCGAGCGAGCAAGAGCCCGGGGCCGAAGACACGCCTCTTGGCTCGGCTCTTGTTGCTGGGCCCAGGACCGTTGCCCCGTGTGCGAGTGCAGGCCTCAAAACCAGCCCCTGACTGTCAGGAACCACACTGGAGAGCGTCCTGGCTCCAGCCGGGACAGCCGTTGCTCAGGGTGGAAACATTCTGCCTTGTGCCTGCGGCCGTGCGCTGCCAGCTAGTCCCAGACCATTTTCGGAGTGAGACTCAGGGGGCGGCAGAAGGCAGAACACGGCCCCCCGCTTGGTTCGTGAAACCGGGCCTCCGGCCCCACTTGGGCATGCAAGTCTCATTGCTAGTGGACGAACGCGAAGCAAACACAGTGTAGAGAATTTGTGCTGTAGCTGCCGCCGACATCTCTGCGGGAGGAGGCAGTGTACGGTGTGCGGGCGCGAGAGCCTGGGGAACGGGTTCCATGCGCCAAAGCCAGGGGAGAAACAGGCCGTTGCGGAAGGCACCTATTGGCTCAGCTCCTGCTACCCGGTGCAGGTACCTCTACACTGCTCCCCGTGGCTCGGGAACTCTCGCCGCTCAACCCTGACTTGGAAGAAAGCAACCTGGAAACCAGCACAGCTGTAGCTCCCGTCCCCTCTCCATGGGGCGCGGTCCCCTGTTCAACCGTGCTTGTGTGCCCAGCCGGGGAGTGGATTCCAGCGGAATTTCAAGGGAGAAAATAGCAGGGGTCCAAGGCGCCTCTGGACGCAACACCTCTTTCCTGAGGCTAGGCCGTCTGGCCCTGTGTGCGTTTAGTCCGAACTGTCATCCGCCTACCGCCAAGGAACCAAACGTTAGAGGCCCCGAGCCTCCGCCACGAAGGCCCTTCTTGAGCGCACACTTCACCTGTGGGGTGTTTGAGTGAAAGCATGAGCGATGGAACGTAAACGTGACGCTGACCGAGAAACAGGCCTGTAAGGAAGGCTGTCTCTCGACCCCTCTCTTGTGTGAGGAGGTGAGCAGTGCTCTCCTCTGTGGGCCTGCCTGGAGAGCTAGGTACCTAAGCACTAGCACGGAGAAGCCAGGCTGTAGAGTGACCGAAC
This sequence comes from Eumetopias jubatus, assembly GCF_037043125.1. NCBI lineage: Eukaryota > Metazoa > Chordata > Mammalia > Carnivora > Otariidae > Eumetopias > Eumetopias jubatus. The sequence goes on from NW_028274810.1 coordinate 232,541, forward strand.
AGTAGCTAACAGCAGTGGAGAGGGACCGTGCTCTAGACACCATCACGGTTCCGGACGGTGGCAGCACTTTCAGTGTGTCCGCGTGAGTGCCTAGGAAACTATTCCCCTGAAACACAGGGCGAGAGAAACGGATTCGCGCAGAGGCACCTCTTGCACCAGCTCTAGTGTCACGAAGCTAGCCTTCCCCCGGCACGGGTGCGTGGAGCCCTGAGGTCCAGGCTCTTCGTTCGGACGCAGAAATCTGGGCAGATACCGTGGCTTAAGCTTCCACCGGTCACTGGGTTAGAGGGCGCGCTCTACTGTGTCCTGTGGCTGAGAGCTGTGGGAACGGCCTCCCTAAAGGCCACCCGAGCGAGCAAGTGGCCGGGGCCGAAGACACGCCTCTTGGCTCGGCTCTTGGTGCTGGGGCCAGGACCGTTGCCCCGGGTGCGAGTGCAGGCCGCAAAACCAGCCCCTGACTGGCAGAAACCACACTGGAGAGCATCCTGGCACCAGCCGGAACAGCCGTTGCTGAGGGTGGAAGCATTCTGCCGTGTGCCAGCGGCCGTGCGCTGCCAGCAAGTCCCAGACCTTTTTCGGAGTGAGACTCAGGCGGCGGCAGAAGGCAGAACACGGCCCCCCGCTTGGTTCGTGAAGCCAGGCCTGCGGCCCTGCCTTGGCATGCCAGTCTCATTGCTAGCGGACGAACGTGAAGCAAACACAGTGTAGAGAATCCGTGCTGTAGCGGCCGCCGACCTCTCTGCTAGAGGAGGCAATGTACAATATCCGTGCGCGAGAGCCTGGGGAACGGTTTCCATACGCCAAAGCCAGGTGAGAAACAGGCCGTTGTGGAAGGCACCTGACGGCTCAGCTCTTGCTACCAGGAGCTGCTACCTCTACACTGTTCCCCGTGGCTCGGGAACTCTCGCCGCTCAAGCCTGACTTGGAAGAAAGCAGACTGGAAACCAGCACAGCTGTAGCTCCCGTCCGCTGTCCACAGGGTGCGGCCACCTCTTCAACTGTGCTTGTGTGCCCAGCTGGGTAGTGGGTCCCTGCGGAATTCCAAGGGAGAAAGAAGCAGGGGCCCAACGCGCCTCTGGACGGAACACCTCTTTCCTGAGGCCAGGCCGTCTGGCCCTGTGTGCGTTTAGTCCGAACTGCCATCCGCCTAATGCCAAGGAACCAAACGCTAGAGGCCCCGAGCCTACCCCACGAACGCCCTTCCTGAGCGCACACTTCACATGTGGGGTGTTTGTGTGCAAGCATGAGCGATGGAACCTAAATGTGACTCTGACCGAAAAACAGGCCTGTAAGGAAGGCTGCTGTCTCGACCCCTCTATTGTGTGAGGAGGTTAGAACTGCTCTCCCCTGTGGGCCTGCCTGGAGACCTAGGTACCTAGGTACCTAACTAAGCACTAGCTCGGAGAAGCTAGGCTGTAAGGTGACCGAAAACTAGCTAACAGCAGTGGAGAGGGACCGTGCTGTAGACAGCATCACAGTTGCGGAGGGTGGCAACACTTTCAGTGTGTCTGCGTGAGGGCCTAGGAAACGATTTCCTTGAATCAGAGGGCGAGAGAAACGGCTTCGCGCAGAGGCACCGCTCGCATCAGCTCTAGCGTCACGAAGCTGGCCTTCCCCCACACGGGTGTGTGGAGCCCTGAATTCCAGGCACCACCGTCGAAGGCAGAAATCTGGGCAGATACCGTGCCTTAAGCTCCCGCCGGTCACTGGGGTAGAGGGCGCGCTCTACTGTGTCCTGTGGCTGAGAGCTCTGGGAAAGGCCTCCCTAAAGCCCAAACAAGCGAGCTAGAGCCCGGGGCCGAAGACACGCCTCTTGGCTCGGCTCTTGTTGCGGGGCACAGGACCGTTGCCCCGTGTGCGAGTGCAGGCCGCAAAACCAGCCCCTGACTGGCAGGAACCACACTGGAGAGCATCCTGGCTACAGCCGGGACAGCCGTTGCTGAGGGTGAAAGCATTCTGCCGTGTGCCTGCGGCTGTGCGCTGCCACTACTCCCAGCCCATTTTCGGAGTGAGACTCAGGCAGCGGCAGAAGGCAGAACACGGCTCCCGGTTTGGTTCGTGAAGCCGGGCCTGCGGCCCCGCTTTGGCATGCAAGTCTCATTGCTAGCGGACGAACGGGAACCAAACACAGTGTAGAGAATCCGTGCTGTAGCGGCCGCGGACCTCTCTGCAGGAGGAGGCAGTGTACGGTGTCCGGGCGCGAGAGCCTGGGGAACGGGTTCCATGCGCCAAAGCCAGGTGAGAAACAGGCCTTTGCGGAAGGCACCTCTCGGCTCAGCTCTTGCTACCCGGAGCTGCTACCTCCACACTGCTCCCCGTGGCTCGGGAACTCTCGCCGCTCAACCCTGACTTGGAAGAAAGTAGCCTGGAAAGCAGCACAGCTGTAGCTCCCGTCCCCTCTCCACTGGGCGCGGCCACCGGTTCAACCGTGCTTGTGTGCCCAGCTGGGGAGTGGGTCCCAGCGAAATTGCAGGGAGAAAGAATCAGGGGTCCAAGGCGCCTCTGGACGCAACAGCTCTTTCCTGAGGCCAGGCCGACTGGCTCTGTGTGCGTTTAGTCCGAACTGCCATCGGCCTAACGCCAAGGAACCAAACGCTAGAGGCCCCGAGCCTCCGCCACGAACGCCCTTCCTGAGCGCCCACTTCACCTGTGGGGTGTTTGTGTGCAAGCATGAGGGATGGAACCTAAACGTGACTCTGACCGAGAAATAGGCCTGTAAGGAAGGCTGCTTTCTCGACCCCTCTATTTTGTGAGGATGTTAGCACTGCTATCCCCTGTGGGCCTGCCTGTCGACCTAGGTACCTAGGTACCTAACTAAGCACTAGCAAGGAGAAGCCAGGGTGTAATGTGACCGAAACTAGCTAACAGCAGTGGAGAGGGACCGTGCTGTAGACAGCATCTCGGTTGCGGAAGGTGGCAACACTTTCAGTGTGTCTGCGTGAGGGCCTAGGGAACGATTCCCTTGAATCACAGGGCGAGAGAAACGGCTTCGCGCAGAGGCACCGCTCGCATCAGCTCTAGGATCACGAAGCTAGCCTTCCCCCGGCACGGGTGCCTGGAGCCCTGAGTTCCAGGCACCACCGTCGAAGGCAGAAATCTGGGCAGATACCGTGCCTTAAGCTCCCGCCGGTCACTGGGTTAGAGGGCGCGCTCTACTGTGTCCTGTGGCTGAGAGCTCTGGGAACGGCCTCCCTAAAGCCCAACCGTGCGAGCTAGAGCCCGGGGCCGAAGACACGCCTCTTGGCTCGGCTCTTGTTGCTGGGCCCAGGACCTTTGCCCCGTGTGCGTGTGCAGGCCCCAAAACCAGCCCCTGACTGGCAGGAACCACACTGGAGAGCATCCTGGCTCCAGCCGGGACAGCCGTTGCTGAGGGTGAAAGCATTCTGCCTTGTGCCTTCGGCCGTGCGCTGCCAGCGGTTCCCAGACCATTTTCGGAGTGAGACTCAGGCGGCGGCAGAAGGCAGAACACGGCCCCCCAGTCCGTTCGTGAAGCCGGGCCTGCGGCCCCGCTTTGGCATGCAAGTCTCATTGGTAGTGGATGAACGCGAAGCAAACAGTGTAGAGAATCCGTGCTGTAGCTGCCGCCGACATCTCTGCGGGAGGAGGCAGTGTACGGTGTCCGTGCGCGAGAACCTGGGGAACAGGTTCCACCCGCCAAAGCCAGGTGAGAAACAGGCCGTTGCGGAAGGCATCTCTCGGCTCAGCTCTTGCTACCAGGAGCTGCTGCATGCACACTGCTCCCCTTTGCTCGGGAACTCTCGCCGCTCAACCCTGACTTGGAAGAAAGCAGCCTGGAAAGCAGCACAGCTGTAGCTCCCGTCCCCTCTCCATGGGGCGCGGTCCCCTGTTCCACTGTGCTTTTGTGCCCAGCCGGGGAATGGATCCAGCGGAATTTCAAGGGAGAAAGAAGCAGGGGTCCAAGGCGCGTCTGGACGCAACACTTCTTTCCTGAGGCCAGGCCGTCTGGCCCTGTGTGCGTTTAGTCCGAACTGCCATCGGCCTAACGCCAAGGAACCAAACGTTAGAGGCCCCGAGCCTCCGCCACGAACGCCCTTCCTGAGCGCACACTTCACTTGTGGGGTGTTTGTGTGAAAGCATGAGCGATAGAACTTAAACGTGACTCTGACCGACAAACAGGCCTGTAAGGAAGGCTGCTGTCTCGACCCCTCTCTTGTGTGAGGAGGTTAGCACTGCTATCCCCTGTGGGCCTGCCTGGAGACCCAGGTACCTAAGCCCTAGCACGGAGGAGCCAGGCTGTAGAGTGACCGAACACTAGCTAACAGCAGTGGAGAGGGACCGTGCTGTAGACAGCATCACGGTTGCGGAGGGTGGCAACACTTTCAGTGTGTCTGCGTGAGGGCCTAGGAAAAGATTCCCTTGAATCACAGGGCGAGAGAAACGGCTTCGCGCAGAGGCACCGCTCGCACCAGCTCTAGTGTCACGAAGCTAGCCCTCCTCCGGCACGGGTGCGTGGAGCCCTGAATTCCAGGCACCTCCTTCTAAGGCAGAAATCTGGGCAGATACCGTGCCTCAAGCTCCCGCCGTTCACAGGGTTAGAGGGAACGCTCTACTCTGTACTGTGGCTGAGAGCTCTCGGAACGGGCTCCCTAAAGCGCACGCGAGCGAGCAAGAGCATATCTTGCAGATACCGTGCCTTTCAACAGTTGTGTTTTCATTTTCATTGGTTTCCGTGAGTTTTTTTAATTCTTCCTTAATTTCCTCTTTGACCCATTCATTCTTTAGTAGGATGCTCCCTAGCCTCCATATATTTCAGTTCTTTCCAACTTTCCTCTTGTGATTGAGTTCTAGTTTCAAAGCACTGTGGTCTGAAAATATGCAGGGAATAATCCCAATCTTTTGGTAGCCGTTGAGACTTGATTTGTGATCTAGGATGTGATCAATTCTGGAGAATGTTCCATGGGCACTAGAGAAGAATGTGTATTCCGTTGCTTTGGGATGGAATGTTCTGAATATGTCTGTGAACTCTTTTGGTCCATTGTGTCATTGAATGTCTTTATTTCCTTGTTGATCTTTTGCTTAGATGATCTGTCCACTTCAGTGAGGGCTTTACCAGAAAGTCCCTCACTATTATTTTATTGTTGTCAATGTGTTTCTTTGCTTTTGTTATTAACTGGCTTATATAATTGGCTGCTCCCACGTTAGGGGCATAGATATTTACGATTGTTAGATCTTCTTGTTGGATAGACCCTTTAAGTAGGATATAGTGTCCTTCCTCATCTCTTATTATAGTCTTTGTTTTAAAATCTAATTGGTCTGTTATAAGGTTTGCCACCCCAGCTTTCTTTTGGTGTCCATTAGCATGGTAAATGGTTTTCCACCCCCTCACTTTCATTCTGGGGGTGTGTTTGGTTCTAAACTGTGTCTCTTACAGACAGCATATCGATGAGTCTTGTTTTTTAATACAATCTGATAGCCTGTATCTTTTGATTGGGGCATTTAGCCCATTTACATTCAGGGTAACTATTGAAAGGTATGAATTTAGTGACATTGTATTGCCTGTAAGGTGACTGTGACTGTATATTGTCTGTGTTCCTTTCTGGTCTATGCTGCTTTTAGGCTCTCTCTGCTTAGGAGGACCCCTTTCAATATTTCTTGGAGGGCTGGTTTCGTGTTTGCAAATTCCTTTCGTTTTTGTTTGTCCTGGAAGCTTTTTATCTCTCCTTCAATTTTCAATAACAGCCTAGCTGGATATAGTATTCTTAGCTGCATATTCTTCTCGTTTAGTGCTCTGAAGATATCATGCCAGTCCTTTCTGGCCTGCCACGTCTCTGTGGATAGGTCTGTTGCCAGTCTAATGTTTCTACCATTGTAGGTTACATATCTCTTCTCCTGAGCTGCTTTCAGGATTTTCTCTTTGTCTCTGAGACTCGTAAGTTTTACTATTAGATGTGGGGGTGTCGACCTATTTTTATTGATTTTGAGAGGGGTTCTCTGCGCTTCCTGAATTTTGATGCCTGTTTCCTTCCCCACATTAGGGAAGTTCTCTGCTATAATTTGCTCCAATATACCTTCTGCCCCTCTCTCTCTTTCTTCCTCCTCTGGGATCCCAATTATTCTAATGTTTCATCTTATCATATCGCTTATCTCTCGAATTCTGCCCTCGTGACCCAGTAGTTGTTTATCTCTTTTTCTCAGCTTCTTTATTTTTCATCATTTGGTCTTGTATCTCGCTAATTCTCTCTTCGGCCTCATTTGTCCTAGCAGTTAGTGCCCCCATTTTTTATTGCACCTCATTAATAGCCTTTTTGATTTCGACTTGGTTAGATTTTAGTTCTTTTATTTCTCCAGGAAGGGTTTCTCTAATAACCTCCATGCTTTTTTCAATCCCAGCTAGTATCTTTAAAATCATGATTCTGAACTCTAGGTCCGACATCGCACTAATGTCCATATTGAGTAGGTCCCTGGTAGATGGTACTACCTCTTGTTCTTTTTGTTGAGGTGATTTTTTTCGTCTTGTCATTTTGTCCAGAGGAGAATAGATGAATGAGAAAACAAAATGCTAACAGGATAACAACATCCCCAGAAAATATATTCTAAACAAATCAGAAAAGACCTGAGACCAGGGGAGAAGAAAGGGAAAGAAAGAAAAAAGAGAAAAAAAACCCCAAAAAGATAGAAACAGATGAAAACAGAACAAAAATAAAACAGAACATGATCATATATAATCAGGCTAGTGCAGAGATCAGTGCCACACACTAGATTTTGGGTGTATTTTGGTCTATTAGAAGAAAGTGCCTCCTAAAATTTTAAAGAAAGACTTATATATGTACAAAATAAGGGTTGATACAATGAAGGGATGGAATATGAATGTAAAGATGAAAATTATAAAAGATTATGTAAAAGGAATTGATAAGATAGGAAGTTGTTTGAAAAAAGAAAGAAGATTTAAAAAGAAAAGAAAAAACGGAGAGAATGCGATCAGGCAGGAGACTAGAACAAAGCCATACACTAGTGATTTAGGATATATTTTGATCTGTTATAAGAAACTGTACCTCAAAACTTTAGAGAGAACAACTTATATATATATGCGCCATAAATAAGGATAACTACCATGAAGGGACAGAATATGACTCTAAAAATGAAAAATAAAAATTCTTTAAAAGTGATTGATAAGATGCTGGTTGTAAAAGGGAAAAAGAAAAATTCAACAAAAAAGTTAAAAAAAATTAACTTTGAAAGACTAATGAATCACGGTAAAAAAGCCATGAATTCTATGTGCAGTATTCCCTTAGCGCTGGGGTTCTCCCGTTCTCATTGATCGGTGAACTTGGTCTTGGCTGGCTGTTCGTGTTGATCTTCTGGGGGAGGGACGTGTTGCCATGGTTCCCAAATATCTCTTCCGGAGGCGGAATTGCCCTGCCCTTGTCGGTCGGGACTAAGTAAGCTGCTTGGGTTTGCTCTCAGATGCTTTTGTTCCCTGCAAGCTTTCCCTATGGCTTTGGAGGACGAGAGTGAAAATGGGGGCCTCCAGTCTCCGCCCCAGAGGAGCGGAGAACTCAGGGCCCCACTCCTCAGAGCGCCCCCAGAGAAAAGCAGTCAATCACTGCCGTCTCCCCAGTCTCCGGCCGTACTCCGTGCTCACCTGGCCTGTGACCGAGCGTTTCTATCTCTGGCACCTGCTCGGTGTGGAGTCTCCAAACCCAGCCGATCCCTGCGGTGCGCTCTCCTGCCGCTCCTCCTGGAGGAGGAAGGGGAGTCTCCCCGGATCTGCCACTTGTTGGGTCCCTGCTGGAGGAGCAGTGGCCTGATTGTGTCGCCGATCACAGTTTATGGCAACCCCAAGCTGAGATCCCGCGCCTCGGCTCCGTCTCTGCAGCCGGCTTCTCCGCTCCGATACCTGGGAGCTCTGGTGCACTCAGGCACCCCCGGTCGTTCTGTGACCCCCGAGGGTCCTGAGACCACATTGTCCTGCAAGGGTTCCACCCCCCACTTAGCCACTGGAGCGACGTCCCTCAGCAGAGCTAACTTCTAAAAGTTCTGATTTTGTGCTCCGCGGCTCTATCACTTGCCAGAGCGGCCGATGGAGGGCCCCTCCCCCGCCGTCTATCCTCCCGTATATCGCCTCGGATTCACTTCTCCGCACGTCCTACCTTCCAGAAAGTGGTCGCTTTTCCGTTCAGAGAGTTGTTGCTATTCTTTTCTTCGATCTCCTGTTGAGTTCGTAGGTGTTCAGAATGGTTTGATCCCTATTCATCCCAATTCCTGAGACCAGATGAAATCCAGGTCTCCTACTCTTCCGCCATCTTGCTCCGCCCGCCCCCCACATTTGTTCTTTGGATTTGTATGTGTTCCTTTCTGAATTCTCCTGGTTTTTTTCTCCTTGGGCTTTACCTTGAAGACAGAATGATTCCTGTCCCTCATCTTTGGTCATCTTTTTTCCCCCATTTTCTCATATCACATGATTATGTCTCTGCACTAGGTAGATTTTCTCCAAGTGTAACATTGCTTTCATTTTACAAATTTAGGTTACATTTTACTGATGAAAGCTTGGTATTTAAAGAAAAGTTTGGGAGAAGCCCACAGGTAACACCATTTGCCCTTTTAAAAAGCTAATTAATTGCATTTATTTATAAGCTCTAGAAATAGGCTGTCTCTTCTGCATGTACTTTTTACATTGCAGAATTTGTGTTTAATTTCATCTTGGTTAAGACAGATGAGAATATTTGCCTGAATTTGTTCTTAGTCATATTTGGATAACATCACACTGCAGCATTTTATTGCCCTCAGCTGTCTGTGATCCCGAAAACATGCGTGTGACTGAAGCCCCAAAACACCCGATCTCTGAAGAACTGGAAACACCGGTAAAAGACAGCCACCTGATCCCTACACCTCAAGCCCCCAGTATTGCCTTCCCCCTAGCCAACCCACCAGTGGCCCCACACCCTCGAGAAAAGGTTACTTTATCCTTAGTGTGATGATACACCTTTTTGATATTACTGTTACGCTGCATTAAGAATTTCCTGATACCACCAGCAAGAGTTCACAAATGTTGAAACTGCATTTCTTTGCATGCTGTTATTTCTGTATTTGATAAGTCAAAGGACTAAAAATGTCACTTAAAACCATCTACCTGATTGATAGCCTCTTTACTGTTAATTTTTTCTAAAATAAAACTCTTCCATTTCAGATTATAACAATAGAGGAAACACATGAAGACTTAAAAAAACAGTATATATTCCAGTTGTCATCTCTGAATCCTCAAGAACGTATTGATTATTGTCATCTGATTGGAAAACTAGGTACAAGTATTTTAAGTTAAAAATGTAACCTTCCTATTCTCGGGGGGCGGAGCAAGATGGCGGAGGAGTAGGAGACCTGGATTTCGTCTGGTCTCAGGAATTCAGCTGAATAGGGATCAAACCATTCTGAACACCTACGAACTCAACAGGAGATCGAAGAGGAGAGTAGCAACAACTCTCTGAACAGAGAAGCGACAACTTACTGGAAGAGTCATATTTTATCCCTTCGTAGTAGTTACCCTTATTTTTGGCAAATATATATAAGTTGTTCTCTCTTTAAAATTTTGAGATACAGTTTCTTCTAACAGATAAAAATATACCCTAAATCCCTAGTGTATGGTTCTGTTCTAGTCTCCTGTCTGATCACATTCTCTACCTTTATTCTTTTTTTTTTAATCTTCTTTCTTTTTTCAAACAACTTCTTATCTTATCAAGTCCTTTTATAAAATATTTTATAATTTTTATCTTTACAGTCATCTTCTGTCCCTTCATTGTATCGACCCTTATTTTGTACATCTATGTCTTTCTTCCTTTAAAATTTTAGGAGGCACTTTTTTCTAACAGATCAAAATACGCCCAAAATCTAGTGTGTGGCACTGATCTATGCACTAGCCTGATCATATTTGATCACATTCTGCTTTTTTTGTATTGTTCTGTTTTTGTTTTTATCTTTTTTTTTTCTCTCTCTCTTTCTTTTTTCTTTCTTTCCCTTTCTTTTCCCCTGGTTTCAGGTCTTTTCTGATTTGTATACAGTATATTTGCTGGGGACGTTGTAAACCTGTTAGCATTTTGTTCTCTCATTCATCTATTCTCCTCTGGACAAAATGACAAGTCGAAAAAAATCACCTCAGCAAAAAGAACAAGAGGTAGTACGGTCAGCCAGGGACCTACTCAATACGGACGTTAGTACGATGTCGGACCTAGAGTTCAGAATCATGACTTTAAAGATACTAGCTGGGCTTGAAGAAAGCGTGGAAGTTATTAGAGAAACCCTTTCTGGAGAAAGAAAAGAACTAAAATCTAACCAAGTCGAAATCAAAAAGGCTATTGATGAGGTGCAATCAAAAATGGGGGCACTAACTGCTAGGATAAATGAGGCAGAAGAGAGAATCAGTGATATAGAAGACCAAATGATGGAACGTAAAGAGGCTGAGAAAAAGAGGGAGAAACAACTACAGGATCACGAGGGCAGAATTCGAGAGATAAGTGATTCGATAAGACGAAACAACATTAGAATAATTGGGATCCCAGAAGAAGAAGAAAGAGAGAGAGGGGCAGAAGGTATATTGGAGCAAATAATAGCAGAGAACTTCCCTAATGTGAGGAAGGAAACAGGCATCAAAATCCAGGAGGCACAGAGAACCCCTCTCAAAATCAATAAAAATAGGTCAACACCCCGACATCTAATAGTAAAACTTACGAGTCTCACAGACAAAGAGAAAATCCTGAAAGCAGCTCGGGAGAAGAGATATGTAACCTACAAGGGTAAAAATATTAGATTGGCAACAGACCTATCCACAGAGACGTGGCAGGCCAGAAAGGACTGGCAAGATATCTTCAGAGCACTAAACGAGAAAAATATGCAGCCAAGAATACTATATCCAGCTAGGCTGTCATTGAAAACAGAAGGAGAGATAAAAAGCTTCCAGAACAAACAAAAACTAAAGGAATTTGCAAACACGAAACCAGCCCTCCAAGAAATATTGAAAGGGGTCCTCTAAGCAAAGAGAGAGCCTAAAAGCAGCAAAGATCAGAGAGGAACACAGACAACATACAGTAACAGTCACCCTACAGGCAATACAATGGCACTGAATTCATACCTTTCAATAGTTACCCTGAATGTAAATGGGCTCAATGCCCCAATCAAAAGACACAGGCTCTCAGATTGGATTAAAAAACAAGACCCATCCATATGCTGTCTGCAAGAGACTCATTTTAGACCCAAAGACACCCCCAGATTGAAAGTGAGGGGGTGGAAAACCATTTACCATGCTAATGGACACCAAAAGAAAGCTGGGGTGGCAATCCTTATATCAGACAAACTAGATTTTAAAACAAAGACTGTAATAAGAGATGAGGAAGGACACTATATCCTACTTAAAGGGTCTATCCAACAAGAAGACCTAACAATCGTAAATATCTATGCCCCGAACGTGGGAGCAGCCAATTATATAAGGCAATTAATAACAAAAGCAAAGAAACACATTGACAACAATACAATAATAGTGGGGGACTTTAACACCCCCCTGACTGAAATGGACAGATCCTCTAAGCAAAAGATCAACAAGGAAATAAAGACTTTCAATGACACACTGGACCAAATGGACTTCACAGACATATTCAGAACATTCCATCCCAAAGCAACGGAATACACATTCTTCCCTAGTGCCCATGGAACATTCTCCAGAATTGATCACATCCTAGGTCACAAATCAGGTCTCAACTGGTACCAAAAGATTGGGATCATTCCCTGCATGTTTTCAGACCACAGGGCTTTGAAACTAGAACTCAATCACAAGAGGAAAGTCGGAAAGAACTCAAATACATGGAGGCTAAAGAGCATCCTACTAAAGAATGAATGGGTCAACCAGGAAATTAAAGAAGAATTTAAAAAATTCATGGAAACCAATGAAAATGAAAACACAACTGTCCAAAATCTTTGGGATACAGCAAAGGCAGTCCTGAGAGGAAAGTATATAGCAATACAAGCCTTTCTCAAGAAACAAGAAAGGTCTCAAATACACAATCTAACCCTACACCTAAAGGAGCTGGGGAAAGAACAGCAAATAAAGCCTAAACCCAGCAGGAGAAGAGAAATAATAAAGATCACAGCAGAAATCAATGAAATAGAAACCAAAAGAACAGTAGAACAGATCAACGAAACTAGGAGCTGGTTCTTTGAAAGAATTAACAAGATTGATAAACCCCTGGCCAGACTGATCAAAAAGAAAAGAGAAATGTCCCAAATCAACAAAATCATGAATGAAAGAGGAGAGATCACAACCAACACCAAAGAAATAAAAACAATTATAAGAACACATTATGAGCAACTCTATGCCAGCAAATTAGATAACCTGGAAGAAATGGGTGCATTCCTAGAGATGTATCAACTACCAAAACTGAACCAGGAAGAAATAGAAAACCTGAATAGACCTATAACCACTAAGGAAATTGAAGCAGTCATCAAAAATCTCCCAAGAAACAAAAGCCCAGGGCCAGATGGCTTCCCAGGGGAATTCTATCAGACATTTAAAGAAGACTTAATACCTATTCTCCTGAAACTGTTCCAAAAAATAGAAATGGAAGGAAAACTGCCAAACTCATTTTATGAGGCCACCATTACCTTGATCCCAAAACCAGACAAAGATCCCATCAAAAAGGAGAATTACAGACCAATATCCTTGATGAACATGGATGCAAAAATTCTCACCAAAATACTAGCCAATAGGATCCAACAGTACATTAAAAGGATTATTCACCACGACCAAGTGGGATTTATCCCTGGGCTGCAAGGCTGGTTCAACATCCGCAAATCAATCAACGTGATACAATACATTAACAAAAGAAAGAACAAGAATCATATGATTCTCTCAATAGATGCAGAAAAAGCATTTGACAAAGTACAGCATCCTTTCTTGATCAAAACTCTTCAAAGTATAGGGATAGAGGGTACATACCTCAATATCATAAAAGCCATCTACGAAAAACCTACAGCGAATATCATTCTCAATGGGGAAAAGCTGAGAGCTTTTCCCCTAAGGTCAGGAACGCGGCAGGGATGTCCACTCTCACCACTGCTATTCAACATAGTATTAGAAGTCCTAGCCACAGCAATCAGACAACAAAAAGAAATCAAAGGCATCCAAATCGGCAAAGAGGAAGTCAAACTCTCACTCTTTGCAGATGATATGATACTGTATGTGGAAAACCCAAAAGACTCCACCCCAAAACTGCTAGAACTCACACAGGAATTCAGTCACGTAGCAGGCTATAAAATCAATGCACAGAAATCAGTGGCATTCCTATACACCAACAACAAGACAGAAGAGAGACAAATCAAGGAGTCGATCCCATTCACAATTGCACCCAAAAGCATAAGATACCTAGGAATAAGTTTAACCAAAGAGGCAAAGGATCTGTACTCAGAAAACTATAAAATACTCATGAAAGAAATTGAAGAAGACACAAAGAAATGGAAAAACGTTCCATGCTCATGGATTGGAAGAACCAACATTGTGAAGATGTCAATGCTACCTAGAGCAATCTACACATTCAATGCAATCCCCATCAAAATACCATCCATTTTTTTCAAAGAAATGGAACAAATAATCCTAAAATTTGTATGGAACCAGAAGAGACCCCGAATAGCCAGAGGAATCTTGAAAAAGAAAAGCAAAGCTGGCGGCATCACAATTCCGGACTTCCAGCTCTATTACAAAGCTGTCATCATCAAGACAGTATGGTACTGGCACAAAAACAGACACATAGATCAATGGAACAGAATCGAGAGCCCAGAAATGGACCCTCAACTCTATGGTCAACTTATCTTTGACAAAGCAGGAAAGAATGTCCAGTGGAAAAAAGACAGTCTCTTCAACAAATGGTGTTGGGAAAATTGGACAGCCACATGCAGAAGAATGAAACTGGATCATTTCCTTACACCACACACAAAAATAGACTCCAAATGGTTGAAAGACCTAATCGTGAGACAGGAGTCCATCCAAATCCTAAAGGAGAACACAGGTAACAACCTCTTCGACCTCAGCCGCAGCAACTTCTTCCTAGAAACATCACCAAAGGCACAGGAAGCCAGGGCAAAAATGAACTATTGGGATTTCATCAAGATAAAAAGCTTTTGCACAGCAAAAGAAACAGTCCACAAAACCAAAAGACAACCGACAGAATGGGAGAAAATATTTGCAAATGACATATCAGATAAAGGGCTAGTGTCCAAAATCTATAAAGAACTTATCAAACTCAACAACCAAAGAACAAATAATCCAATCAAGAAATGGGCAGAAGACATGAACAGACATTTTTCCAAAGAAGACATCCAAATGGCCAACAGGCACATGAAAAAGTGCTCCACATCGCTCGGCATCAGGGAAATCCAAATCAAAACCTCAATGAGATACCACCTCACACCCGTCAGAATGGCTAAAATTAACAAGTCAGGGAACGACAGATGTTGGCGGGGATGTGGAGAAAGGGGAACCCTCCTACACTGTTGGTGGGAATGCAAGCTGGTGCAACCCCTCTGGAAAACAGTATGGAGGTTCCTCAAACAGTTGAAATTAGAGCTACCGTTCGATCCAACAATTGCACTACTGGGTATTTACCCCAAAGATACAAATGTAGGGACCCGAAGGGGTACGTGCACCCCAATGTTTATAGCAGCAATGTCCACAATAGCCAAACTGTGGAAAGAGCCAAGATGTCCATCGACAGATGAATGGCTAAAGAAGAAGTGGTATATATACACAATGGAATATTATGCAGCCATCAAAAGGAATGAGATCTTGCCATTTGCAACGACGTGGATGGAACTGGAGGGTGTTATGCTGAGTGAAATAAGCCAATCAGAGAAAGACATGTATCATATGACCTCACTGATATGAGGAATTCTTAATCTCAGGAACAAACTGAGGGTTGCTGGAGTGGTCGGGGGTGGGAGGGATGGGGTGGCTGGGTGATGGACATTGGGGAAGATATGTGCTACGGTGAGCGCTGTGAGTTGTGTAAGACTGTTGAATCACAGATCTGTACTTCTGAAACAAATAACGCAACATATGTTAAGAAAAAAGAAAAAGAAGAAGATGGCAGGAGAGGAAGAATGAAGGGGAGTAAGTCAGAGGGGGAGACGAACCAGGAGAGATGACGGACTCTGAAAAACAAACTGAGGTTTCTGGAGGGGAGGAGGGTGGGGGGATGGGTTAGCCTGGTGATGGGTATTGAGGAGGGCACGTTCTGCATGGAGCACTGGGTGTTATGAACAAACAATGAATCATGGAACAGTACACCAAAACAAATTATGTAATATATGGTGATTAACATAACAATAAAAAATGAAAAAAAAAATGTAACCTTCCTTGGAAGTCAGTGTAGTTGATATCATTTGTAAGATGTACAAATTGAGAGAAAAAAGATGGGTGGGGCACCTGGCTGGCTCAGGTGGTAGAACACGCGATTCTTGATCTTGGGTTCATGAGTTTGGGTGTGAAGCCTACTTAAAAGATGGGTAACTTGTCTTAGGCAGTATGTATTGACTCAGCATTAGAACTTTGACTTTATATAGGTCTAAATCTAAAGTCACTGGGTCATAGGATTTAAACATTTAAAGATTTAAATTGAAACCAACCATTAAAATGATTTAAGAATCTCTTGTGCTGCCTTGGGCTTTTGTTCACTGATGAAATCATTGAAATTATAGACTTAAAATAAAACTACATTTTTGTAAAGTTGAAGGCACAGTAATACCCAGAGAGGAGCTCCTCCTTATGTAACATTCTTATTCCATTATTATCAGACTCTCCACCTGACATCATTCTGGAAGCAGCATACTAGACAGGTAACCTGGTGCTCTAAGCAGTACCGTCCAGTAGAAAGATAGCAAAAGCCACATGTTAAATTTTAAACTTAGTAGTAGCCACATTTTAAAAAGGAAAAAAATCGAGTGAAATTAATAAAGCATATATTTTATTTAACCTATACACAAAGTGTTATATTCAACATGTAATTAATATAAAATATCAATGAGATTTTACCCTTTTTTTTTTTCCTTACTAAGTTTTTGAAATCTCGGGTATATTTTGCACTTCTAGCACATCTCAATTTGGTCTGGCTGTGTTTCAGGTGTCTGATAGTCACATGTGGCTAGTGGCTACTGTATTGGACAAAGTAGCTCTATAGAGTTAGGGAAAGTATAGGAAGAGAACTCAGTCTGACAGCTTCATATAGAGGAAAACTTAAATAACGGTTATTTTTAATGACGGCCCTGAGTCAAGAAAAGATTAAATGTAACTTAGTGCTGTCCTTTTAAGAATGTGGAAAGCCATGATTTTTTTTTTTAAAGATTTCTGTCAAATACAGTCATACAGTTGAGAAGCTGTGTTTCTTGGAAACTGGACTCAATGTGGAACACTGTTTCCTGGTCACCCAATAAGTTAGAGTTAGAAATCAAAATTGTTCAACTTTACCTAGAGCTTTCAGAACAGAAGAAGCTGCTTCATGTGTCTGTCTCCTATATTTTGTTCCATCTCTGTAAACTCTGGACAAGAGTAATATCAACTAGCAGAAGACAGAAGAGAGGCAGATGAGGACAGACTGTGCTGGAACTGAGTCTGAATAGAAAGTTTTTGATAGTAAAATGCAAAGAGACCCTTCATTTTATAAATGAAGCAACTGTGGCCAACTGATTCACATAAATAGTCTATTATGTTGTCTGGATTACAGAATAAATCTGTTAAATAGAATTAGATCCCAATAGAATAGGGAATTTTCACCTTCTTGTTCTTTTGTCACTCCGATCCTGGGTGAGTTACTCTGTACTTGTGTCATCATGGGTAGATTACAGATAATACTAGTAATCTACCTTCATAGAGTTGTGAGGATTAAATGAGTTAATCCGGAGCACTTCCAACAGTCTCTGGTGTATACTATGTGCTCAAACAGTTGCCTCTCTTAGTCATCTGTAGAGCATGAATAGAGTTCAAATGTTTCATTGAATTCTTACAAAGTCTTTAATACAACTCTTTCTAACCCATAATCAGGTTAACTTCTAAAGTATAAATCAAAAATCAATCAATAAAAGCCATGCTTTACATAAGTTTATGCCTTCTTTCCTCAAAGTCAGGCATCGTACAGCTGTATCTGAGAAGAGGGTTCAGCTTCCACCCGCTGCTTCATCTCTATTTCCCTAGCGTGTGTGTTTTCCTTCTAAGCTTCTGCGTTGGGCTGCTGACCTTATTTCCACTCAAAAAATTTTCCTCTGCTTTTAGTCTGTAGGAGCCCCTTTTTGACTTCCATCTCCTTGATTACCCATTTTCAATGCTTGGAAATTGCAAAAGTAGTTGAGACTTAAGAAATATACTAACAGTAGTAAATGGCATCTATTTATATTCTGTTTTTATATCTTAATTGTAACAAACCAAGTGCAGACAAACAGGAAAGTTTGCATAAGGATTTAGTATTGAAATAGGAAAGAATTTTTGTTAATTAATTTAGATCTGATAATAGCATTAGGGCTGTATAAGAAAATTACCATGTATTTTAGAGATGCATACTGAATGGATAGGGGTAGAGTCACAGGATGTCTAGAACTCTTTTTTTTTAAGATTTTATTTATTTATTTGCCAGAGAGACAGTGAGAGAAGGAACACAAGCAGGGGGAGTGGGAGAGGGAGAGGGAGAAACAGGCTTCCTGCAGAGCAGAGAGCCTGATTATGGGGCTCGATCCCAGGACCTTGAGATCATGACCTGAACCGAAGGCAGATGCCCAACAACCGAGCCACCCAGGCGCCCTGGAACTTACTTTAAAATAGTTAAGCCCAAAGGGGGTATACTGAAATAAGGATGGCAAAATTTTGATAATTTAAGAATCAGTATGTTGGATTTCATTTTACTATTTTTCTATTTTAAATTTTCATTAAAAATATGGGGGGGGGGGCACCTGGGTGGCTCAGCTGGTTAAGCGTCTGCCTTCGGCTCAGGTCATGATCCCGGGGTCCTGGGATCAAGTCCCACATCAGGCTCCCAGCTCAGCAGGGAGCCTGCTTCTCCCCCTGACCTTCTCCCCTCTCATGCTGTTTCTCTCTCTCTCTCAAATAAATAATTAAAATCTTTAAAAAAAAATTATGGGGGGCATGCCTGGGTGGCTCAGTTGGTTGGGCATCTGCCTTTGGCTCACATAATGATCCCAGGGGCCTGGGATCGAGTCCTGCATCGGGCTCCCTGCTCAGCGGGGAGTCTGCTTCTCCCTCTGCTGCCGCCCCCCCCGCGCTTGTGCTCTCTGTCTCTACCTACCTCTGACAAATAAAATATTTAATAAAAATAAAGTAAAAATATTATAGGGGTTAAGTGGCTGACTTTGGCCCAGGTCATGATCCCAGGGTCCTGCTTCTCCCTCTCCCTCTGCCTGCCGCTCCCCCTGCTTGTGCTCGCTGTCAAATCATCTTTAAAAAATACATATTTCTTATTTTATTTTATTATGTTAGTAAAAAAATATTTTAAAAAATGTATGTGAAGTAAAATAATTGTCAGTCAAGGTTTTTCAGTTTATTTGGTGCATTTTATTTATAAATAATTTCTATGCAGAGTTGACATGTCTTTCCTAGGAAGAAGTTAAGAATTCCAATCACGTATCAATTTTTCTCTACTTTAGGTGGATTAGTAATAGAGAAACAGTGCTTTGATCCCAATTGTACACACATTGTTGTGGGACATCCACTTCGAAACGAGAAGTATTTAGCCTCAGTGGCAGCTGGGAAATGGGTGCTTCATCGCTCCTACGTGGAAGCATGCCGGACTGCTGGACACTTCGTGCTGGTATGTATTCAAACTAACATGAAGAATCATTTTTCGTTAAAAGTAATTGTCCTAATTGATTCTAGTATCTACACTAACCATTCATATAATTGAAATAACCAAATATGACCAATTAGATTATACCAATTTTACAAGGTCCAGATTAACAGAGCAAAAAAATTTAGAGATCACAGACCCAGATTCTCAGTTATATGAGTTTTATTTAATTTTAATCTGGGCTTTTTTTTCCCCCTCTTTGGAATAACATTAGAAAACTTCAGGATTACTTCATTGTAAACTTTTTATCCTTACTGCCAGCCCATTAAATATTAAATTGTTTGGGGACGTGTGGGTGGCTCAGTCAGTTAAGCATCTGCCTTTGGTTCAGGTCATGATCGCAGGGTACCGGGATCAAGTCCCGCATTGGCTCCTTGTTCGGTGGGGAGCGTGCTTCTCCCTCAGCCCCTCCCCCCTGCTCATGCTCACACTCAGCTCGCTCTCCCTCTGACAAAATCTTTTTAAAAAAGAACATTTTTTTTTAAATATTGTCTGAAATATTTTGGTCCCTAACTAACCATCACAGTAATATCTATCATGTAGTTTTTGAAGTTTTCAATCAAGATCCCTTAGGGATATGATTTCTTTGGACAGGTAATCAAGGTGTTAACACATACCTCCACTGAGAACATGTCCTTCTGTGAAGTTCATCTTAAAATGGATGAAGCCCAATAATCTATATATTACCAATTACTAAGGTGTAGTTACCTGTATTTCTTAGAAACGTATGCAGTATTTTTCTGATTTCTAATTAAAAGCCAGATATACTTGACCCTCCTATGAAGCCAAATTAATGTACATTTCTTTCCTCTATGTTCATAAACTGATGCTTATTTAGTGCTCTGTATTTATAACAACTGAATGTATAGCTTTTAACTCTTAAATGATCGTGGACTCCTTGAGGACATATTGTAGGACCAGATCCAAAGTTTATTCTACTAATTGTCTAGGAAGAAGACTATGAATGGGGAAGTAGTTCCATACTCGATGTTTTGACTGGAATCAATGTTCAGCAACGAAGACTAGCACTTGCAGCAATGAGATGGAGGAAAAAACTCCAGCAAAGACAAGAATCAGGCATCGTTGAGGTATTAACATATATATGGTGATATGAACGGCATTCAGTGTCATGACTATTACAGATTTTAATTTTAAGAGAATATGCTTATTAACAAAATAATAATTCTACTTGTCTTTTATGCTTTGTTGATATACTTAGTTTGGGCATTCTAAATTGGGCTTAATGTTAATTCCTAATTTTAATTATGAT
This sequence comes from Eumetopias jubatus, assembly GCF_037043125.1. Taxonomy (NCBI): domain Eukaryota; kingdom Metazoa; phylum Chordata; class Mammalia; order Carnivora; family Otariidae; genus Eumetopias; species Eumetopias jubatus. Next base: position 252,650 of record NW_028274810.1, read on the forward strand.
TACAAGGAAGATATATATAATGTTGATGGCTCTATTAAAAATATATGTGTAAATGGGGTGCCTGGGTGGCTCAGGCAGTTAGGCATCCAATTCTTGATTTTAACTCAGGTCATGATCTTAGGGTGATGAGATCAAGCCCTGCCATCGGACTCCTCGCTCAGCCTGGAGTTTGCTGGAGATTCTCTCCCTCTTCCTCTGCCTCTCTCCCCACTGTGCATGTGCACACTAGTGCACATACTGTCTCTTAAATACATAAATCTTTTATTATTATTATTTTTTTAAGATTTTGTTTATTTGACAGAGAGAGACACAGCCAGAGAGGGAACACAAGCAGGGGGAGTGGGAGGGAGAAGCAGACTCCCCGCTGAGCAGGGAGCCCAATGCGGGGCTCGATCCCAGGACACTGAGATCATGAGCTGAGCCGAAGGCAGATGCCTAACGACTGAGCCACCCAGGCACTCCCATAAGTCTTTTTTTTTTTAAAAGTAAAAAGACATAAAAATAATTTAAATATATGTGTAAAATGTGACCCATACTGTATTTCTTCCAAAGACTCTTCAGCATCTACCTTCAAGGGTTCTTAACATGGGATCCACAGACTCTCCCAAAGGAGTTGTAGATCACATTCAGGAAGGCTGTTTATACACTTTGGATGGGGCAGGGAATACATCCTTATTTTTACTAACCTCCAATTGAAAACATTTCCTTTTATTATAGAAGTCTAGGTAAAAATCACAGCACTATTAATAGTACTTGTGATTTTACCCCAACAGAAATAAGATATCTTTGCTTTGCATTATAATTCCAAGTATCTTGAGATACTGCTTATGTTCAATTTTTTTTCATTGAAATATAGTTGATGCACAGTGTTACATTAGTTTCAGGTATGTAACAGATTTGACAACAATTCATTATGCTCACCACAAGTGTAGCTACCATCTGTCTTTATACTTCAAAATTATAATAATCTATCCAGCCACCACTATTTATTTAATTCATTAATATAGAAGCACATCTGTCACAAATTTGTAAATATTTTATTTTTAATAAAATGGGTTTTTTTGTAATCCTTTACACTTTATGTTAAAACCAGTATTTTAAAACATTATTAATATAGCACAGAAATTACATTTCAATAAAGCTGTTTCTTTAAAAGAATTATTTAGAGAACAGATCCATAGGTTTCACTGGACTGTCAAAGGGGTCCATGGCTCACATAAAGGTTAGAAACCCAAGTTTTAAATAATCTTGTGCGATGTATTCTGAGTTCTCTCCTGTGTCCAAGCCCTTGTTAGCCTTAATTCCCTTCTTTTAGAGTAATTCCACTGGCTTTTGTTGTTATTCCCTAGTGAAATGTTTTATATTTCTAATTCACAAACATTTTCAAGAGAAATATAAGGAGGGCTTCATCTAATTTGAGAAGTTGTGCATTAAGTTCTACCCTGGATTAATTATAAGAAAAAATACAAGAAAAGGCTAAACAAAAGTCAAGTTGCTTTGTTTTCATGTTATTCATTAAAACATTTTCCTTCATTCTTCAAGTATTTATTGATGACCTACTGTGTGCCAAACACCATGGTTGTGTGTTTTCAGAATATTCTGACCAGAGACAATTACCACTGTGGCACTTGGTAAAGGTTATAAGATTATTTGTTGACATAAAACTAAATTTACAGATAAAATAATGTATTATTTGCATTTATTTCCCAAATAATTTCAACACTGATTATATTTTCATTTGTAGGGGGCATTTAGTGGGTGGAAAGTTATCTTATATGTTGACCAATCCCGAGAAGCAGGATTCAAACGCCTTCTTCAGTCAGGAGGAGCAAAGGTTTGTATTCAGTCAATTTACAGAATTTTTTACACAAATTATTTTTCAAACAAGGTTGCTATGATCAGTTCTTAATTTTCGGTACTTGGTGAGATGACAATCCTTAAGTACAGATGATACAGTTGAACTACTCTGGGAAACTGATAGCTTCTTATTTCTTATTTTTTCTTTAGGTACTACCTGGTCATTCTGTACCTTTATTTAAAGAAGCCACACATCTCTTTTCTGACTTCAATAAACTGAAACCAGATGACTCAGGGGTTAATATAGCAGAAGCTGCCACCCAAAATGTGTACTGCTTGAAAACAGAGTACATTGCTGATTATCTGATGCAGGTTTGTAAGATTTTGTCCTTGATCTCCTCATCACCAGAGATAGGCTTATATATATAGGGATGTGACCACACAGCAAAACCCTTGGCTTGTTTATTAATAGCATGTTTGGCTCCAGTTCGCTTTCATTTCATTCAGTTTCATTCTACTTTCTATAATAATGAGTACATATGTAAACATTTAGCTTGGAGTTAAATGAAGCAGGTATAAAAATCTAAGTACCTCTGGGCGCCTGGGTGGCTCAGATGGTTAAGTGACTGCCTTCGGCTCAGGTCATGATCCTGGAGTCCCGGGATCGAGTCCCACATCGGGCTCCCTGCTCAGCAGGGAGTCTGCTTCTCCCTCTGACCCTCCCCCGTCTCATGCTCTCTCTCTCTTTATCTCCTTCTCTCTCTCAAATAAATAAAATCTTAAAAAAAAATTAAAAAAAATCTAAGTACCTCTAAAAGTTTTAAAAGTGCCCTCTATAATGTTGGAATATTGCTGTTCACAAATAGCCTAAGTTTTGATTTGAATGAGCAAAGAAAAATCTTTCTGATGCCAGAACACCTAAAATGCCATCAGGAATCAGCAAGGTAGGATACATGATAATAAATGTCTCACTCCAAAGGATTTCAAACATAATGGTATAGAAATAAGGGGAAGCCAAAACTTAGCCTGCTGTGTAATTTTTACTGTTTGTGTTTGGGAGTTGCTCAGGATATATAGAAAGAATGGCTAAAACATAAACAATAAAACCTTTGTCATAAAGCGGTGGGATGTACTGATTGGAATTGGTAAGCCAATACTAACTCCTAGAAACACCTAAATCACTTTTTTTAAAAACTCAAGTTTTTTTGTTCCCTGCTTTTCTCAGGGTTGTATTGTGTGTCAGACACTAGATTTCTGGAGGAATGCAGTGGGGGGAGTGGGCTGCTCTGTATTTCTACATCTGAGCTCATTATTTCCTACCTAGCTCTCAGAAGTAGATAAAACAGAATACTTCTGTGGGGGCAAAGCAGTAGACTAGGGAAGGGAGAGTAGTGACTTCATGTTCAAGTTCATGGTCAAGATAAGCCAAGCACAAGTAAGGCTCTTGAGATAGGCCCACCCCAGTGTTCTGACCTCAGGTTAAATGCTGAGGGGGGGGCGGGGGGGAGCATTAATTAAAAAGCTGGGTGCAGTGGCTGCAGGGATCTTGGTGATGAAAGCCTTCAACATGTCCTTAGCCATACTGTTCCAATCTGGATGGTCACCGTCTACTTCTACAAACTGGTGTCATCCCAGGATCTCCATTCATCATCCTTTCTCTTCTCTGTTGGATCTCCTGTTTCTATATCCCATGTCATCCTGATCTGCTCTCATCTGGTTGAAGGTGTTCTTATAGTAACTTCTTGAGAAAGCACATGGGAGATAAACTGAGATTTTCTTTGTGTGAAAATTCTTTTTTTCCGTGATTGCATTTCTTTTATCGTTTAGATGGGCATCAAATTCTAGGTTGGAACCTATTTTCTCCTTAGACTTTTGATTGCTTATCTCCTTGCTTCTAGTGTTGCTGTTGAGTAGTTAAAGCCATTTTGATTCATAATCTGTTATATGTAACTAATCTAGTAGGAAGCTCTTTTTGTCCCTAGTTTTCTGAAATTTCAAAATGATAGGCTATCATGAGGGTCTCTTTTTATTATACTGCACGTGGTAGGCCTCTTCTGGTTTGGTAACTTGTGTCTTTCAGTTCTGGGAAATCTTGAATTATTTCAATGATGATTTTTTTTCCCTCCACTTTCTGTTCTCTCTAGTACTTCTGCTACTTGTATATTGGATCTTCTTATTTCACCACTATTTTTATAATCTTCACTTTTTGAGAGGTTCCCTCAGTTCAGTCTTCTCCTTTTATCAGCTCTTCATTTTGCGATCATGTTTTTAATAATCAGGACCTTTTTAAAAGTTTTTTGAATTTACATTTTAATTTTTTAATATCTTTTTTGCTTCATAGATGTAATACCTTCTACTGGATCTCAGAGGATTTATTGATTTTTTTTTAACTTATTTCGGTATATTCTCTATCCACTAAACTGCATTTTCCTCTTTGTTTGGGTCTTTGTCTAAGCTGATTGGAAGTACTGAGCACACAGTTGGGTCTTGGCAGTTTTGATCCGGATGCAATAGTCTTTGTGGTCTAATTGTTGGGGACTGTCGTCTGGGTTCATACTTGCATATACTTCTTGAATTGTTTCAATTGCTCCAAAGAGGAATCTTCCAGTCTGCCTGAAGGAAGAATCTGGCCACCTTTTTTTTTTTTTTTGAGATACAATGACATATGACATTAATTTCAGATGTTCAGCATAAGAGTTGTATGTATTCATGACTATATATGCAAAATTATCACCATACATAATGAGATTTTCTTTCTTATGATAAGAACTCCCAAGATTGAGTCTCTTCCAACTTTCAAATATACCATACAATATTAACAACTACAGTCACCATGTTGTATATTACATCCTCAGGGCTTATTTTATAACTGTAAGTTTGTACCTCTTGTTCACCCTTACCCATTTCCCCCAGCCCTCACACCCTGCATCTAGCAACCCCCAGTCAGTTCTTTGTATCTATCTCATTTGGGTTTTTTTTTATTTTTTTATTTTTTTAAGATTTTATTTATTTATTTGACAGAGAGCACACGAGCAGGGGGAGTGCAAGAGGGAGAAGCAGGCTCCTTACTGAGCAGGGAGCCCGATGCGGCAGTCAATCCCAGGATCCTGGGATCATGACCTGAGCCGAAGGCAGATGCTTAACTGACTGAGCCACCCAGGCACCCGTTTTTTATATTAGGTTCCACTTGTAAGTGAAATCATCTAGTATTTGTCTTTTTCTGACTTATTTCACTTTGCATCATGCCATCAAGGTCCATCCATGTTGCTGCAGTTGGCAGGGTTTCCTTGGCTGAAATATTTTTTTATGGCTGATTAATCCATTGTGTGTGTGTGTGTGAATTTTCTTTATCCATCTGTCAGTGGACACTCAGGTTTTCATATCTTAGCTATGGTAAATAATGCTGCAGTGAACATAGGAGAGCAGATATCTTTTTGAATTAATGTTTTTATTTCTTTTGGATAAATACATAGAGGTTGGAACTGTTGAATCATAAGGTAGTTCCTTTTTTTTAAGATTGTATTTAACACAGTGTTATTAGTTTCAGGTGTGCAATATAATGATTCAACAATTGCTCAGTGCTCATCGAACTAAGTGTACTCTTAAGGTAGTTATATTTTTAATTTTTTGAGGAAAAAAAAATAATGGCTGCATCAGTTTACATTCCCACCAGAAGTACACAAGAGTTCTCGTTTCTCCATATCCTCATCAACACTTGTCTTTTTGATAACAGCTATTCCAACATGTGTTAGGTAATATCTTGTTATGATTTTGATTTGCGTTTCTTTGATGATTAGTGACGTTGAGCACCTTTTCGTATACCTGTTGACCATCTGTGTCTTTGGGGAAATGTCTATTCAGATCTCTGCCCATTTTTTAATCACATGGTTTGGGATATTAACCCCTATCCGATAGATGATTTGCAAATATTTTCTCCCTTTCTTAGGTTGCCTTTCCTTTTGCTGATGGTGTCCTTTACTATGCATGAGCTTTTTAATTTGATGTCTCCCCACATGTTAATTTTTGCTTGTGTTTCTTTTCATTTTGGTGTGAAATCCAAAAAATTTTTACCAAGACCAATGTCAGAGAGCTCATGACGTATATTTTCTTTTAGTTTTATAGTTTCATGTCTTTCATCCGAATCTTTAATCCATTTTGAGTTTATTTTTGTGTATGGTATAAGATAGTGGTCCTGTTTCAGTCTTTTGCATGTAGCTGTCTAGTTTTTCCAACACCATTTATTGAAGAAACTGTCCTTTTCCTTTTGTATGTTCTTGGCTCCTTTGTAATTGATCGAGTATGCCTGGGTTTATTTCAGGGTTTTCTGTTCTGTTCTCTTGATCTGTGTGTCTGTGTATGTGGTAGTACCATACTGTTTGGTTACCATAGTTTTGTAATACAGTTTAAAATCAGGGAGCATGATGCCTCCAGCTTTGTTCTCCTTTCTCAAGATTGCTTTGGCTAGGGGCGCCTGAGTGGCTCAGTCATTAAGCGTCTGCCTTCGGCTCAGGTCATGATCCCAGGGTCCTGGGATCGAGCCCCGCATCAGGCTCCCTGCTCCACGGGAAGCCTGCTTCTCCCTTTCCCGCTCCCTCTGCTTGTGTTCCCTCTCTCGCTGTGTCTCTCTGTCAAAAAATAAATAACTCTTAAAAAAAAAAAAAGATTGCTTTGGCTATTTGGAGTCTTTGTGATTCCATACAAACTTTAGGATTGTTAGTTCTATTTCTAGAAAAAATGCCATTGAAATTTTGATAGGGATTGCATTGAATCTGTGGGTTGCTTTGGGTAGTGTGGACATTTTAATAGTGTTAATTTTTCCAGTCCATGAGCATGGAATATCTTTCCATTTATTTGTGTCATCTTCTATTTCATCAGTGTTGCCTAGTTTTCTTTTTTTTAAGATTTTATTTATTTGACAGAGAGAGAAATAGCAAGAACAGGAACACAAGCAGGGGGAGTGGGAGAGGGAGAAGCAGGCTTCCCGCCGAGCAGGCAGCCCAATGCAAGGCTCAATCCCAGGACCTGAGCCGAAGGTAGACGCTTAAGACTGAGCCACCGAGGCGCCCCAATGTTGTCTAGTTTTCAATGTACAAGTCTTTTATCTCCTTGATTAAATTTGTCCCTATTTTATTCTTGATGCAATTGTAAATGGAATTTTCCTTTATATTTGAAATGGCTTTCTTTTAAAAAGGGTATCGTTGGGTTTTTTTTATTCTTTAGACTGTTTAGTCCATCGTGTAATTATTGATATGATTGGATTTAGGGTTTTTTTTTTTTTTTTGCAGTTTTCAATTTGTCTTTGTTCCTGTGTTCTTTCTTTCTTGCCTTTTTTGTTGGAGGCAGGGTGTGTTTTGCTCTATGGATTATAATATACTTAACTTTTTATAGTCTAGCTAAAATGATATTGTGCCACTTCACATGGAATGTAGAAATCTTACACTCATATAGGTTCCTTTACTTCCCCTATCCTTTAAACCAGGGGCCAATAAACTGTAGCCCACAGGCCAAACCCTCTCCACTGCCTGTGTTACAAAGTTTTACTGGAACACAGCTCCATTCACTCATTTACATGTTCTCTCTTCTGCTTTTGCAGTGCAACACTGGGCTGAGTAATTGCAACAGAGACCATCTCTCCCACACAGCCTGAAATATTTAGTGTCCGGTCCTTCAACGTAAAGCAGGGGCCAGCAAACTTTCTGTAGACTTGTATATTTTCCCTTGTCTCTTACAGCTCCACAGAACAGTGTTCTGCCATAAAACAAAACTTGCTTAAACGGTCCTATGTATTTTGAGGAAATTAAAAGGAAAAATACAGTCTTATATTTATCCTATCTGGTATCAGTTTTCCTTCAGCCCAAAACTTTGATTTGTAGTATAAGTCTGATGGGACCAATTCTAGTTTTCTTTTATTTGAGAGTGTCTATTTTACCATTATGCCTGAAGGATCTTTTTGTAGGGCATAGGATTTAGGGTTGATAGTGTTTTTTACTAACGACTCCACTTTCTGCTGGCCTCCGTTATTTCTGAGAAGTCAGTGGTAATTTGATTTCTTCTCCTGTATGCAGTGCAGTGTCTCATTTTTTCTTCTGGCTGTTTCATCTTTGATTTTCACCATTTATGATACTTCCAGGTGTAGTTTCTTTATATTAATCCTGCTTTTTCTGCAGAGCTTCTTCAATCTGTAAATTTCTCTCTTTCACCAAACTTGAGAAATTTTGACAATTACTTCTCCATTCTTTCCTGTCTATATGGGAATTTAATCACTCGTACCTTTTGATATTGTCCCACAGGTCCCTCCCTCAGGTCCTTCAGGCCATATTTACTTTCTGTGTTTTCTGATTGACTAATTCCTATTTATTACTTCACTGATTTTTTTCCTGTTATTTTCATTCTAAAGGCTCTTACAGGAGATTTTCTTATTTAGATATTAAATTTTTTTATATCTAGAATCAGCTCTTTTTTATGGTTTCTATTTTTCTACTTTTTCATTTCACTCATTTCAAGGATAAGAGCTGCTTTGGTATCATTGTCTACTATTTCCAACATCGGGGTCATGAGCAAGACTGCTTTTATTTTGAGGTAATCGGTAGCTTTACATGCAATTGTAAGAAATAATAGTTTCCCCCAGGGGATGATATCTTGCAACAATATAAGACAGTATTACAGCCAGGATATTGACCTGATGCAATCCAAACTTATTCCGATTTCCCCACTTTTTTTTAAGATTTTATTTATTTGAGAGAGAGAGAATGAGAGAGAGCACGAGGGGGAAGAGGGTCAGAGGGAGAAGCAGACTCCCTGCTGAGCAGGAAGCCCGATGTGGGACTCGATCCCAGGACTCTGGGATCATGACCTGAGCCGAAGGCAGTCGCCTAACCAACTGAGCCACCCAGGCGCCCCCAATTTCCCCACTTCTGCTTCATGTGTCTGCCACCACAGTCAAGATACAGAACAATCTATCGCTACAGCAATCATTCATTTTGCCTTTTTTTTTTTTAACTACACCCACCTCCTTCCCTTCATTCTCTTCTCCCAGCGGTCTCTTACACCTGTCAACCACTAATCTGTTGTCAGTGTCTTTAAATCTTAAATGGAATCAATATAGTGTGTAATCTTTTCGGATTGGCTTTTTTTTTTTTTAAGATTTCATCTATTTATTTGACAGAGAGAGAGCAGGAACACAAGCAGGGGGAGTGGGAGAGAGAGAAGCAGGCCTCCCGTTGAGCAGGGAGCCTGATGTGGGATTCGATCCCGGGACTCCAGGATCATGACCTGAGCCGGAGGCAGACACTTAACGACTGAGCCACCCAGGCGCCCCGGCTTTTTTTTTTAGCAAGATTCCCTTCGGAATCATTCAGGTGTTGCTTGTATCAGTGATTTTATTACTTTTTATTGAACATTTGAGATCTACAGCTTAACCATTAGCCTATTGAAGGACATCTGGGTTGTTTCTACTTTGGGGCTATTATGACTAAAGCTGCTATGAACATTTTTTTGCACATATTTTATGTGGAAATAAGATTTCATTGCATTGGGATAAATTCCTAAGTGTGTTTCCAGAGTGGTCATATTTTACATTCCTACCACTGTTATAAGTGATCGTTTTTCTGTATCCTTATTGGCATTTGTCACTTTTTTTTAGCCATTTCAGTTGGTATGTAGTAATCTCTCATTGTGGTTTTAATTTGCAGTTCCATAATGGCTAGTCAAGAGTGAATGCCTTTGGTGTGCTTCATAAATGTCATGAGGTGTGAGGTTTTCACAGAAGGTGTGAAGTTTAGGTCACTCAGAATGTCCAATTGCTCCACCGTAAAAGAACTGTCCTCCACTTAGTTGCTTTTACACCTTGGTCAAAATTCAGTTTGGCATATGTTGGGGGTCTATTGATCTAGGTCTTTCCCTCTGCAATAGCATCTTTCTTCTTATATCTGATATTAGGTAGCGATTCCTCTTTACTCTTCTTTTTCAAGATCCTTTTAGCTTTTCTAGGGCCTATACCTTTTAAGTTTTTAAATAAGCTTATCTATATGCCTATGAAAACATCTTGCTACGATTTTGATAGGAATCACATTAAACCTACAGATCAATTTAAGTGAATTGACATCTTCACTATGTTCAGTCTTTCAGTCCATGAATACAGCATATTTAAGTCGTCTTTGATTTCCTTCATGAACATTTTGTAATTTTCAATACATATAAGTTTTAGATCTTTATTGGGTTTTTGGATTCTGATTGTTTTTTCTTGAGAATGGGTCATGTTCTTCAGATGTGGAGTAATTTGCATGCGTCTAAGTTGTAAAAACTAGATTCTGTTACGTTCCTTAGGGAATGCCATTCTGTTTGCTTACCAGGCACCTCTTGCAGTGAGTGCGGGATCAAAGCTTTAGCCTTACTTGAGCCGCCTCTGCGCATCCATGGTGAGAGGGCAAAGATTTGGGCAGATTTCATACCCGAGTGTGAGGCTTCCCCTGCTCCCTCCTGGGATTTCCCACCTCATTTTCCAGTGGCTGTGGTTTCAGGCCATTACTACATGTTTTCTGTTGTGACTTGGCCCTCATAATACCGACTTCTCCTTACAACAAAAACAAAAATGAAGAGAAATTCACTCCCTACCCAGTGTCAACCCCTTTGGTATTTGCCTGATCTCATTTCCTCTCCAGTGTCTTGGGGTAGTTGCTTTTAACATATTTGGGTCGGAAGTTGTCATCCAGGGAAGAGTTGAATCAAAAGGCACTTACTCAGTATTTTATGGTGATGCATTTTCATGTTTTCCAGTCTGCCATCTTGCTAGAAAATTTTTATCACACTTTTAATGAGGGAAAGGTCGTTTTGGGTTGGAATATGGTTGTGAGGAAGAGAATTTTAAGGGTTTTAGAGGCAATGTATGAATTTTGGCTTTAACTCCTGCTAGTTATATGTTATTTAACCTTTTTTTATCTTATCTGTAAAATAAAAAAACACCTACCTCACATGTTTAAATATTTTTAAAAATCGACACTAAGTATAAGGTGTCACTTCTTAACCATACCTTTTTACAAATGAAACCATTATCAAGATCTGAGCTGGCCCCATTCCACCTGAGCTATAAATCTATTTTTCTGATAAAAGGTGAGATTTTGTCACACAGGTTCTGTTCCCTAAATGTGATAAGTGCTAAGTAGCATACCTTAAAAGACAAATCTCAAGTTTTTTCTGGTTCAAAAGCACAGTCAAGGAAAAATGAACAGTGTTTTTCCCTTTTATAGGAATCCCCTCCTCAAGTAGAAAATTACTGTCTGCCAGAAGCGATTTCATTTCTTCCGAATAATAAGGAACCTGGGCCTGGATTATCACAGAAGAGGAAAGCTCCTACAGAGAAAAATAAAATCAAACGACCTAGAGTAAACTAATCATGTTTACTCTTTAGTCACCAAACATTAGTATTTTAATTATAAAGCCTGAATGTTACTGTCTTGGATTTGCATAGTAATTTAAAGACAAGCGGCTGTAGAAGAATTCAGCTTCAGAGTATAATGATGACCTTGCTTGTAGTTAGTTTTTAACACCTGAAATTTTAACCACTGAAATATTAACTTTTACCTGAAATAACAAAACAGATCCTCAGCCATCTTGTCATTAAACCACATTGAAGTGTGTATGGGGCTGTTTATTTAATATCCGAGGCTGTAGCTTAGTGGAAGTTTTAGTAAGGTGATGGATTTTACTTTAAAATGCCAGCTTTAATTCGTAACAATAAGGAAGTTATCAACTGGGATTTTTTTCATGTTTTCCCTGATTCTTCTCACCCCTTTCCCTCTTTTTAACAGGAGCCTGAGTACAAGGTTTGAGGAACTGAGGCTTTAAACTTAAATATGTGAGTGTATATATGTATATGCATGTTTGTACAGATCTCCATGATGTTTGCCAAGTTTGGGTGCCAAAACTTGGAAAATAATAAATAAAAGTGACTCAAATTAGTTAAGTTTTTAAATGCAAAGCATTTTGGTGTCCATTCTCTTTTTGAAGCAATAAATGATTTGTAAAATATAGCTTAAAAAAGAAATTGCTGGGGCACCGGAGTTGTGCAGGTGGTTGAACATCCGACTCTTGGTTTCAGCTCGGGTGGCTCAGGTCATGGGATCAAGTCCCAGGTCGGGCTCCGGGCTGAGCTCGGAGTCTGCCTGGATTCCCTGTCCCTCTCCCTCAGCCCCCTCCCTCCCTAAAATAACTTTTTAAACTCAAAAATCGCTAGTTATATTTCTGATGTTTGTTACTTATGTAGGCTATTATATTAGTGGGTTAAAACCCTTTTATTGGAACTACAAGATTGCATTAGCCTGTATTAATCTAAACCTAAACACCAAATGCTACATGTGTTACCACAGTCCTCTAAATGTAAAGCTACCTCATTTTGCTGAAAGGAAGAACCAGAATCAGAACTATGATTTTGATGTAAATGGCCCCATTTCATAATGACTCTTGAAAGGCAAACTCAAATGGTGAAGGGTGGAAGTTCTTATCCTAGACACAAAACCCCTCAAGTTTTTTATCGGGTCTTCCTCTGAATGGAGGGAAATAGAGGGGGTTATCCCGGCCCTTCAGTTTTTGGCTTTGAACTAAATTCACAGCTCAGGTCAAAAATTCCTACACAGCCAAAGAGATAGCATTGTCGTGTAACCATGCCCCTCCCCAAACAGAAACCCCCGACCTGGTTTTATGGGGGCCATTTTGTGTGAGTAGAGTCTTTTCACTCTTTTCCCTGGCAGCTTGTGGCAAGTTTCCCCAAATTTCATCCCTTAGATTCTTTGCAATAGTCACTACTGTTCAAAACAACTTCACGAGTGCTCTGTGAAAGTAAATGTTAGATCCTCTTTGTCCCTAGCCCAGATAAAATTACATAATGTACCATTTTCTTTTCTGCCAAGATTATGAACTGTTTTTCCAGTCAGTTCTTAAACATAGTTTATAAATTTAAGAGTCCAGATTTCACCTGCTCCTCCTGATTCTCCAGACTCTGTCAGCCATTTCCGCTTTGGCTTCCACTCTCAGACTCTAGATGCCCTAATGCCAGCAAGGCCTTACACGCAAGTAGTTCTAAGCACAGGAAGTTCTCTCATTTAGGAAGGCACAAAAGCTTTCCTTGATTACTCTTAGTTTCTCCTCAGAATTGCTCTAGTATTTTAATGTGGCACTTAAATTAGAAGCAGGGGTCCAAGGCGCGTCTGGACGCAACACCTCTTTCCTGAGGCCAGGCCGTCTGGCCCTGTGTGCGTTTAGTCCGAACTGCCATCGGCCTAACGCCAAGGAACCAAACGTTAGAGGCCCCGAGCCTTCGCCACGAACGCCCTTCCTGAGCGCACACTTCACCTGTGGGGTGTTTGTGTGAAAGCATGAGCGATAGAACTTAAACGTGACTCTGACCGACAAACAGGCCTGTAAGGAAGGCTGCTGTCTCGACCCCTCTCTTGTGTGAGGAGGTTAGCACTGCTATCCCCTGTGGGCCTGCCTGGAGACCCAGGTACCTAAGCCCTAGCACGGAGAAGCCAGGCTGTAGAGTGACCGAACCCTAGCTAACAGCAGTGGAGAAGGAACGTGCTGTAGACAGCATCACGGTTGCGGAGGGTGGCAACACTTTCAGTGTGTCTGCGTGAGGGCCTAGGAAAAGATTCCCTTGAATCACAGGGCGAGAGAAACGGCTTCGCGGAGAGGCACCGCTCGCATCAGCTCTAGGGTCACGAAGCTAGCCTTCCACCGGCACGGGTGCGTGAAGCCCTGAATTCCAGGCACCTCCATCGACGGCAGAAATCTGGGCAGATACCGTGCCTTAAGCTCCCGCCGGTCACTGCCTTAGAGGGCGCGCTCTATTGTTACTGGGGCTGAGAGCTCTGGGAACGGCCTCCCTAAAGCCCAACCGAGCGAGCAAGAGCCCGGGGCCGAAGACACGCCTCTTGGCTCGGCTCTTGTTGCTGGGCCCAGGACCGTTGCCCCGTGTGCGAGTGCAGGCCTCAAAACCAGCCCCTGACTGTCAGGAACCACACTGGAGAGCGTCCTGGCTCCAGCCGGGACAGCCGTTGCTCAGGGTGGAAACATTCTGCCTTGTGCCTGCGGCCGTGCGCTGCCAGCTAGTCCCAGACCATTTTCGGAGTGAGACTCAGGGGGCGGCAGAAGGCAGAACACGGCCCCCCGCTTGGTTCGTGAAACCGGGCCTCCGGCCCCACTTGGGCATGCAAGTCTCATTGCTAGCGGACGAACGCGAAGCAAACACAGTGTAGAGAATCCGTGCTGTAGCTGTCGCCGACCTCTCTGCGGGAGGAGGCAGCGTACGGTGTCCGGGCACGAGAGCCTTGGGAACGGGTTCCATGCGCCAAAGCCAGGTGAGAAACAGGCCGTTGCGGAAGGCACCTATCGGCTCTGCTCCTGCTACCCGGTCCAGGTACCTGTACACTGCTCCCCGTGGCTCGGGAACTCTCGCCGCTCAACCCTGACTTGGAAGAAAGCAGCCTGGAAACCAGCACAGCTGTAGCTCCCGTCCCCTCTCCACGGGGCGCGGCCACCGGTTCAACCGTGCTTGTGTGCCCAGCTGCGGAGTGGGTCCCAGCGGAATTCCAGGGAGAAAGAAGCAGGGGTCCAAGGCGCCTCTGGACGCAACAGCTCTTTCCTGAGGCCAGGCCGTCTGTCCCTGTGTGCTTTTAGTCCAAAGTGCCATCCGCCTAACGCCAAGGAACCAAAGGCTAGAGGCCCCGAGCCTCCGCCACGAACGCCCTTCCTGAGCGCACACTTCACCTGTGGGGTGTTTGTGTGAAAGCATGAGCGATGGAACCTAAACGTGACTCTGACCGAGACACAGGCCTGTAAGGAAGGCTGCTGTCTCGACCCCTCTCTTGTGTGAGGAGGTGAGCAGTGCTCTCCTCTGTGGGCCTGCCTGGAGAGCTAGGTACCTAAGCACTAGCACGGAGAAGCCAGGCTGTAGAGTGACCGAACAGTAGCTAACAGCAGTGGAGAGGGACCGTGCTCTAGACACCATCACGGTTCCGGACGGTGGCAGCACTTTCAGTGTGTCCGCGTGAGTGCCTAGGAAACTATTCCCCTGAAACACAGGGCGAGAGAAACGGATTCGCGCAGAGGCACCTCTTGCACCAGCTCTAGTGTCACGAAGCTAGCCTTCCCCCGGCACGGGTGCGTGGAGCCCTGAGGTCCAGGCTCTTCCTTCGGACGCAGAAATCTGGGCAGATACCGTGGCTTAAGCTTCCACCGGTCACTGGGTTAGAGGGCGCGCTCTACTGTGTCCTGTGGCTGAGAGCTGTGGGAACGGCCTCCCTAAAGGCCACCCGAGCGAGCAAGTGGCCGGGGCCGAAGACACGCCTCTTGGCTCGGCTCTTGGTGCTGGGGCCAGGACCGTTGCCCCGGGTGCGAGTGCAGGCCCCAAAACCAGCCCCTGACTGGCAGAAACCACACTGGAGAGCATCCTGGCACCAGCCGGAACAGCCGTTGCTGAGGGTGGAAGCATTCTGCCGTGTGCCAGCGGCCGTGCGCTGCCAGCAAGTCCCAGACCTTTTTCGGAGTGAGACTCAGGCGGCGGCAGAAGGCAGAACACGGCCCCCCGCTTGGTTCGTGAAGCCAGGCCTGCGGCCCTGCCTTGGCATGCCAGTCTCATTGCTAGCGGACGAACGTGAAGCAAACACAGTGTAGAGAATCCGTGCTGTAGCGGCCGCCGACCTCTCTGCTAGAGGAGGCAATGTACAATGTCCGTGCGCGAGAGCCTGGGGAACGTTTTCCATACGCCAAAGCCAGGTGAGAAACAGGCCATTGTGGAAGGCACCTCACGGCTCTGCTCTTGCTACCAGGAGCTGCTACCTCTACACTGTTCCCCGTGGCTCGGGAACTCTCGCCGCTCAAGCCTGACTTGGAAGAAAGCAGACTGGAAACCAGCACAGCTGTAGCTCCCGTCCGCTGTCCACAGGGTGCGGCCACCTCTTCAACTGTGCTTGTGTGCCCAGCTGGGTAGTGGGTCCCTGCGGAATTCCAAGGGAGAAAGAAGCAGGGGCCCAACGCGCCTCTGGACGGAACACCTCTTTCCTGAGGCCAGGCCGTCTGGCCCTGTGTGCGTTTAGTCCGAACTGCCATCCGCCTAATGCCAAGGAACCAAACGCTAGAGGCTCCGAGCCTACCCCACGAACGCCCTTCCTGAGCGCACACTTCACCTGTGGGGTGTTTGTGTGCAAGCATGAGCGATGGAACCTAAATATGACTCTGACCGAAAAACAGGCCTGTAAGGAAGGCTGCTGTCTCGACCCCTCTATTGTGTGAGGAGGTTAGCACTGCTCTCCGCTGTGGGCCTGCCTGGAGACCTAGGTACCTAGGTACCTAACTAAGCACTAGCTCGGAGAAGCTAGGCTGTAAGGTGACCGAAAACTAGCTAACAGCAGTGGAGAGGGACCGTGCTTTAGACACCATCTCAGTTGCGGAGGGTGGGAACACTTTCAGTGTGTCTCCGTGAGGGCCTAGGAAACGATTTCCTTGAATCAGAGGGCGAGAGAAACGGCTTCGCGCAGAGGCACCGCTCGCATCAGATCTAGCATCACGAAGCTGGCCTTCCCCCGGCTCGGGTGTGTGGAGCCCTGAATTCCATGCACCACGGTCGAAGGCAGAAATCTGGGCAGATACCGTGCCTTAAGCTCCCGGCGGTCACTGGGGTAGAGGGCGCGCTCTACTGTGTCCTCAGGCTGAGAGCAGTGGGAACGGCCTCCCTTAAGCCCAAGCGAGTGAGCTAGAGCCCGGGGCCGAAGACACGCCTCTTGTCTCGGCTCTTGTTGCTGGGCCCAGGACCGTTGCCCCGTGTGCGTGTGCAGGCCCCAAAACCAGCCCCTGACTGGCAGGAACCACACTGGAGAGCATCCTGGCTCCAGCCGGGACAGCCGTTGCTGAGGGTGAAAGCATTCTGCCTTGTGCCAGCGGCCGTGCGCTGCCAGTGGTTCCCAGACCATTTTCGGAGTGAGACTCAGGCGGCGGCAGAAGGCAGAACACGGCCCCCCGCTCCGTTCGTAAAGCCGGGCTTGCGGCCCCGCTTTGGCATGCAAGTCTCATTGCTAGCGGACGAACGCGAAACAAACACAGTGTAGAGAATTTGTGCTGTAGCTGCCGCCGACATCTCTGCGGGAGGAGGCAGTGTACGGTGTCCGGGCGCGAGAGCCTGGGGAACGGGTTCCATCGCCAAAGCCAGGGGAGAAACAGGCCGTTGCAGAAGGCACCTATCGGCTCAGCTCCTGCTACCCGGTGCAGGTACCTCTACACTGCTCCCCGTGGCTCGGGAACTTTCGCCGCTCAACCCTGACTTGGAAGAAAGCAACCTGGAAACCAGCACAGCTGTAGCTCCCGTCCCCTCTCCATGGGGCGCGGTCCCCTGTTCAACCGTGCTTGTGTGCCCAGCCGGGGAGTGGATCCCAGCGGAATTTCAAGGGAAAAAATAGCAGGGGTCCAAGGCGCCTCTGGTCGCCACACCTCTTTCCTGAGGCTAGGCCGTCTGGCCCTGTGTGCGTTTAGTCCGAACTGTCATCCGCCTAACGCCAAGGAACCAAACGCTAGAGGCCCCGAGCCTCCGCCACGAACGCCCTTCCTGAGCGCACACTTCACCTGTGGGGTGTTTGTGTGAAAGCATGAGCGATGGAACCTAAACGTGACGCTGACCGAGAAACAGGCCTGTAAGGAAGGCTGTCTCTCGACCCCTCTCTTGTGTGAGGAGGTTAGCAGTGCTCTCCTCTGTGGGCCTGCCTGGAGAGCTAGGTACCTAAGCACTAGCACGGAGAAGCCAGGCTGTAGAGTGACCGAACAGTAGCTAACAGCAGTGGAGAGGGACCGTGCTCTAGACACCATCACGGTTCCGGACGGTGGCAGCACTTTCAGTGTGTCCGCGTGAGTGCCTAGGAAACTATTCCCCTGAAACACAGGGCGAGAGAAACGGATTCGCGCAGAGGCACCTCTTGCACCAGCTCTAGTGTCACGAAGCTAGCCTTCCCCCGGCACGGGTGCGTGGAGCCCTGAGGTCCAGGCTCTTCCTTCGGACGCAGAAATCTGCGCAGATACCGTGGCTTAAGCTTCCACCGGTCACTGGGTTAGAGGGCGCGCTCTACTGTGTCCTGTGGCTGAGAGCTCTGGGAACGGCCTCCCTTAAGCCCAAGCGAGTGAGCTAGAGCCCGGGGCCGAAGACACGCCTCTTGGCTCGGCTCTTGTTGCTGGGCCCAGGACCGTTGCCCCGTGTGCGTGTGCAGGCCCCCGAGCGAGCAAGTGGCCGGGGCCGAAGACACGCCTCTTGGCTCGGCTCTTGGTGCTGGGGCCAGGACCGTTGCCCCGGGTGCGAGTGCAGGCCGCAAAACCAGCCCCTGACTGGCAGAAACCACACTGGAGAGCATCCTGGCACCAGCCGGAACAGCCGTTGCTGAGGGTGGAAGCATTCTGCCGTGTGCCAGCGGCCGTGCGCTGCCAGCAAGTCCCAGACCTTTTTCGGAGTGAGACTCAGGCGGTGGCAGAAGGCAGAACACGGCCCCCCGCTTGGTTCGTGAAGCCAGGCCTGCGGCCCTGCCTTGGCATGCCAGTCTCATTGCTAGCGGACGAACGTGAAGCAAACACAGTGTAGAGAATCCGTGCTGTAGCGGCCGCCGACCTCTCTGCTAGAGGAGGCAATGTACAATGTCCGTGCGCGAGAGCCTGGGGAACGGTTTCCATACGCCAAAGCCAGGTGAGAAACAGGCCGTTGTGGATGGCACCTCACGGCTCAGCTCTTGCTACCAGGAGCTGCTACCTCTACACTGTTCCCCGTGGCTCGGGAACTCTCGCCGCTCAAGCCTGACTTGGAAGAAAGCAGACTGGAAACCAGCACAGCTGTAGCTCCCGTCCGCTGTCCACAGGGTGCGGCCACCTCTTCAACTGTGCTTGTGTGCCCAGCTGGGTAGTGGGTCCCTGCGGAATTCCAAGGGAGAAAGAAGCAGGGGCCCAATGCGCCTCTGGACGGAACACCTCTTTCCTGAGGCCAGGCCGTCTGGCCCTGTGTGCGTTTAGTCCGAACTGCCATCCGCCTAATGCCAAGGAACCAAACGCTAGAGGCTCCGAGCCTACCCCACGAACGCCCTTCCTGAGCGCACACTTCACCTGTGGGGTGTTTGTGTGCAAGCATGAGCGATGGAACCTAAATGTGACTCTGACCGAAAAACAGGCCTGTAAGGAAGGCTGCTGTCTCGACCCCTCTATTGTGTGAGGAGGTTAGAACTGCTCTCCCCTGTGGGCCTGCCTGGAGACCTAGGTACCTAGGTACCTAACTAAGCACTAGCTCGGAGAAGCTAGGCTGTAAGGTGACCGAAAACTAGCTAACAGCAGTGGAGAGGGACCGTGCTGTAGACAGCATCACAGTTGCGGAGGGTGGCAACACTTTCAGTGTGTCTGCGTGAGGGCCTAGGAAAAGATTCCCTTGAATCACAGGGCGAGAGAAACGGCTTCGCGGAGAGGCACCGCTCGCATCAGCTCTAGGGTCACGAAGCTAGCCTTCCACCGGCACGGGTGCGTGAAGCCCTGAATTCCAGGCACCTCCATCGACGGCAGAAATCTGGGCAGATACCGTGCCTTAAGCTCCCGCCGGTCACTGCCTTAGAGGGCGCGCTCTATTGTTACTGGGGCTGAGAGCTCTGGGAACGGCCTCCCTAAAGCCCAACCGAGCGAGCAAGAGCCCGGGGCCGAAGACACGACTCTTGGCTCGGCTCTTGTTGCTGGGCCCAGGACCGTTGCCCCGTGTGCGAGTGCAGGCCTCAAAACCAGCCCCTGACTGTCAGGAACCACACTGGAGAGCGTCCTGGCTCCAGCCGGGACAGCCGTTGCTCAGGGTGGAAACATTCTGCCTTGTGCCTGCGGCCGTGCGCTGCCAGCTAGTCCGAGACCATTTTCGGAGTGAGACTCAGGGGGCGGCAGAAGGCAGAACACGGCCCCCCGCTTGGTTCGTGAAACCGGGCCTCCGGCCCCACTTGGGCATGCAAGTCTCATTGCTAGCGGACGAACGCGAAGCAAACACAGTGTAGAGAATCCGTGCTGTAGCTGTCGCCGACCTCTGTGCGGGAGGAGGCAGCGTAGGGTGTCCGGGCGCGAGAGCCTTGGGAACGGGTTCCATGCGCCAAAGCCAGGTGAGAAACAGGCCGTTGCGGAAGGCACCTCTTGGCTCAGCTCTTGCTACCCGGAGCTGCTAGCTCTACACTGCTCCCCGTGGCTCGGGAACTCTCGCCGCTCAACCCTGACTTGGAAGAAAGCAGCCTGGAAAGCAGCACAGCTGTAGCTCCCGTCCCCTCTCCACGGGGCGTGGCCACCTGTTCAACCGTGCTTGTGTGCCCAGCTGCGGAGTGGGTCCCAGCGGAATTCCAGGGAGAAAGAAGCAGGGGTCCAAGGCGCCTCTGGACGCAACAGCTCTTTCCTGAGGCCAGGCCGTCTGGCCCTGTGTGCTTTTAGTCCAAAGTGCCATCCGCCTAACGCCAAGGAACCAAAGGCTAGAGGCCCCGAGCCTCCGCCACGAACGCCCTTCCTGAGCGCACACTTCACCTGTGGGGTGTTTGTGTGAAAGCATGAGCGATGGAACCTAAACGTGACTCTGACCGAGACACAGGCCTGTAAGGAAGGCTGCTGTCTCGACCCCTCTATTGTGTGAGGAGGTTAGCACTGCTATCCCCTGTGGGCCTGCCTGTCGACCTAGGTACCTAGGTACCTAACTAAGCACTAGCAAGGAGAAGCCAGGGTGTAATGTGACCGAAACTAGCTAACAGCAGTGGAGAGGGACCGTGCTGTAGACAGCATCTCGGTTGCGGAAGGTGGCAACACTTTCAGTGTGTCTGCGTGAGGGCCTAGGGAACGATTCCCTTGAATCACAGGGCGAGAGAAACGGCTTCGCGCAGAGGCACCGCTCGCATCAGCTCTAGGGTCACGAAGCTAGCCTTCCCCCGGCACGGGTGTGTGGAGCCCTGAGTTCCAGGCACCACCGTCGAAGGCAGAAATCTGGGCAGATACCGTGCCTTAAGCTCCCGCCGGCCACTGGGTTAGAGGGCGCGCTCTACTGTGTCCTGTGGCTGAGAGCTCTGGGAACGGCCTCCCTAAAGCCCAACCGAGCGAGCTAGAGCTCGGGGCCGAAGACACGCCTCTTGGCTCGGCTCTTGTTGCTGGGCCCAGGACCTTTGCCCCGTGTGCGTGTGCAGGCCCCCAAACCAGCCCCTGACTGGCAGGAACCACACTGGAGAGCATCCTGGCTCCAGCCGGGACAGCCGTTGCTCAGGGTGAAAGCATTCTGCCGTGTGCCTGCGGCCGTGCGTTGCCAGCGGTTCCCAGACCATTTTCGGAGTGAGACTCAGGCGGCGGCAGAAGGCAGAACACGGCCCCCCGCTCCGTTCGTGAAGCCGGGCTTGCGGCCCCGCTTTGGCATGAGAGTCTCATTGCTAGCGGACGAACGCGAAGCAAACAGAGTGTAGAGAATTTGTGCTGTAGCTGCCGCGGACAACTCTGCGGGAGGAGGCAGTGTACGGTGTCCGGGTGCGAGAGCCTGGGGAACGGGTTCCATGCGCCAAAGCCAGGGGAGAAACAGGCCGTTGCGGAAGGCACCTATCGGCTCAGCTCCTGCTACCCGGTGCAGGTACCTCTACACTGCTCCCCGTGGCTCGGGAACTCTCGCTGCTCAACCCTGACTTGGAAGAAAGCAACCTGGAAACCAGCACAGCTGTAGCTCCCGTCCCCTCTCCATGGGGCGCGGTCCCCTGTTCAACCGTGCTTGTGTGCCCAGCCGGGGAGTGGATCCCAGCGGAATTTCAAGGGAGAAAATAGCAGGGGTCCAAGGCGCCTCTGGACGCAACACCTCTTTCCTGAGGCTAGGCCGTCTGGCCCTGTGTGCGTTTAGTCCGAACTGTCATCCGCCTACCGCCAAGGAACCAAACGTTAGAGGCCCCGAGCCTCCGCCACGAACGCCCTTCTTGAGCGCACACTTCACCTGTGGGGTGTTTGAGTGAAAGCATGAGCGATGGAACATAAACGTGACGCTGACCGAGAAACAGGCCTGTAAGGAAGGCTGTCTCTCGACCCCTCTCTTGTGTGAGGAGGTTAGAAGTGCTTCCTCTGTGGGCCTGCCTGGAGAGCTAGGTACCTAAGCACTAACACGGAGAAGCCAGGCTGTAGAGTGACCGAACAGTAGCTAACAGCAGTGGAGAGGGACCGTGCTCTAGACACCATCACGGTTCCGGACGGTGGCAACACTTGCAGTGTGTCCGCGTGAGTGCCTAGGAAACTATTGCCCTGAAACACAGGGTGAGAGAAACGGATTCGCGCAGAGGCACCTCTTGCACCAGCTCTGGTGTCACGAAGCTAGCCTTCCCCCGGCACGGGTGCGTGGAGCCCTGAGGTCCAGGCTCTTCCTTCGAACGCAGAAATCTGGGCAGATACCGTGGCTTAAGCTTCCACCGGTCACTGGGTTAGAGGGCGCGCTCTACTGTGTCCTGTGGCTGAGAGCTCTGGGAACGGCCTCCCTAAAGCCCACCCGAGCGAGCAAGTGACCGGGGCCGAAGACAAGCCTCTTGGCTCGGCTCTTGTTGCTGGGCCCAGGACCGTTGCCCCGTGTGCGAGTGCAGGCCGCAAAACCAGCCCCTGACTGGCAGGAACCACACTGGAGAGCATCCTGGCTCCAGCCGGGACAGCCGTTGCTGAGGGTGGAAGCATACTGCCGTGTGCCAGCGGCCGTGCACTGCCAGCAAGTCCCAGACCTTTTTCGGAGTGAGACTGAGGCGGCGGCAGAAGGCAGAACACGGCCCCCCGCTTGGTTCGTGAAGCCAGGCCTGCGGCCCTGCCTTGGCATACCAGTCTCATTGCTAGCGGACGAACGTGAAGCAAACACAGTGTAGAGAATCCGTGCTGTAGCGGCCGCCGACCTCTCTGCTGGAGGAGGCAATGTACGATGTCCGTGCGCGAGAGCCTGGGGAACGGTTTCCATACGCCAAAGCCAGGTGAGAGACAGGCCGTTGTGGAAGGCACCTCTCGGCTCAGCTCTTGCTACCAGGAGCTGCTACCTCTACACTGTTCCCCGTGGCTCGGGAACTCTCGCCGCTCAAGCCTGACTTGGAAGAAAGCAGACTGGAAACCAGCACAGCTGTAGCTCCCGTCCCCTGTCCACAGGGTGCGGCCACCTCTTCAACTGTGCTTGTGTGCCCAGCTGGGTAGTGGGTCCCTGCGGAATTCCAAGGGAGAAAGAAGCAGGGGCCCAACGCGCCCCTGGACGGAACACCTCTTTCCTGAGGCCAGGCCGTCTGGCCCTGTGTGCGTTTAGTCCGAACTGCCATCCGCCTAATGCCAAGGAACCAAACGCTAGAGGCCCCGAGCCTACCCCACGAACGCCCTTCCTGAGCGCACACTTCACCTGTGGGGTGTTTGTGTGCAAGCATGAGCGATGGAACCTAAATGTGACTCTGACCGAAAAACAGGCCTGTAAGGAAGGCTGCTGTCTCGACCCCTCTATTGTGTGAGGAGGTTAGAACTGCTCTCCCCTGTGGGCCTGCCTGGAGACCTAGGTACCTAGGTACCTAACTAAGCACTAGCTCGGAGAAGCTAGGCTGTAAGGTGACCGAAAACTAGCTAACAGCAGTGGAGAGGGACCGTGCTGTAGACAGCATCACAGTTGCGGAGGGTGGCAACACTTTCAGTGTGTCTGCGTGAGGGCCTAGGAAACGATTTCCTTGAATCAGAGGGCGAGAGAAACGGCTTCGCGCAGAGGCACCGCTCGCATCAGCTCTAGCGTCACGAAGCTGGCCTTCCCCCACACGGGTGTGTGGAGCCCTGAATTCCAGGCACCACCGTCGAAGGCAGAAATCTGGGCAGATACCGTGCCTTAAGCTCCCGCCGGTCACTGGGGTAGAGGGCGCGCTCTACTGTGTCCTGTGGCTGAGAGCTCTGGGAACGGCCTCCCTAAAGCCCAAACAAGCGAGCTAGAGCCCGGGGCCGAAGACACGCCTCTTGGCTCGGCTCTTGTTGCGGGGCACAGGACCGTTGCCCCGTGTGCGAGTGCAGGCCGCAAAACCAGCCCCTGACTGGCAGGAACCACACTGGAGAGCATCCTGGCTACAGCCGGGACAGCCGTTGCTGAGGGTGAAAGCATTCTGCCGTGTGCCTGCGGCTGTGCGCTGCCACTACTCCCAGCCCATTTTCGGAGTGAGACTCAGGCAGCGGCAGAAGGCAGAACACGGCTCCCGGTTTGGTTCGTGAAGCCGGGCCTGCGGCCCCGCTTTGGCATGCAAGTCTCATTGCTAGCGGACGAACGGGAACCAAACACAGTGTAGAGAATCCGTGCTGTAGCGGCCGCGGACCTCTCTGCAGGAGGAGGCAGTGTACGGTGTCCGGGCGCGAGAGCCTGGGGAACGGGTTCCATGCGCCAAAGCCAGGTGAGAAACAGGCCTTTGCGGAAGGCACCTCTCGGCTCAGCTCTTGCTACCCGGAGCTGCTACCTCCACACTGCTCCCCGTGGCTCGGGAACTCTCGCCGCTCAACCCTGACTTGGAAGAAAGTAGCCTGGAAAGCAGCACAGCTGTAGCTCCCGTCCCCTCTCCACTGGGCGCGGCCACCGGTTCAACCGTGCTTGTGTGCCCAGCTGGGGAGTGGGTCCCAGCGAAATTGCAGGGAGAAAGAATCAGGGGTCCAAGGCGCCTCTGGACGCAACAGCTCTTTCCTGAGGCCAGGCCGACTGGCCCTGTGTGCGTTTAGTCCGAACTGCCATCGGCCTAACGCCAAGGAACCAAACGCTAGAGGCCCCGAGCCTCCGCCACGAACGCCCTTCCTGAGCGCCCACTTCACCTGTGGGGTGTTTGTGTGCAAGCATGAGGGATGGAACCTAAACGTGACTCTGACCGAGAAATAGGCCCGTAAGGAAGGCTGCTGTCTCGACCCCTCTATTTTGTGAGGATGTTAGCACTGCTATCCCCTGTGGGCCTGCCTGTCGACCTAGGTACCTAGGTACCTAACTAAGCACTAGCAAGGAGAAGCCAGGGTGTAATGTGACCGAAACTAGCTAACAGCAGTGGAGAGGGACCGTGCTGTAGACAGCATCTCGGTTGCGGAAGGTGGCAACACTTTCAGTGTGTCTGCGTGAGGGCCTAGGGAACGATTCCCTTGAATCACAGGGCGAGAGAAACGGCTTCGCGCAGAGGCACCGCTCGCATCAGCTCTAGGATCACGAAGCTAGCCTTCCCCCGGCACGGGTGCCTGGAGCCCTGAGTTCCAGGCACCACCGTCGAAGGCAGAAATCTGGGCAGATACCGTGCCTTAAGCTCCCGCCGGTCACTGGGTTAGAGGGCATGCTCTACTGTGTCCTGTGGCTGAGAGCTCTGGGAATGGCCTCCCTAAAGCCCAACCGTGCGAGCTAGAGCCCGGGGCCGAAGACACGCCTCTTGGCTCGGCTCTTGTTGCTGGGCCCAGGACCTTTGCCCCGTGTGCGTGTGCAGGCCCCAAAACCAGCCCCTGACTGGCAGGAACCACACTGGAGAGCATCCTGGCTCCAGCCGGGACAGCCGTTGCTGAGGGTGAAAGCATTCTGCCGTGTGCCTTCGGCCGTGCGCTGCCAGCGGTTCCCAGACCATTTTCGGAGTGAGACTCAGGCGGCGGCAGAAGGCAGAACACGGCCCCCCAGTCCGTTCGTGAAGCCGGGCCTGCGGCCCCGCTTTGGCATGCAAGTCTCATTGGTAGTGGATGAACGCGAAGCAAACAGTGTAGAGAATCCGTGCTGTAGCTGCCGCCGACATCTCTGCGGGAGGAGGCAGTGTACGGTGTCCGTGCGCGAGAACCTGGGGAACAGGTTCCACCCGCCAAAGCCAGGTGAGAAACAGGCCGTTGCGGAAGGCATCTCTCGGCTCAGCTCTTGCTACCAGGAGCTGCTGCATGCACACTGCTCCCCTTTGCTCGGGAACTCTCGCCGCTCAACCCTGACTTGGAAGAAAGCAGCCTGGAAAGCAGCACAGCTGTAGCTCCCGTCCCCTCTCCATGGGGCGCGGTCCCCTGTTCCACTGTGCTTTTGTGCCCAGCCGGGGAATGGATCCAGCGGAATTTCAAGGGAGAAAGAAGCAGGGGTCCAAGGCGCGTCTGGACGCAACACTTCTTTCCTGAGGCCAGGTCGTCTGGCCCTGTGTGCGTTTAGTCCGAACTGCCATCGGCCTAACGCCAAGGAACCAAACGTTAGAGGCCCCGAGCCTCCGCCACGAACGCCCTTCCTGAGCGCACACTTCACTTGTGGGGTGTTTGTGTGAAAGCATGAGCGATAGAACTTAAACGTGACTCTGACCGACAAACAGGCCTGTAAGGAAGGCTGCTGTCTCGACCCCTCTCTTGTGTGAGGAGGTTAGCACTGCTATCCCCTGTGGGCCTGCCTGGAGACCCAGGTACCTAAGCCCTAGCACGGAGGAGCCAGGCTGTAGAGTGACCGAACACTAGCTAACAGCAGTGGAGAGGGACCGTGCTGTAGACAGCATCACGGTTGCGGAGGGTGGCAACACTTTCAGTGTGTCTGCGTGAGGGCCTAGGAAAAGATTCCCTTGAATCACAGGGCGAGAGAAACGGCTTCGCGCAGAGGCACCGCTCGCACCAGCTCTAGTGTCACGAAGCTAGCCCTCCTCCGGCACGGGTGCGTGGAGCCCTGAATTCCAGGCACCTCCTTCTAAGGCAGAAATCTGGGCAGATACCGTGCCTCAAGCTCCCGCCGTTCACAGGGTTAGAGGGAACGCTCTACTCTGTACTGTGGCTGAGAGCTCTCGGAACGGGCTCCCTAAAGCGCACGCGAGCGAGCAAGAGCATATCTTGCAGATACCGTGCCTTTCAACAGTTGTGTTTTCATTTTCATTGGTTTCCGTGAGTTTTTTTAATTCTTCCTTAATTTCCTCTTTGACCCATTCATTCTTTAGTAGGATGCTCCCTAGCCTCCATATATTTCAGTTCTTTCCAACTTTCCTCTTGTGATTGAGTTCTAGTTTCAAAGCACTGTGGTCTGAAAATATGCAGGGAATAATCCCAATCTTTTGGTAGCCGTTGAGACTTGATTTGTGATCTAGGATGTGATCAATTCTGGAGAATGTTCCATGGGCACTAGAGAAGAATGTGTATTCCGTTGCTTTGGGATGGAATGTTCTGAATATGTCTGTGAACTCTTTTGGTCCATTGTGTCATTGAATGTCTTTATTTCCTTGTTGATCTTTTGCTTAGATGATCTGTCCACTTCAGTGAGGGCTTTACCAGAAAGTCCCTCACTATTATTTTATTGTTGTCAATGTGTTTCTTTGCTTTTGTTATTAACTGGCTTATATAATTGGCTGCTCCCACGTTAGGGGCATAGATATTTACGATTGTTAGATCTTCTTGTTGGATAGACCCTTTAAGTAGGATATAGTGTCCTTCCTCATCTCTTATTATAGTCTTTGTTTTAAAATCTAATTGGTCTGTTATAAGGTTTGCCACCCCAGCTTTCTTTTGGTGTCCATTAGCATGGTAAATGGTTTTCCACCCCCTCACTTTCATTCTGGGGGTGTGTTTGGTTCTAAACTGTGTCTCTTACAGACAGCATATCGATGAGTCTTGTTTTTTAATACAATCTGATAGCCTGTATCTTTTGATTGGGGCATTTAGCCCATTTACATTCAGGGTAACTATTGAAAGGTATGAATTTAGTGACATTGTATTGCCTGTAAGGTGACTGTGACTGTATATTGTCTGTGTTCCTTTCTGGTCTATGCTGCTTTTAGGCTCTCTCTGCTTAGGAGGACCCCTTTCAATATTTCTTGGAGGGCTGGTTTCGTGTTTGCAAATTCCTTTCGTTTTTGTTTGTCCTGGAAGCTTTTTATCTCTCCTTCAATTTTCAATAACAGCCTAGCTGGATATAGTATTCTTAGCTGCATATTCTTCTCGTTTAGTGCTCTGAAGATATCATGCCAGTCCTTTCTGGCCTGCCACGTCTCTGTGGATAGGTCTGTTGCCAGTCTAATGTTTCTACCATTGTAGGTTACATATCTCTTCTCCTGAGCTGCTTTCAGGATTTTCTCTTTGTCTCTGAGACTCGTAAGTTTTACTATTAGATGTGGGGGTGTCGACCTATTTTTATTGATTTTGAGAGGGGTTCTCTGCGCTTCCTGAATTTTGATGCCTGTTTCCTTCCCCACATTAGGGAAGTTCTCTGCTATAATTTGCTCCAATATACCTTCTGCCCCTCTCTCTCTTTCTTCCTCCTCTGGGATCCCAATTATTCTAATGTTTCATCTTATCATATCGCTTATCTCTCGAATTCTGCCCTCGTGACCCAGTAGTTGTTTATCTCTTTTTCTCAGCTTCTTTATTTTTCATCATTTGGTCTTGTATCTCGCTAATTCTCTCTTCGGCCTCATTTGTCCTAGCAGTTAGTGCCCCCATTTTTTATTGCACCTCATTAATAGCCTTTTTGATTTCGACTTGGTTAGATTTTAGTTCTTTTATTTCTCCAGGAAGGGTTTCTCTAATAACCTCCATGCTTTTTTCAATCCCAGCTAGTATCTTTAAAATCATGATTCTGAACTCTAGGTCCGACATCGGACTAATGTCCATATTGAGTAGGTCCCTGGTAGATGGTACTACCTCTTGTTCTTTTTGTTGAGGTGATTTTTTTCGTCTTGTCATTTTGTCCAGAGGAGAATAGATGAATGAGAAAACAAAATGCTAACAGGATAACAACATCCCCAGAAAATATATTCTAAACAAATCAGAAAAGACCTGAGACCAGGGGAGAAGAAAGGGAAAGAAAGAAAAAAGAGAAAAAAAACCCCAAAAAGATAGAAACAGATGAAAACAGAACAAAAATAAAACAGAACATGATCATATATAATCAGGCTAGTGCAGAGATCAGTGCCACACACTAGATTTTGGGTGTATTTTGGTCTATTAGAAGAAAGTGCCTCCTAAAATTTTAAAGAAAGACTTATATATGTACAAAATAAGGGTTGATACAATGAAGGGATGGAATATGAATGTAAAGATGAAAATTATAAAAGATTATGTAAAAGGAATTGATAAGATAGGAAGTTGTTTGAAAAAAGAAAGAAGATTTAAAAAGAAAAGAAAAAACGGAGAGAATGCGATCAGGCAGGAGACTAGAACAAAGCCATACACTAGTGATTTAGGATATATTTTGATCTGTTATAAGAAACTGTACCTCAAAACTTTAGAGAGAACAACTTATATATATATGCGCCATAAATAAGGATAACTACCATGAAGGGACAGAATATGACTCTAAAAATGAAAAATAAAAATTCTTTAAAAGTGATTGATAAGATGCTGGTTGTAAAAGGGAAAAAGAAAAATTCAACAAAAAAGTTAAAAAAAATTAACTTTGAAAGACTAATGAATCACGGTAAAAAAGCCATGAATTCTATGTGCAGTATTCCCTTAGCGCTGGGGTTCTCCCGTTCTCATTGATCGGTGAACTTGGTCTTGGCTGGCTGTTCGTGTTGATCTTCTGGGGGAGGGACGTGTTGCCATGGTTCCCAAATATCTCTTCCGGAGGCGGAATTGCCCTGCCCTTGTCGGTCGGGACTAAGTAAGCTGCTTGGGTTTGCTCTCAGATGCTTTTGTTCCCTGCAAGCTTTCCCTATGGCTTTGGAGGACGAGAGTGAAAATGGGGGCCTCCAGTCTCCGCCCCAGAGGAGCGGAGAACTCAGGGCCCCACTCCTCAGAGCGCCCCCAGAGAAAAGCAGTCAATCACTGCCGTCTCCCCAGTCTCCGGCCGTACTCCGTGCTCACCTGGCCTGTGACCGAGCGTTTCTATCTCTGGCACCTGCTCGGTGTGGAGTCTCCAAACCCAGCCGATCCCTGCGGTGCGCTCTCCTGCCGCTCCTCCTGGAGGAGGAAGGGGAGTCTCCCCGGATCTGCCACTTGTTGGGTCCCTGCTGGAGGAGCAGTGGCCTGATTGTGTCGCCGATCACAGTTTATGGCAACCCCAAGCTGAGATCCCGCGCCTCGGCTCCGTCTCTGCAGCCGGCTTCCCCGCTCCGATACCTGGGAGCTCTGGTGCACTCAGGCACCCCCGGTCGTTCTGTGACCCCCGAGGGTCCTGAGACCACATTGTCCTGCAAGGGTTCCACCCCCCACTTAGCCACTGGAGCGACGTCCCTCAGCAGAGCTAACTTCTAAAAGTTCTGATTTTGTGCTCCGCGGCTCTATCACTTGCCAGAGTGGCCGATGGAGGGCCCCTCCCCCGCCGTCTATCCTCCCGAATATCGCCTCGGATTCACTTCTCCGCACGTCCTACCTTCCAGAAAGTGGTCGCTTTTCCGTTCAGAGAGTTGTTGCTATTCTTTTCTTCGATCTCCTGTTGAGTTCGTAGGTGTTCAGAATGGTTTGATCCCTATTCATCCCAATTCCTGAGACCAGATGAAATCCAGGTCTCCTACTCTTCCGCCATCTTGCTCCGCCCGCCCCCCACATTTGTTCTTTGGATTTGTATGTGTTCCTTTCTGAATTCTCCTGGTTTTTTTCTCCTTGGGCTTTACCTTGAAGACAGAATGATTCCTGTCCTTCATCTTTGGTCATCTTTTTTCCCCCATTTTCTCATATCACATGATTATGTCTCTGCACTAGGTAGATTTTCTCCAAGTGTAACATTGCTTTCATTTTACAAATTTAGGTTACATTTTACTGATGAAAGCTTGGTATTTAAAGAAAAGTTTGGGAGAAGCCCACAGGTAACACCATTTGCCCTTTTAAAAAGCTAATTAATTGCATTTATTTATAAGCTCTAGAAATAGGCTGTCTCTTCTGCATGTACTTTTTACATTGCAGAATTTGTGTTTAATTTCATCTTGGTTAAGACAGATGAGAATATTTGCCTGAATTTGTTCTTAGTCATATTTGGATAACATCACACTGCAGCATTTTATTGCCCTCAGCTGTCTGTGATCCCGAAAACATGCGTGTGACTGAAGCCCCAAAACACCCGATCTCTGAAGAACTGGAAACACCGGTAAAAGACAGCCACCTGATCCCTACACCTCAAGCCCCCAGTATTGCCTTCCCCCTAGCCAACCCACCAGTGGCCCCACACCCTCGAGAAAAGGTTACTTTATCCTTAGTGTGATGATACACCTTTTTGATATTACTGTTACGCTGCATTAAGAATTTCCTGATACCACCAGCAAGAGTTCACAAATGTTGAAACTGCATTTCTTTGCATGCTGTTATTTCTGTATTTGATAAGTCAAAGGACTAAAAATGTCACTTAAAACCATCTACCTGATTGATAGCCTCTTTACTGTTAATTTTTTCTAAAATAAAACTCTTCCATTTCAGATTATAACAATAGAGGAAACACATGAAGACTTAAAAAAACAGTATATATTCCAGTTGTCATCTCTGAATCCTCAAGAACGTATTGATTATTGTCATCTGATTGGAAAACTAGGTACAAGTATTTTAAGTTAAAAATGTAACCTTCCTATTCTCGGGGGGCGGAGCAAGATGGCGGAGGAGTAGGAGACCTGGATTTCGTCTGGTCTCAGGAATTCAGCTGAATAGGGATCAAACCATTCTGAACACCTACGAACTCAACAGGAGATCGAAGAGGAGAGTAGCAACAACTCTCTGAACAGAGAAGCGACAACTTACTGGAAGAGTCATATTTTATCCCTTCGTAGTAGTTACCCTTATTTTTGGCAAATATATATAAGTTGTTCTCTCTTTAAAATTTTGAGATACAGTTTCTTCTAACAGATAAAAATATACCCTAAATCCCTAGTGTATGGTTCTGTTCTAGTCTCCTGTCTGATCACATTCTCTACCTTTATTCTTTTTTTTTTAATCTTCTTTCTTTTTTCAAACAACTTCTTATCTTATCAAGTCCTTTTATAAAATATTTTATAATTTTTATCTTTACAGTCATCTTCTGTCCCTTCATTGTATCGACCCTTATTTTGTACATCTATGTCTTTCTTCCTTTAAAATTTTAGGAGGCACTTTTTTCTAACAGATCAAAATACGCCCAAAATCTAGTGTGTGGCACTGATCTATGCACTAGCCTGATCATATTTGATCACATTCTGCTTTTTTTGTATTGTTCTGTTTTTGTTTTTATCTTTTTTTTTTTCTCTCTCTCTTTCTTTTTTCTTTCTTTCCCTTTCTTTTCCCCTGGTTTCAGGTCTTTTCTGATTTGTATACAGTATATTTGCTGGGGACGTTGTAAACCTGTTAGCATTTTGTTCTCTCATTCATCTATTCTCCTCTGGACAAAATGACAAGTCGAAAAAAATCACCTCAGCAAAAAGAACAAGAGGTAGTACGGTCAGCCAGGGACCTACTCAATACGGACGTTAGTACGATGTCGGACCTAGAGTTCAGAATCATGACTTTAAAGATACTAGCTGGGCTTGAAGAAAGCGTGGAAGTTATTAGAGAAACCCTTTCTGGAGAAAGAAAAGAACTAAAATCTAACCAAGTCGAAATCAAAAAGGCTATTGATGAGGTGCAATCAAAAATGGGGGCACTAACTGCTAGGATAAATGAGGCAGAAGAGAGAATCAGTGATATAGAAGACCAAATGATGGAACGTAAAGAGGCTGAGAAAAAGAGGGAGAAACAACTACAGGATCACGAGGGCAGAATTCGAGAGATAAGTGATTCGATAAGACGAAACAACATTAGAATAATTGGGATCCCAGAAGAAGAAGAAAGAGAGAGAGGGGCAGAAGGTATATTGGAGCAAATAATAGCAGAGAACTTCCCTAATGTGAGGAAGGAAACAGGCATCAAAATCCAGGAGGCACAGAGAACCCCTCTCAAAATCAATAAAAATAGGTCAACACCCCGACATCTAATAGTAAAACTTACGAGTCTCACAGACAAAGAGAAAATCCTGAAAGCAGCTCGGGAGAAGAGATATGTAACCTACAAGGGTAAAAATATTAGATTGGCAACAGACCTATCCACAGAGACGTGGCAGGCCAGAAAGGACTGGCAAGATATCTTCAGAGCACTAAACGAGAAAAATATGCAGCCAAGAATACTATATCCAGCTAGGCTGTCATTGAAAACAGAAGGAGAGATAAAAAGCTTCCAGAACAAACAAAAACTAAAGGAATTTGCAAACACGAAACCAGCCCTCCAAGAAATATTGAAAGGGGTCCTCTAAGCAAAGAGAGAGCCTAAAAGCAGCAAAGATCAGAGAGGAACACAGACAACATACAGTAACAGTCACCCTACAGGCAATACAATGGCACTGAATTCATACCTTTCAATAGTTACCCTGAATGTAAATGGGCTCAATGCCCCAATCAAAAGACACAGGCTCTCAGATTGGATTAAAAAACAAGACCCATCCATATGCTGTCTGCAAGAGACTCATTTTAGACCCAAAGACACCCCCAGATTGAAAGTGAGGGGGTGGAAAACCATTTACCATGCTAATGGACACCAAAAGAAAGCTGGGGTGGCAATCCTTATATCAGACAAACTAGATTTTAAAACAAAGACTGTAATAAGAGATGAGGAAGGACACTATATCCTACTTAAAGGGTCTATCCAACAAGAAGACCTAACAATCGTAAATATCTATGCCCCGAACGTGGGAGCAGCCAATTATATAAGGCAATTAATAACAAAAGCAAAGAAACACATTGACAACAATACAATAATAGTGGGGGACTTTAACACCCCCCTGACTGAAATGGACAGATCCTCTAAGCAAAAGATCAACAAGGAAATAAAGACTTTCAATGACACACTGGACCAAATGGACTTCACAGACATATTCAGAACATTCCATCCCAAAGCAACGGAATACACATTCTTCCCTAGTGCCCATGGAACATTCTCCAGAATTGATCACATCCTAGGTCACAAATCAGGTCTCAACTGGTACCAAAAGATTGGGATCATTCCCTGCATGTTTTCAGACCACAGGGCTTTGAAACTAGAACTCAATCACAAGAGGAAAGTCGGAAAGAACTCAAATACATGGAGGCTAAAGAGCATCCTACTAAAGAATGAATGGGTCAACCAGGAAATTAAAGAAGAATTTAAAAAATTCACGGAAACCAATGAAAATGAAAACACAACTGTCCAAAATCTTTGGGATACAGCAAAGGCAGTCCTGAGAGGAAAGTATATAGCAATACAAGCCTTTCTCAAGAAACAAGAAAGGTCTCAAATACACAATCTAACCCTACACCTAAAGGAGCTGGGGAAAGAACAGCAAATAAAGCCTAAACCCAGCAGGAGAAGAGAAATAATAAAGATCACAGCAGAAATCAATGAAATAGAAACCAAAAGAACAGTAGAACAGATCAACGAAACTAGGAGCTGGTTCTTTGAAAGAATTAACAAGATTGATAAACCCCTGGCCAGACTGATCAAAAAGAAAAGAGAAATGTCCCAAATCAACAAAATCATGAATGAAAGAGGAGAGATCACAACCAACACCAAAGAAATAAAAACAATTATAAGAACACATTATGAGCAACTCTATGCCAGCAAATTAGATAACCTGGAAGAAATGGGTGCATTCCTAGAGATGTATCAACTACCAAAACTGAACCAGGAAGAAATAGAAAACCTGAATAGACCTATAACCACTAAGGAAATTGAAGCAGTCATCAAAAATCTCCCAAGAAACAAAAGCCCAGGGCCAGATGGCTTCCCAGGGGAATTCTATCAGACATTTAAAGAAGACTTAATACCTATTCTCCTGAAACTGTTCCAAAAAATAGAAATGGAAGGAAAACTGCCAAACTCATTTTATGAGGCCACCATTACCTTGATCCCAAAACCAGACAAAGATCCCATCAAAAAGGAGAATTACAGACCAATATCCTTGATGAACATGGATGCAAAAATTCTCACCAAAATACTAGCCAATAGGATCCAACAGTACATTAAAAGGATTATTCACCACGACCAAGTGGGATTTATCCCTGGGCTGCAAGGCTGGTTCAACATCCGCAAATCAATCAACGTGATACAATACATTAACAAAAGAAAGAACAAGAATCATATGATTCTCTCAATAGATGCAGAAAAAGCATTTGACAAAGTACAGCATCCTTTCTTGATCAAAACTCTTCAAAGTATAGGGATAGAGGGTACATACCTCAATATCATAAAAGCCATCTACGAAAAACCTACAGCGAATATCATTCTCAATGGGGAAAAGCTGAGAGCTTTTCCCCTAAGGTCAGGAACGCGGCAGGGATGTCCACTCTCACCACTGCTATTCAACATAGTATTAGAAGTCCTAGCCACAGCAATCAGACAACAAAAAGAAATCAAAGGCATCCAAATCGGCAAAGAGGAAGTCAAACTCTCACTCTTTGCAGATGATATGATACTGTATGTGGAAAACCCAAAAGACTCCACCCCAAAACTGCTAGAACTCACACAGGAATTCAGTCACGTAGCAGGCTATAAAATCAATGCACAGAAATCAGTGGCATTCCTATACACCAACAACAAGACAGAAGAGAGACAAATCAAGGAGTCGATCCCATTCACAATTGCACCCAAAAGCATAAGATACCTAGGAATAAGTTTAACCAAAGAGGCAAAGGATCTGTACTCAGAAAACTATAAAATACTCATGAAAGAAATTGAAGAAGACACAAAGAAATGGAAAAACGTTCCATGCTCATGGATTGGAAGAACCAACATTGTGAAGATGTCAATGCTACCTAGAGCAATCTACACATTCAATGCAATCCCCATCAAAATACCATCCATTTTTTTCAAAGAAATGGAACAAATAATCCTAAAATTTGTATGGAACCAGAAGAGACCCCGAATAGCCAGAGGAATCTTGAAAAAGAAAAGCAAAGCTGGCGGCATCACAATTCCGGACTTCCAGCTCTATTACAAAGCTGTCATCATCAAGACAGTATGGTACTGGCACAAAAACAGACACATAGATCAATGGAACAGAATCGAGAGCCCAGAAATGGACCCTCAACTCTATGGTCAACTTATCTTTGACAAAGCAGGAAAGAATGTCCAGTGGAAAAAAGACAGTCTCTTCAACAAATGGTGTTGGGAAAATTGGACAGCCACATGCAGAAGAATGAAACTGGATCATTTCCTTACACCACACACAAAAATAGACTCCAAATGGTTGAAAGACCTAATCGTGAGACAGGAGTCCATCCAAATCCTAAAGGAGAACACAGGTAACAACCTCTTCGACCTCAGCCGCAGCAACTTCTTCCTAGAAACATCACCAAAGGCACAGGAAGCCAGGGCAAAAATGAACTATTGGGATTTCATCAAGATAAAAAGCTTTTGCACAGCAAAAGAAACAGTCCACAAAACCAAAAGACAACCGACAGAATGGGAGAAAATATTTGCAAATGACATATCAGATAAAGGGCTAGTGTCCAAAATCTATAAAGAACTTATCAAACTCAACAACCAAAGAACAAATAATCCAATCAAGAAATGGGCAGAAGACATGAACAGACATTTTTCCAAAGAAGACATCCAAATGGCCAACAGGCACATGAAAAAGTGCTCCACATCGCTCGGCATCAGGGAAATCCAAATCAAAACCTCAATGAGATACCACCTCACACCCGTCAGAATGGCTAAAATTAACAAGTCAGGGAACGACAGATGTTGGCGGGGATGTGGAGAAAGGGGAACCCTCCTACACTGTTGGTGGGAATGCAAGCTGGTGCAACCCCTCTGGAAAACAGTATGGAGGTTCCTCAAACAGTTGAAATTAGAGCTACCGTTCGATCCAACAATCGCACTACTGGGTATTTACCCCAAAGATACAAATGTAGGGACCCGAAGGGGTACGTGCACCCCAATGTTTATAGCAGCAATGTCCACAATAGCCAAACTGTGGAAAGAGCCAAGATGTCCATCGACAGATGAATGGCTAAAGAAGAAGTGGTATATATACACAATGGAATATTATGCAGCCATCAAAAGGAATGAGATCTTGCCATTTGCAACGACGTGGATGGAACTGGAGGGTGTTATGCTGAGTGAAATAAGCCAATCAGAGAAAGACATGTATCATATGACCTCACTGATATGAGGAATTCTTAATCTCAGGAACAAACTGAGGGTTGCTGGAGTGGTCGGGGGTGGGAGGGATGGGGTGGCTGGGTGATGGACATTGGGGAAGATATGTGCTACGGTGAGCGCTGTGAGTTGTGTAAGACTGTTGAATCACAGATCTGTACTTCTGAAACAAATAACGCAACATATGTTAAGAAAAAAGAAAAAGAAGAAGATGGCAGGAGAGGAAGAATGAAGGGGAGTAAGTCAGAGGGGGAGACGAACCAGGAGAGATGACGGACTCTGAAAAACAAACTGAGGTTTCTGGAGGGGAGGAGGGTGGGGGGATGGGTTAGCCTGGTGATGGGTATTGAGGAGGGCACGTTCTGCATGGAGCACTGGGTGTTATGAACAAACAATGAATCATGGAACAGTACACCAAAACAAATTATGTAATATATGGTGATTAACATAACAATAAAAAATGAAAAAAAAAATGTAACCTTCCTTGGAAGTCAGTGTAGTTGATATCATTTGTAAGATGTACAAATTGAGAGAAAAAAGATGGGTGGGGCACCTGGCTGGCTCAGGTGGTAGAACACGCGATTCTTGATCTTGGGTTCATGAGTTTGGGTGTGAAGCCTACTTAAAAGATGGGTAACTTGTCTTAGGCAGTATGTATTGACTCAGCATTAGAACTTTGACTTTATATAGGTCTAAATCTAAAGTCACTGGGTCATAGGATTTAAACATTTAAAGATTTAAATTGAAACCAACCATTAAAATGATTTAAGAATCCCTTGTGCTGCCTTGGGCTTTTGTTCACTGATGAAATCATTGAAATTATAGACTTAAAATAAAACTACATTTTTGTAAAGTTGAAGGCACAGTAATACCCAGAGAGGAGCTCCTCCTTATGTAACATTCTTATTCCATTATTATCAGACTCTCCACCTGACATCATTCTGGAAGCAGCATACTAGACAGGTAACCTGGTGCTCTAAGCAGTACCGTCCAGTAGAAAGATAGCAAAAGCCACATGTTAAATTTTAAACTTAGTAGTAGCCACATTTTAAAAAGGAAAAAAATCGAGTGAAATTAATAAAGCATATATTTTATTTAACCTATACACAAAGTGTTATATTCAACATGTAATTAATATAAAATATCAATGAGATTTTACCCTTTTTTTTTTTCCTTACTAAGTTTTTGAAATCTCGGGTATATTTTGCACTTCTAGCACATCTCAATTTGGTCTGGCTGTGTTTCAGGTGTCTGATAGTCACATGTGGCTAGTGGCTACTGTATTGGACAAAGTAGCTCTATAGAGTTAGGGAAAGTATAGGAAGAGAACTCAGTCTGACAGCTTCATATAGAGGAAAACTTAAATAACGGTTATTTTTAATGACGGCCCTGAGTCAAGAAAAGATTAAATGTAACTTAGTGCTGTCCTTTTAAGAATGTGGAAAGCCATGATTTTTTTTTTTAAAGATTTCTGTCAAATACAGTCATACAGTTGAGAAGCTGTGTTTCTTGGAAACTGGACTCAATGTGGAACACTGTTTCCTGGTCACCCAATAAGTTAGAGTTAGAAATCAAAATTGTTCAACTTTACCTAGAGCTTTCAGAACAGAAGAAGCTGCTTCATGTGTCTGTCTCCTATATTTTGTTCCATCTCTGTAAACTCTGGACAAGAGTAATATCAACTAGCAGAAGACAGAAGAGAGGCAGATGAGGACAGACTGTGCTGGAACTGAGTCTGAATAGAAAGTTTTTGATAGTAAAATGCAAAGAGACCCTTCATTTTATAAATGAAGCAACTGTGGCCAACTGATTCACATAAATAGTCTATTATGTTGTCTGGATTACAGAATAAATCTGTTAAATAGAATTAGATCCCAATAGAATAGGGAATTTTCACCTTCTTGTTCTTTTGTCACTCCGATCCTGGGTGAGTTACTCTGTACTTGTGTCATCATGGGTAGATTACAGATAATACTAGTAATCTACCTTCATAGAGTTGTGAGGATTAAATGAGTTAATCCGGAGCACTTCCAACAGTCTCTGGTGTATACTATGTGCTCAAACAGTTGCCTCTCTTAGTCATCTGTAGAGCATGAATAGAGTTCAAATGTTTCATTGAATTCTTACAAAGTCTTTAATACAACTCTTTCTAACCCATAATCAGGTTAACTTCTAAAGTATAAATCAAAAATCAATCAATAAAAGCCATGCTTTACATAAGTTTATGCCTTCTTTCCTCAAAGTCAGGCATCGTACAGCTGTATCTGAGAAGAGGGTTCAGCTTCCACCCGCTGCTTCATCTCTATTTCCCTAGCGTGTGTGTTTTCCTTCTAAGCTTCTGCGTTGGGCTGCTGACCTTATTTCCACTCAAAAAATTTTCCTCTGCTTTTAGTCTGTAGGAGCCCCTTTTTGACTTCCATCTCCTTGATTACCCATTTTCAATGCTTGGAAATTGCAAAAGTAGTTGAGACTTAAGAAATATACTAACAGTAGTAAATGGCATCTATTTATATTCTGTTTTTATATCTTAATTGTAACAAACCAAGTGCAGACAAACAGGAAAGTTTGCATAAGGATTTAGTATTGAAATAGGAAAGAATTTTTGTTAATTAATTTAGATCTGATAATAGCATTAGGGCTGTATAAGAAAATTACCATGTATTTTAGAGATGCATACTGAATGGATAGGGGTAGAGTCACAGGATGTCTAGAACTCTTTTTTTTTAAGATTTTATTTATTTATTTGCCAGAGAGACAGTGAGAGAAGGAACACAAGCAGGGGGAGTGGGAGAGGGAGAGGGAGAAACAGGCTTCCTGCAGAGCAGAGAGCCTGATTATGGGGCTCGATCCCAGGACCTTGAGATCATGACCTGAACCGAAGGCAGATGCCCAACAACCGAGCCACCCAGGCGCCCTGGAACTTACTTTAAAATAGTTAAGCCCAAAGGGGGTATACTGAAATAAGGATGGCAAAATTTTGATAATTTAAGAATCAGTATGTTGGATTTCATTTTACTATTTTTCTATTTTAAATTTTCATTAAAAATATGGGGGGGGGGCACCTGGGTGGCTCAGCTGGTTAAGCGTCTGCCTTCGGCTCAGGTCATGATCCCGGGGTCCTGGGATCAAGTCCCACATCAGGCTCCCAGCTCAGCAGGGAGCCTGCTTCTCCCCCTGACCTTCTCCCCTCTCATGCTGTTTCTCTCTCTCTCTCAAATAAATAATTAAAATCTTTAAAAAAAAATTATGGGGGGCATGCCTGGGTGGCTCAGTTGGTTGGGCATCTGCCTTTGGCTCACATAATGATCCCAGGGGCCTGGGATCGAGTCCTGCATCGGGCTCCCTGCTCAGCGGGGAGTCTGCTTCTCCCTCTGCTGCCGCCCCCCCCGCGCTTGTGCTCTCTGTCTCTACCTACCTCTGACAAATAAAATATTTAATAAAAATAAAGTAAAAATATTATAGGGGTTAAGTGGCTGACTTTGGCCCAGGTCATGATCCCAGGGTCCTGCTTCTCCCTCTCCCTCTGCCTGCCGCTCCCCCTGCTTGTGCTCGCTGTCAAATCATCTTTAAAAAATACATATTTCTTATTTTATTTTATTATGTTAGTAAAAAAATATTTTAAAAAATGTATGTGAAGTAAAATAATTGTCAGTCAAGGTTTTTCAGTTTATTTGGTGCATTTTATTTATAAATAATTTCTATGCAGAGTTGACATGTCTTTCCTAGGAAGAAGTTAAGAATTCCAATCACGTATCAATTTTTCTCTACTTTAGGTGGATTAGTAATAGAGAAACAGTGCTTTGATCCCAATTGTACACACATTGTTGTGGGACATCCACTTCGAAACGAGAAGTATTTAGCCTCAGTGGCAGCTGGGAAATGGGTGCTTCATCGCTCCTACGTGGAAGCATGCCGGACTGCTGGACACTTCGTGCTGGTATGTATTCAAACTAACATGAAGAATCATTTTTCGTTAAAAGTAATTGTCCTAATTGATTCTAGTATCTACACTAACCATTCATATAATTGAAATAACCAAATATGACCAATTAGATTATACCAATTTTACAAGGTCCAGATTAACAGAGCAAAAAAATTTAGAGATCACAGACCCAGATTCTCAGTTATATGAGTTTTATTTAATTTTAATCTGGGCTTTTTTTTCCCCCTCTTTGGAATAACATTAGAAAACTTCAGGATTACTTCATTGTAAACTTTTTATCCTTACTGCCAGCCCATTAAATATTAAATTGTTTGGGGACGTGTGGGTGGCTCAGTCAGTTAAGCATCTGCCTTTGGTTCAGGTCATGATCGCAGGGTACCGGGATCAAGTCCCGCATTGGCTCCTTGTTCGGTGGGGAGCGTGCTTCTCCCTCAGCCCCTCCCCCCTGCTCATGCTCACACTCAGCTCGCTCTCCCTCTGACAAAATCTTTTTAAAAAAGAACATTTTTTTTTTAAATATTGTCTGAAATATTTTGGTCCCTAACTAACCATCACAGTAATATCTATCATGTAGTTTTTGAAGTTTTCAATCAAGATCCCTTAGGGATATGATTTCTTTGGACAGGTAATCAAGGTGTTAACACATACCTCCACTGAGAACATGTCCTTCTGTGAAGTTCATCTTAAAATGGATGAAGCCCAATAATCTATATATTACCAATTACTAAGGTGTAGTTACCTGTATTTCTTAGAAACGTATGCAGTATTTTTCTGATTTCTAATTAAAAGCCAGATATACTTGACCCTCCTATGAAGCCAAATTAATGTACATTTCTTTCCTCTATGTTCATAAACTGATGCTTATTTAGTGCTCTGTATTTATAACAACTGAATGTATAGCTTTTAACTCTTAAATGATCGTGGACTCCTTGAGGACATATTGTAGGACCAGATCCAAAGTTTATTCTACTAATTGTCTAGGAAGAAGACTATGAATGGGGAAGTAGTTCCATACTCGATGTTTTGACTGGAATCAATGTTCAGCAACGAAGACTAGCACTTGCAGCAATGAGATGGAGGAAAAAACTCCAGCAAAGACAAGAATCAGGCATCGTTGAGGTATTAACATATATATGGTGATATGAACGGCATTCAGTGTCATGACTATTACAGATTTTAATTTTAAGAGAATATGCTTATTAACAAAATAATAATTCTACTTGTCTTTTATGCTTTGTTGATATACTTAGTTTGGGCATTCTAAATTGGGCTTAATGTTAATTCCTAATTTTAATTATGATTACAAGGAAGATATATATAATGTTGATGGCTCTATTAAAAATATATGTGTAAATGGGGTGCCTGGGTGGCTCAGGCAGTTAGGCATCCAATTCTTGATTTTAACTCAGGTCATGATCTTAGGGTGATGAGATCAAGCCCTGCCATCGGACTCCTCGCTCAGCCTGGAGTTTGCTGGAGATTCTCTCCCTCTTCCTCTGCCTCTCTCCCCACTGTGCATGTGCACACTAGTGCACATACTGTCTCTTAAATACATAAATCTTTTATTATTATTATTTTTTTAAGATTTTGTTTATTTGACAGAGAGAGACACAGCCAGAGAGGGAACACAAGCAGGGGGAGTGGGAGGGAGAAGCAGACTCCCCGCTGAGCAGGGAGCCCAATGCGGGGCTCGATCCCAGGACACTGAGATCATGAGCTGAGCCGAAGGCAGATGCCTAACGACTGAGCCACCCAGGCACTCCCATAAGTCTTTTTTTTTTTAAAAGTAAAAAGACATAAAAATAATTTAAATATATGTGTAAAATGTGACCCATACTGTATTTCTTCCAAAGACTCTTCAGCATCTACCTTCAAGGGTTCTTAACATGGGATCCACAGACTCTCCCAAAGGAGTTGTAGATCACATTCAGGAAGGCTGTTTATACACTTTGGATGGGGCAGGGAATACATCCTTATTTTTACTAACCTCCAATTGAAAACATTTCCTTTTATTATAGAAGTCTAGGTAAAAATCACAGCACTATTAATAGTACTTGTGATTTTACCCCAACAGAAATAAGATATCTTTGCTTTGCATTATAATTCCAAGTATCTTGAGATACTGCTTATGTTCAATTTTTTTTCATTGAAATATAGTTGATGCACAGTGTTACATTAGTTTCAGGTATGTAACAGATTTGACAACAATTCATTATGCTCACCACAAGTGTAGCTACCATCTGTCTTTATACTTCAAAATTATAATAATCTATCCAGCCACCACTATTTATTTAATTCATTAATATAGAAGCACATCTGTCACAAATTTGTAAATATTTTATTTTTAATAAAATGGGTTTTTTTGTAATCCTTTACACTTTATGTTAAAACCAGTATTTTAAAACATTATTAATATAGCACAGAAATTACATTTCAATAAAGCTGTTTCTTTAAAAGAATTATTTAGAGAACGGATCCATAGGTTTCACTGGACTGTCAAAGGGGTCCATGGTTCACATAAAGGTTAGAAACCCAGGTTTTAAATAATCTTGTGCGATGTATTCTGAGTTCTCTCCTGTGTCCAAGCCCTTGTTAGCCTTAATTCCCTTCTTTTAGAGTAATTCCACTGGCTTTTGTTGTTATTCCCTAGTGAAATGTTTTATATTTCTAATTCACAAACATTTTCAAGAGAAATATAAGGAGGGCTTCATCTAATTTGAGAAGTTGTGCATTAAGTTCTACCCTGGATTAATTATAAGAAAAAATACAAGAAAAGGCTAAACAAAAGTCAAGTTGCTTTGTTTTCATGTTATTCATTAAAACATTTTCCTTCATTCTTCAAGTATTTATTGATGACCTACTGTGTGCCAAACACCATGGTTGTGTGTTTTCAGAATATTCTGACCAGAGACAATTACCACTGTGGCACTTGGTAAAGGTTATAAGATTATTTGTTGACATAAAACTAAATTTACAGATAAAATAATGTATTATTTGCATTTATTTCCCAAATAATTTCAACACTGATTATATTTTCATTTGTAGGGGGCATTTAGTGGGTGGAAAGTTATCTTATATGTTGACCAATCCCGAGAAGCAGGATTCAAACGCCTTCTTCAGTCAGGAGGAGCAAAGGTTTGTATTCAGTCAATTTACAGAATTTTTTACACAAATTATTTTTCAAACAAGGTTGCTATGATCAGTTCTTAATTTTCGGTACTTGGTGAGATGACAATCCTTAAGTACAGATGATACAGTTGAACTACTCTGGGAAACTGATAGCTTCTTATTTCTTATTTTTTCTTTAGGTACTACCTGGTCATTCTGTACCTTTATTTAAAGAAGCCACACATCTCTTTTCTGACTTCAATAAACTGAAACCAGATGACTCAGGGGTTAATATAGCAGAAGCTGCCACCCAAAATGTGTACTGCTTGAAAACAGAGTACATTGCTGATTATCTGATGCAGGTTTGTAAGATTTTGTCCTTGATCTCCTCATCACCAGAGATAGGCTTATATATATAGGGATGTGACCACACAGCAAAACCCTTGGCTTGTTTATTAATAGCATGTTTGGCTCCAGTTCGCTTTCATTTCATTCAGTTTCATTCTACTTTCTATAATAATGAGTACATATGTAAACATTTAGCTTGGAGTTAAATGAAGCAGGTATAAAAATCTAAGTACCTCTGGGCGCCTGGGTGGCTCAGATGGTTAAGTGACTGCCTTCGGCTCAGGTCATGATCCTGGAGTCCCGGGATCGAGTCCCACATCGGGCTCCCTGCTCAGCAGGGAGTCTGCTTCTCCCTCTGACCCTCCCCCGTCTCATGCTCTCTCTCTCTTTATCTCCTTCTCTCTCTCAAATAAATAAAATCTTAAAAAAAAATTAAAAAAAATCTAAGTACCTCTAAAAGTTTTAAAAGTGCCCTCTATAATGTTGGAATATTGCTGTTCACAAATAGCCTAAGTTTTGATTTGAATGAGCAAAGAAAAATCTTTCTGATGCCAGAACACCTAAAATGCCATCAGGAATCAGCAAGGTAGGATACATGATAATAAATGTCTCACTCCAA
Organism: Eumetopias jubatus; assembly: GCF_037043125.1. Classification (NCBI taxonomy): domain Eukaryota; kingdom Metazoa; phylum Chordata; class Mammalia; order Carnivora; family Otariidae; genus Eumetopias; species Eumetopias jubatus. The sequence continues at coordinate 297,505 of NW_028274810.1, forward strand.
AGGATTTCAAACATAATGGTATAGAAATAAGGGGAAGCCAAAACTTAGCCTGCTGTGTAATTTTTACTGTTTGTGTTTGGGAGTTGCTCAGGATATATAGAAAGAATGGCTAAAACATAAACAATAAAACCTTTGTCATAAAGCGGTGGGATGTACTGATTGGAATTGGTAAGCCAATACTAACTCCTAGAAACACCTAAATCACTTTTTTTAAAAACTCAAGTTTTTTTGTTCCCTGCTTTTCTCAGGGTTGTATTGTGTGTCAGACACTAGATTTCTGGAGGAATGCAGTGGGGGGAGTGGGCTGCTCTGTATTTCTACATCTGAGCTCATTATTTCCTACCTAGCTCTCAGAAGTAGAGAAAACAGAATACTTCTGTGGGGGCAAAGCAGTAGACTAGGGAAGGGAGAGTAGTGACTTCATGTTCAAGTTCATGGTCAAGATAAGCCAAGCACAAGTAAGGCTCTTGAGATAGGCCCACCCCAGTGTTCTGACCTCAGGTTAAATGCTGAGGGGGGGGCGGGGGGGAGCATTAATTAAAAAGCTGGGTGCAGTGGCTGCAGGGATCTTGGTGATGAAAGCCTTCAACATGTCCTTAGCCATACTGTTCCAATCTGGATGGTCACCGTCTACTTCTACAAACTGGTGTCATCCCAGGATCTCCATTCATCATCCTTTCTCTTCTCTGTTGGATCTCCTGTTTCTATATCCCATGTCATCCTGATCTGCTCTCATCTGGTTGAAGGTGTTCTTATAGTACCTTCTTGAGAAAGCACATGGGAGATAAACTGAGATTTTCTTTGTGTGAAAATTCTTTTTTTCTGTGATTGCATTTCTTTTATCGTTTAGATGGGCATCAAATTCTAGGTTGGAACCTATTTTCTCCTTAGACTTTTGATTGCTTATCTCCTTGCTTCTAGTGTTGCTGTTGAGTAGTTAAAGCCATTTTGATTCATAATCTGTTATATGTAACTAATCTAGTAGGAAGCTCTTTTTGTCCCTAGTTTTCTGAAATTTCAAAATGATAGGCTATCATGAGGGTCTCTTTTTATTATACTGCACATGGTAGGCCTCTTCTGGTTTGGTAACTTGTGTCTTTCAGTTCTGGGAAATCTTGAATTATTTCAATGATGATTTTTTTTCCCTCCACTTTCTGTTCTCTCTAGTACTTCTGCTACTTGTATATTGGATCTTCTTATTTCACCACTATTTTTATAATCTTCACTTTTTGAGAGGTTCCCTCAGTTCAGTCTTCTCCTTTTATCAGCTCTTCATTTTGCGATCATGTTTTTAATAATCAGGACCTTTTTAAAAGTTTTTTGAATTTACATTTTAATTTTTTAATATCTTTTTTGCTTCATAGATGTAATACCTTCTACTGGATCTCAGAGGATTTATTGATTTTTTTTTAACTTATTTCGGTATATTCTCTATCCACTAAACTGCATTTTCCTCTTTGTTTGGGTCTTTGTCTAAGCTGATTGGAAGTACTGAGCACACAGTTGGGTCTTGGCAGTTTTGATCCGGATGCAATAGTCTTTGTGGTCTAATTGTTGGGGACTGTCGTCTGGGTTCATACTTGCATATACTTCTTGAATTGTTTCAATTGCTCCAAAGAGGAATCTTCCAGTCTGCCTGAAGGAAGAATCTGGCCACCTTTTTTTTTTTTTTGAGATACAATGACATATGACATTAATTTCAGATGTTCAGCATAAGAGTTGTATGTATTCATGACTATATATGCAAAATTATCACCATACATAATGAGATTTTCTTTCTTATGATAAGAACTCCCAAGATTGAGTCTCTTCCAACTTTCAAATATACCATACAATATTAACAACTACAGTCACCATGTTGTATATTACATCCTCAGGGCTTATTTTATAACTGTAAGTTTGTACCTCTTGTTCACCCTTACCCATTTCCCCCAGCCCTCACACCCTGCATCTAGCAACCCCCAGTCAGTTCTTTGTATCTATCTCATTTGGGTTTTTTTTTATTTTTTTATTTTTTTAAGATTTTATTTATTTATTTGACAGAGAGCACACGAGCAGGGGGAGTGCAAGAGGGAGAAGCAGGCTCCTTACTGAGCAGGGAGCCCGATGCGGCAGTCAATCCCAGGATCCTGGGATCATGACCTGAGCCGAAGGCAGATGCTTAACTGACTGAGCCACCCAGGCACCCGTTTTTTATATTAGGTTCCACTTGTAAGTGAAATCATCTAGTATTTGTCTTTTTCTGACTTATTTCACTTTGCATCATGCCATCAAGGTCCATCCATGTTGCTGCAGTTGGCAGGGTTTCCTTGGCTGAAATATTTTTTTATGGCTGATTAATCCATTGTGTGTGTGTGTGTGAATTTTCTTTATCCATCTGTCAGTGGACACTCAGGTTTTCATATCTTAGCTATGGTAAATAATGCTGCAGTGAACATAGGAGAGCAGATATCTTTTTGAATTAATGTTTTTATTTCTTTTGGATAAATACATAGAGGTTGGAACTGTTGAATCATAAGGTAGTTCCTTTTTTTTAAGATTGTATTTAACACAGTGTTATTAGTTTCAGGTGTGCAATATAATGATTCAACAATTGCTCAGTGCTCATCGAACTAAGTGTACTCTTAAGGTAGTTATATTTTTAATTTTTTGAGGAAAAAAAAATAATGGCTGCATCAGTTTACATTCCCACCAGAAGTACACAAGAGTTCTCGTTTCTCCATATCCTCATCAACACTTGTCTTTTTGATAACAGCTATTCCAACATGTGTTAGGTAATATCTTGTTATGATTTTGATTTGCGTTTCTTTGATGATTAGTGACGTTGAGCACCTTTTCGTATACCTGTTGACCATCTGTGTCTTTGGGGAAATGTCTATTCAGATCTCTGCCCATTTTTTAATCACATGGTTTGGGATATTAACCCCTATCCGATAGATGATTTGCAAATATTTTCTCCCTTTCTTAGGTTGCCTTTCCTTTTGCTGATGGTGTCCTTTACTATGCATGAGCTTTTTAATTTGATGTCTCCCCACATGTTAATTTTTGCTTGTGTTTCTTTTCATTTTGGTGTGAAATCCAAAAAATTTTTACCAAGACCAATGTCAGAGAGCTCATGACGTATATTTTCTTTTAGTTTTATAGTTTCATGTCTTTCATCCGAATCTTTAATCCATTTTGAGTTTATTTTTGTGTATGGTATAAGATAGTGGTCCTGTTTCAGTCTTTTGCATGTAGCTGTCTAGTTTTTCCAACACCATTTATTGAAGAAACTGTCCTTTTCCTTTTGTATGTTCTTGGCTCCTTTGTAATTGATCGAGTATGCCTGGGTTTATTTCAGGGTTTTCTGTTCTGTTCTCTTGATCTGTGTGTCTGTGTATGTGGTAGTACCATACTGTTTGGTTACCATAGTTTTGTAATACAGTTTAAAATCAGGGAGCATGATGCCTCCAGCTTTGTTCTCCTTTCTCAAGATTGCTTTGGCTAGGGGCGCCTGAGTGGCTCAGTCATTAAGCGTCTGCCTTCGGCTCAGGTCATGATCCCAGGGTCCTGGGATCGAGCCCCGCATCAGGCTCCCTGCTCCACGGGAAGCCTGCTTCTCCCTTTCCCGCTCCCTCTGCTTGTGTTCCCTCTCTCGCTGTGTCTCTCTGTCAAAAAATAAATAACTCTTAAAAAAAAAAAAAGATTGCTTTGGCTATTTGGAGTCTTTGTGATTCCATACAAACTTTAGGATTGTTAGTTCTATTTCTAGAAAAAATGCCATTGAAATTTTGATAGGGATTGCATTGAATCTGTGGGTTGCTTTGGGTAGTGTGGACATTTTAATAGTGTTAATTTTTCCAGTCCATGAGCATGGAATATCTTTCCATTTATTTGTGTCATCTTCTATTTCATCAGTGTTGCCTAGTTTTCTTTTTTTTAAGATTTTATTTATTTGACAGAGAGAGAAATAGCAAGAACAGGAACACAAGCAGGGGGAGTGGGAGAGGGAGAAGCAGGCTTCCCGCCGAGCAGGCAGCCCAATGCAAGGCTCAATCCCAGGACCTGAGCCGAAGGTAGACGCTTAAGACTGAGCCACCGAGGCGCCCCAATGTTGTCTAGTTTTCAATGTACAAGTCTTTTATCTCCTTGATTAAATTTGTCCCTATTTTATTCTTGATGCAATTGTAAATGGAATTTTCCTTTATATTTGAAATGGCTTTCTTTTAAAAAGGGTATCGTTGGGTTTTTTTTATTCTTTAGACTGTTTAGTCCATCGTGTAATTATTGATATGATTGGATTTAGGGTTTTTTTTTTTTTTTTGCAGTTTTCAATTTGTCTTTGTTCCTGTGTTCTTTCTTTCTTGCCTTTTTTGTTGGAGGCAGGGTGTGTTTTGCTCTATGGATTATAATATACTTAACTTTTTATAGTCTAGCTAAAATGATATTGTGCCACTTCACATGGAATGTAGAAATCTTACACTCATATAGGTTCCTTTACTTCCCCTATCCTTTAAACCAGGGGCCAATAAACTGTAGCCCACAGGCCAAACCCTCTCCACTGCCTGTGTTACAAAGTTTTACTGGAACACAGCTCCATTCACTCATTTACATGTTCTCTCTTCTGCTTTTGCAGTGCAACACTGGGCTGAGTAATTGCAACAGAGACCATCTCTCCCACACAGCCTGAAATATTTAGTGTCCGGTCCTTCAACGTAAAGCAGGGGCCAGCAAACTTTCTGTAGACTTGTATATTTTCCCTTGTCTCTTACAGCTCCACAGAACAGTGTTCTGCCATAAAACAAAACTTGCTTAAACGGTCCTATGTATTTTGAGGAAATTAAAAGGAAAAATACAGTCTTATATTTATCCTATCTGGTATCAGTTTTCCTTCAGCCCAAAACTTTGATTTGTAGTATAAGTCTGATGGGACCAATTCTAGTTTTCTTTTATTTGAGAGTGTCTATTTTACCATTATGCCTGAAGGATCTTTTTGTAGGGCATAGGATTTAGGGTTGATAGTGTTTTTTACTAACGACTCCACTTTCTGCTGGCCTCCGTTATTTCTGAGAAGTCAGTGGTAATTTGATTTCTTCTCCTGTATGCAGTGCAGTGTCTCATTTTTTCTTCTGGCTGTTTCATCTTTGATTTTCACCATTTATGATACTTCCAGGTGTAGTTTCTTTATATTAATCCTGCTTTTTCTGCAGAGCTTCTTCAATCTGTAAATTTCTCTCTTTCACCAAACTTGAGAAATTTTGACAATTACTTCTCCATTCTTTCCTGTCTATATGGGAATTTAATCACTCGTACCTTTTGATATTGTCCCACAGGTCCCTCCCTCAGGTCCTTCAGGCCATATTTACTTTCTGTGTTTTCTGATTGACTAATTCCTATTTATTACTTCACTGATTTTTTTCCTGTTATTTTCATTCTAAAGGCTCTTACAGGAGATTTTCTTATTTAGATATTAAATTTTTTTATATCTAGAATCAGCTCTTTTTTATGGTTTCTATTTTTCTACTTTTTCATTTCACTCATTTCAAGGATAAGAGCTGCTTTGGTATCATTGTCTACTATTTCCAACATCGGGGTCATGAGCAAGACTGCTTTTATTTTGAGGTAATCGGTAGCTTTACATGCAATTGTAAGAAATAATAGTTTCCCCCAGGGGATGATATCTTGCAACAATATAAGACAGTATTACAGCCAGGATATTGACCTGATGCAATCCAAACTTATTCCGATTTCCCCACTTTTTTTTAAGATTTTATTTATTTGAGAGAGAGAGAATGAGAGAGAGCACGAGGGGGAAGAGGGTCAGAGGGAGAAGCAGACTCCCTGCTGAGCAGGAAGCCCGATGTGGGACTCGATCCCAGGACTCTGGGATCATGACCTGAGCCGAAGGCAGTCGCCTAACCAACTGAGCCACCCAGGCGCCCCCAATTTCCCCACTTCTGCTTCATGTGTCTGCCACCACAGTCAAGATACAGAACAATCTATCGCTACAGCAATCATTCATTTTGCCTTTTTTTTTTTTAACTACACCCACCTCCTTCCCTTCATTCTCTTCTCCCAGCGGTCTCTTACACCTGTCAACCACTAATCTGTTGTCAGTGTCTTTAAATCTTAAATGGAATCAATATAGTGTGTAATCTTTTCGGATTGGCTTTTTTTTTTTTTTAAGATTTCATCTATTTATTTGACAGAGAGAGAGCAGGAACACAAGCAGGGGGAGTGGGAGAGAGAGAAGCAGGCCTCCCGTTGAGCAGGGAGCCTGATGTGGGATTCGATCCCGGGACTCCAGGATCATGACCTGAGCCGGAGGCAGACACTTAACGACTGAGCCACCCAGGCGCCCCGGCTTTTTTTTTTAGCAAGATTCCCTTCGGAATCATTCAGGTGTTGCTTGTATCAGTGATTTTATTACTTTTTATTGAACATTTGAGATCTACAGCTTAACCATTAGCCTATTGAAGGACATCTGGGTTGTTTCTACTTTGGGGCTATTATGACTAAAGCTGCTATGAACATTTTTTTGCACATATTTTATGTGGAAATAAGATTTCATTGCATTGGGATAAATTCCTAAGTGTGTTTCCAGAGTGGTCATATTTTACATTCCTACCACTGTTATAAGTGATCGTTTTTCTGTATCCTTATTGGCATTTGTCACTTTTTTTTAGCCATTTCAGTTGGTATGTAGTAATCTCTCATTGTGGTTTTAATTTGCAGTTCCATAATGGCTAGTCAAGAGTGAATGCCTTTGGTGTGCTTCATAAATGTCATGAGGTGTGAGGTTTTCACAGAAGGTGTGAAGTTTAGGTCACTCAGAATGTCCAATTGCTCCACCGTAAAAGAACTGTCCTCCACTTAGTTGCTTTTACACCTTGGTCAAAATTCAGTTTGGCATATGTTGGGGGTCTATTGATCTAGGTCTTTCCCTCTGCAATAGCATCTTTCTTCTTATATCTGATATTAGGTAGCGATTCCTCTTTACTCTTCTTTTTCAAGATCCTTTTAGCTTTTCTAGGGCCTATACCTTTTAAGTTTTTAAATAAGCTTATCTATATGCCTATGAAAACATCTTGCTACGATTTTGATAGGAATCACATTAAACCTACAGATCAATTTAAGTGAATTGACATCTTCACTATGTTCAGTCTTTCAGTCCATGAATACAGCATATTTAAGTCGTCTTTGATTTCCTTCATGAACATTTTGTAATTTTCAATACATATAAGTTTTAGATCTTTATTGGGTTTTTGGATTCTGATTGTTTTTTCTTGAGAATGGGTCATGTTCTTCAGATGTGGAGTAATTTGCATGCGTCTAAGTTGTAAAAACTAGATTCTGTTACGTTCCTTAGGGAATGCCATTCTGTTTGCTTACCAGGCACCTCTTGCAGTGAGTGCGGGATCAAAGCTTTAGCCTTACTTGAGCCGCCTCTGCGCATCCATGGTGAGAGGGCAAAGATTTGGGCAGATTTCATACCCGAGTGTGAGGCTTCCCCTGCTCCCTCCTGGGATTTCCCACCTCATTTTCCAGTGGCTGTGGTTTCAGGCCATTACTACATGTTTTCTGTTGTGACTTGGCCCTCATAATACCGACTTCTCCTTACAACAAAAACAAAAATGAAGAGAAATTCACTCCCTACCCAGTGTCAACCCCTTTGGTATTTGCCTGATCTCATTTCCTCTCCAGTGTCTTGGGGTAGTTGCTTTTAACATATTTGGGTCGGAAGTTGTCATCCAGGGAAGAGTTGAATCAAAAGGCACTTACTCAGTATTTTATGGTGATGCATTTTCATGTTTTCCAGTCTGCCATCTTGCTAGAAAATTTTTATCACACTTTTAATGAGGGAAAGGTCGTTTTGGGTTGGAATATGGTTGTGAGGAAGAGAATTTTAAGGGTTTTAGAGGCAATGTATGAATTTTGGCTTTAACTCCTGCTAGTTATATGTTATTTAACCTTTTTTTATCTTATCTGTAAAATAAAAAAACACCTACCTCACATGTTTAAATATTTTTAAAAATCGACACTAAGTATAAGGTGTCACTTCTTAACCATACCTTTTTACAAATGAAACCATTATCAAGATCTGAGCTGGCCCCATTCCACCTGAGCTATAAATCTATTTTTCTGATAAAAGGTGAGATTTTGTCACACAGGTTCTGTTCCCTAAATGTGATAAGTGCTAAGTAGCATACCTTAAAAGACAAATCTCAAGTTTTTTCTGGTTCAAAAGCACAGTCAAGGAAAAATGAACAGTGTTTTTCCCTTTTATAGGAATCCCCTCCTCAAGTAGAAAATTACTGTCTGCCAGAAGCGATTTCATTTCTTCCGAATAATAAGGAACCTGGGCCTGGATTATCACAGAAGAGGAAAGCTCCTACAGAGAAAAATAAAATCAAACGACCTAGAGTAAACTAATCATGTTTACTCTTTAGTCACCAAACATTAGTATTTTAATTATAAAGCCTGAATGTTACTGTCTTGGATTTGCATAGTAATTTAAAGACAAGCGGCTGTAGAAGAATTCAGCTTCAGAGTATAATGATGACCTTGCTTGTAGTTAGTTTTTAACACCTGAAATTTTAACCACTGAAATATTAACTTTTACCTGAAATAACAAAACAGATCCTCAGCCATCTTGTCATTAAACCACATTGAAGTGTGTATGGGGCTGTTTATTTAATATCCGAGGCTGTAGCTTAGTGGAAGTTTTAGTAAGGTGATGGATTTTACTTTAAAATGCCAGCTTTAATTCGTAACAATAAGGAAGTTATCAACTGGGATTTTTTTCATGTTTTCCCTGATTCTTCTCACCCCTTTCCCTCTTTTTAACAGGAGCCTGAGTACAAGGTTTGAGGAACTGAGGCTTTAAACTTAAATATGTGAGTGTATATATGTATATGCATGTTTGTACAGATCTCCATGATGTTTGCCAAGTTTGGGTGCCAAAACTTGGAAAATAATAAATAAAAGTGACTCAAATTAGTTAAGTTTTTAAATGCAAAGCATTTTGGTGTCCATTCTCTTTTTGAAGCAATAAATGATTTGTAAAATATAGCTTAAAAAAGAAATTGCTGGGGCACCGGAGTTGTGCAGGTGGTTGAACATCCGACTCTTGGTTTCAGCTCGGGTGGCTCAGGTCATGGGATCAAGTCCCAGGTCGGGCTCCGGGCTGAGCTCGGAGTCTGCCTGGATTCCCTGTCCCTCTCCCTCAGCCCCCTCCCTCCCTAAAATAACTTTTTAAACTCAAAAATCGCTAGTTATATTTCTGATGTTTGTTACTTATGTAGGCTATTATATTAGTGGGTTAAAACCCTTTTATTGGAACTACAAGATTGCATTAGCCTGTATTAATCTAAACCTAAACACCAAATGCTACATGTGTTACCACAGTCCTCTAAATGTAAAGCTACCTCATTTTGCTGAAAGGAAGAACCAGAATCAGAACTATGATTTTGATGTAAATGGCCCCATTTCATAATGACTCTTGAAAGGCAAACTCAAATGGTGAAGGGTGGAAGTTCTTATCCTAGACACAAAACCCCTCAAGTTTTTTATCGGGTCTTCCTCTGAATGGAGGGAAATAGAGGGGGTTATCCCGGCCCTTCAGTTTTTGGCTTTGAACTAAATTCACAGCTCAGGTCAAAAATTCCTACACAGCCAAAGAGATAGCATTGTCGTGTAACCATGCCCCTCCCCAAACAGAAACCCCGACCTGGTTTTATGGGGGCCATTTTGTGTGAGTAGAGTCTTTTCACTCTTTTCCCTGGCAGCTTGTGGCAAGTTTCCCCAAATTTCATCCCTTAGATTCTTTGCAATAGTCACTACTGTTCAAAACAACTTCACGAGTGCTCTGTGAAAGTAAATGTTAGATCCTCTTTGTCCCTAGCCCAGATAAAATTACATAATGTACCATTTTCTTTTCTGCCAAGATTATGAACTGTTTTTCCAGTCAGTTCTTAAACATAGTTTATAAATTTAAGAGTCCAGATTTCACCTGCTCCTCCTGATTCTCCAGACTCTGTCAGCCATTTCCGCTTTGGCTTCCACTCTCAGACTCTAGATGCCCTAATGCCAGCAAGGCCTTACACGCAAGTAGTTCTAAGCACAGGAAGTTCTCTCATTTAGGAAGGCACAAAAGCTTTCCTTGATTACTCTTAGTTTCTCCTCAGAATTGCTCTAGTATTTTAATGTGGCACTTAAATTAGAAGCAGGGGTCCAAGGCGCGTCTGGACGCAACACCTCTTTCCTGAGGCCAGGCCGTCTGGCCCTGTGTGCGTTTAGTCCGAACTGCCATCGGCCTAACGCCAAGGAACCAAACGTTAGAGGCCCCGAGCCTTCGCCACGAACGCCCTTCCTGAGCGCACACTTCACCTGTGGGGTGTTTGTGTGAAAGCATGAGCGATAGAACTTAAACGTGACTCTGACCGACAAACAGGCCTGTAAGGAAGGCTGCTGTCTCGACCCCTCTCTTGTGTGAGGAGGTTAGCACTGCTATCCCCTGTGGGCCTGCCTGGAGACCCAGGTACCTAAGCCCTAGCACGGAGAAGCCAGGCTGTAGAGTGACCGAACCCTAGCTAACAGCAGTGGAGAAGGAACGTGCTGTAGACAGCATCACGGTTGCGGAGGGTGGCAACACTTTCAGTGTGTCTGCGTGAGGGCCTAGGAAAAGATTCCCTTGAATCACAGGGCGAGAGAAACGGCTTCGCGGAGAGGCACCGCTCGCATCAGCTCTAGGGTCACGAAGCTAGCCTTCCACCGGCACGGGTGCGTGAAGCCCTGAATTCCAGGCACCTCCATCGACGGCAGAAATCTGGGCAGATACCGTGCCTTAAGCTCCCGCCGGTCACTGCCTTAGAGGGCGCGCTCTATTGTTACTGGGGCTGAGAGCTCTGGGAACGGCCTCCCTAAAGCCCAACCGAGCGAGCAAGAGCCCGGGGCCGAAGACACGCCTCTTGGCTCGGCTCTTGTTGCTGGGCCCAGGACCGTTGCCCCGTGTGCGAGTGCAGGCCTCAAAACCAGCCCCTGACTGTCAGGAACCACACTGGAGAGCGTCCTGGCTCCAGCCGGGACAGCCGTTGCTCAGGGTGGAAACATTCTGCCTTGTGCCTGCGGCCGTGCGCTGCCAGCTAGTCCCAGACCATTTTCGGAGTGAGACTCAGGGGGCGGCAGAAGGCAGAACACGGCCCCCCGCTTGGTTCGTGAAACCGGGCCTCCGGCCCCACTTGGGCATGCAAGTCTCATTGCTAGCGGACGAACGCAAAGCAAACACAGTGTAGAGAATCCGTGCTGTAGCTGTCGCCGACCTCTCTGCGGGAGGAGGCAGCGTACGGTGTCCGGGTGCGAGAGCCTTGGGAACGGGTTCCATGCGCCAAAGCCAGGTGAGAAACAGGCCGTTGCGGAAGGCACCTATCGGCTCTGCTCCTGCTACCCGGTCCAGGTACCTGTACACTGCTCCCCGTGGCTCGGGAACTCTCGCCGCTCAACCCTGACTTGGAAGAAAGCAGCCTGGAAACCAGCACAGCTGTAGCTCCCGTCCCCTCTCCACGGGGCGCGGCCACCGGTTCAACCGTGCTTGTGTGCCCAGCTGCGGAGTGGGTCCCAGCGGAATTCCAGGGAGAAAGAAGCAGGGGTCCAAGGCGCCTCTGGACGCAACAGCTCTTTCCTGAGGCCAGGCCGTCTGTCCCTGTGTGCTTTTAGTCCAAAGTGCCATCCGCCTAACGCCAAGGAACCAAAGGCTAGAGGCCCCGAGCCTCCGCCACGAACGCCCTTCCTGAGCGCACACTTCACCTGTGGGGTGTTTGTGTGAAAGCATGAGCGATGGAACCTAAACGTGACTCTGACCGAGACACAGGCCTGTAAGGAAGGCTGCTGTCTCGACCCCTCTATTGTGTGAGGAGGTTAGCACTGCTATCCCCTGTGGGCCTGCCTGTCGACCTAGGTACCTAGGTACCTAACTAAGCACTAGCAAGGAGAAGCCAGGGTGTAATGTGACCGAAACTAGCTAACAGCAGTGGAGAGGGACCGTGCTGTAGACAGCATCTCGGTTGCGGAAGGTGGCAACACTTTCAGTGTGTCTGCGTGAGGGCCTAGGGAACGATGCCCTTGAATCACAGGGCGAGAGAAACGGCTTCGCGCAGAGGCACCGCTCGCATCAGCTCTAGGGTCACGAAGCTAGCCTTCCCCCGGCACGGGTGTGTGGAGTCCTGAGTTCCAGGCACCACCGTCGAAGGCAGAAATCTGGGCAGATACCGTGCCTTAAGCTCCCGCCGGCCACTGGGTTAGAGGGCGCGCTCTACTGTGTCCTGTGGCTGAGAGCTCTGGGAACGGCCTCCCTAAAGCCCAACCGAGCGAGCTAGAGCCCGGGGCCGAAGACACGCCTCTTGCCTCGGCTCTTGTTGCTGGGCCCAGGACCTTTGCCCCGTGTGCGTGTGCAGGCCCCCAAACCAGCCCCTGACTGGCAGGAACCACACTGGAGAGCATCCGGGCTCCAGCCGGGACAGCCGTTGCTCAGGGTGAAAGCATTCTGCCGTGTGCCTGCGGCCGTGCGTTGCCAGCGGTTCCCAGACCATTTTCGGAGTGAGACTCAGGCGGCGGCAGAAGGCAGAACACGGCCCCCCGCTCCGTTCGTGAAGCCGGGCTTGCGGCCCCGCTTTGGCATGAGAGTCTCATTGCTAGCGGACGAACGCGAAGCAAACACAGTGCAGAGAATTTGTGCTGTAGCTGCCGCCGACATCTCTGCGGGAGGAGGCAGTGTACGGTGTGCGGGCGCGAGAGCCTGGGGAACGGGTTCCATGCGCCAAAGCCAGGGGAGAAACAGGCCGTTGCGGAAGGCACCTATCGGCTCAGCTCCTGCTACCCGGTGCAGGTACCTCTACACTGCTCCCCGTGGCTCGGGAACTCTCGCCGCTCAACCCTGACTTGGAAGAAAGCAACCTGGAAACCAGCACAGCTGTAGCTCCCGTCCCCTCTCCATGGGGCGCGGTCCCCTGTTCAACCGTGCTTGTGTGCCCAGCCGGGGAGTGGATTCCAGCGGAATTTCAAGGGAGAAAATAGCAGGGGTCCAAGGCGCCTCTGGACGCAACACCTCTTTCCTGAGGCTAGGCCGTCTGGCCCTGTGTGCGTTTAGTCCGAACTGTCATCCGCCTACCGCCAAGGAACCAAACGTTAGAGGCCCCGAGCCTCCGCCACGAACGCCCTTCTTGAGCGCACACTTCACCTGTGGGGTGTTTGAGTGAAAGCATGAGCGATGGAACGTAAACGTGACGCTGACCGAGAAACAGGCCTGTAAGGAAGGCTGTCTCTCGACCCCTCTCTTGTGTGAGGAGGTGAGCAGTGCTCTCCTCTGTGGGCCTGCCTGGAGAGCTAGGTACCTAAGCACTAGCACGGAGAAGCCAGGCTGTAGAGTGACCGAACAGTAGCTAACAGCAGTGGAGAGGGACCGTGCTCTAGACACCATCACGGTTCCGGACGGTGGCAGCACTTTCAGTGTGTCCGCGTGAGTGCCTAGGAAACTATTCCCCTGAAACACAGGGCGAGAGAAACGGATTCGCGCAGAGGCACCTCTTGCACCAGCTCTAGTGTCACGAAGCTAGCCTTCCCCCGGCACGGGTGCGTGGAGCCCTGAGGTCCAGGCTCTTCCTTCGGACGCAGAAATCTGGGCAGATACCGTGGCTTAAGCTTCCACCGGTCACTGGGTTAGAGGGCGCGCTCTACTGTGTCCTGTGGCTGAGAGCTGTGGGAACGGCCTCCCTAAAGGCCACCCGAGCGAGCAAGTGGCCGGGGCCGAAGACACGCCTCTTGGCTCGGCTCTTGGTGCTGGGCCCAGGACCGTTGCCCCGTGTGCGTGTGCAGGCCCCCGAGCGAGCAAGTGGCCGGGGCCGAAGACACGCCTCTTGGCTCGGCTCTTGGTGCTGGGGCCAGGACCGTTGTCCCGTGTGCGAGTGCAGGCCGCAAAACCAGTCCCTGACTGGCAGAAACCACACTGGAGAGCATCCTGGCTCCAGCCGGAACAGCCGTTGCTGAGGGTGGAAGCATTCTGCCGTGTGCCAGCGGCCGTGCGCTGCCAGCAAGTCCCAGACCTTTTTCGGAGTGAGACTCAGGCGGCGGCAGAAGGCAGAACACGGCCCCCCGCTTGGTTCGTGAAGCCAGGCCTGCGGCCCTGCCTTGGCATGCCAGTCTCATTGCTAGCGGACGAACGTGAAGCAAACACAGTGTAGAGAATCCGTGCTGTAGCGGCCGCCGACCTCTCTGCTAGAGGAGGCAATGTACAATGTCCGTGCGCGAGAGCCTGGGGAACGGTTTCCATACGCCAAAGCCAGGTGAGAAACAGGCCGTTGTGGATGGCACCTCACGGCTCAGCTCTTGCTACCAGGAGCTGCTACCTCTACACTGTTCCCCGTGGCTCGGGAACTCTCGCCGCTCAAGCCTGACTTGGAAGAAAGCAGACTGGAAACCAGCACAGCTGTAGCTCCCGTCCGCTGTCCACAGGGTGCGGCCACCTCTTCAACTGTGCTTGTGTGCCCAGCTGGGTAGTGGGTCCCTGCGGAATTCCAAGGGAGAAAGAAGCAGGGGCCCAACGCGCCTCTGGACGGAACACCTCTTTCCTGAGGCCAGGCCGTCTGGCCCTGTGTGCGTTTAGTCCGAACTGCCATCCGCCTAATGCCAAGGAACCAAACGCTAGAGGCCCCGAGCCTACCCCACGAACGCCCTTCCTGAGCGCACACTTCACCTGTGGGGTGTTTGTGTGCAAGCATGAGCGATGGAACCTAAATGTGACTCTGACCGAAAAACAGGCCTGTAAGGAAGGCTGCTGTCTCGACCCCTCTATTGTGTGAGGAGGTTAGAACTGCTCTCCCCTGTGGGCCTGCCTGGAGACCTAGGTACCTAGGTACCTAACTAAGCACTAGCTCGGAGAAGCTAGGCTGTAAGGTGACCGAAAACCAGCTAACAGCAGTGGAGAGGGACCGTGCTGTAGACAGCATCACAGTTGCGGAGGGTGGCAACACTTTCAGTGTGTCTGCGTGAGGGCCTAGGAAAAGATTCCCTTGAATCACAGGGCGAGAGAATCGGCTTCGCGGAGAGGCACCGCTCGCATCAGCTCTAGGGTCACGAAGCTAGCCTTCCACCGGCACGGGTGCGTGAAGCCCTGAATTCCAGGCACCTCCATCGACGGCAGAAATCTGGGCAGATACCGTGCCTTAAGCTCCCGCCGGTCACTGCCTTAGAGGGCGCGCTCTATTGTTACTGGGGCTGAGAGCTCTGGGAACGGCCTCCATAAAGCCCAACCGAGCGAGCAAGAGCCCGGGGCCGAAGACACGCCTCTTGGCTCGGCTCTTGTTGCTGGGCCCAGGACCGTTGCCCCGTGTGCGAGTGCAGGCCTCAAAACCAGCCCCTGACTGTCAGGAACCACACTGGAGAGCGTCCTGGCTCCAGCCGGGACAGCCGTTGCTCAGGGTGGAAACATTCTGCCTTGTGCCTGCGGCCGTGCGCTGCCAGCTAGTCCGAGACCATTTTCGGAGTGAGACTCAGGGGGCGGCAGAAGGCAGAACACGGCCCCCCGCTTGGTTCGTGAAACCGGGCCTCCGGCCCCACTTGGGCATGCAAGTCTCATTGCTAGCGGACGAACGCGAAGCAAACACAGTGTAGAGAATCCGTGCTGTAGCTGTCGCCGACCTCTCTGCGGGAGGAGGCAGCGTACGGTGTCCGGGCGCGAGAGCCTTGGGAACGGGTTCCATGCGCCAAAGCCAGGTGAGAAACAGGCCGTTGCGGAAGGCACCTCTTGGCTCAGCTCTTGCTACCCGGAGCTGCTAGCTCTACACTGCTCCCCGTGGCT